>NC_091263.1:26987196-27290227 GCF_042477335.2 Ovis canadensis
AGCAGAAGTAGATGTTTTCCTGGCACACTCTTGGTTTTTCGATGATCCAGCGGATGTTGACAATCTGACCTCTGGTTCCTCTACCTTTTCTATATTCACCTGGAACATCTGTTCACAGTTCACATACTGTTGAAGCCTGGCTTGGAGAATTGTGAGCATTACTTTACTGGCGCGTGAGATGAGTGCAATTGTGTGTCAGTTTGAGCATTCTTTGGGATTGGAATGAAAACTGACCTTTTCCAGTCCTGTGGCCACTGCTGAGTTTTCCAAATATGCTGGCATATGCAGCATCATCTTTTAGGATTTGAAATAGTCAACTGGAATTCCATCACCTCCACTAGCTTTGTTCATAGTGATGCTTCCTAAGACCCACTTGACTTCACATTCCAGGATGTCTGGCTCTAGGTGAGTGATCACACCATTGTGATTATCTGGGTCATGCAGATCTTTTTTGTATAGTTTCTCTGTGTATTATTCCTCCTCTTCTTAATATATTCTGCTTCTGTTAGGTCCATACCATTTCTGTCCTTTATTGTGCCCATCTTTCCATGAAATGTTCACTTGGTAACTAATTTTCTTGAAGAGATCTCTAGTCTTTCCCATTCTATTCTTTTCCTCTATTTCTTTGCATTGATATCTCAGAAAGGCTTTCTTATTTATGGTTATAAATGCACTTCACCTCAAGTCAGCTTCCCTTACTGAAAGCACAGACGGTGATATGGTACTACTTTAAAAGTTGCCTGTCTGCCTTAGAGTGCAGAATTAAGCCAGTAGTTTTTCTTCTCTAGTTCTCCCTTTATCCATTTTCCTTATTGGCAATGAGAAACTAAATGTAAATTGAGCCACCAACAACATGGCATCTTTACATTAGGGAATTGATCAAGAAAACACCTAGAATAGCCACTTATCTGGCGAAAAGAGAGAAGGGAAAAGAAACGTTTACTTACTGATTCTTGAACTCTTGCAACATGGAAGAGAAGGTTATTGGTTACTGGACCAGAGTATATATTAAATCCTGTAGAGTTGCCCTGCAGCTTCTCATGTAGGGTCCCTGATGGCGTAAGTCAGGGACTTGTGATGATACGTGTAGTAGGCCAATGAATCCTATCAGTGTCAGCCTATTGCCGCACTTTCTTTGTTGTCGTAGGATATTTAGCAGATCTTACTATCTGAGGTCTCTCTTCACTAAAGTTGTTTTGATTGGTGCCAGCATTCCTGGGCCAAGCCAGCTGACTTTGTATTCCTTGCACTTGCTCAGTCAGTTGCTTGAGGAGACTGGGGCAAGCTGCTATCTTGTTCTGAGTCGGTCATGTCCTTGTGTGTCACTCACAGGATTTTCCTTGCTGATACAAATCTTGCTGAACCACCCTGTAGGCCCAGGGGCTCCTTGAGCATTAGGCCACTGCTTGCTCCTGACTTGCCCACTGGGCTGCTCTCTTTTGGCAGTTACAACTGTGTATAAGTGACCATCCCAGAAACACTGTGTGTTGATCAACAGCAGTCTTGCAGCAGTACACTGATACTTCTCATCTCTATTGGCAAAAGCACAGAGCACCCGATCAGGCTATAGGATCTGATCCCCTGAGTCTGACTTAGCAGTGCCACTTGGGGCATTCTGTCCTAGTCCCAGAAACCACCTCGATGAAGGGGTCTTCATGTTTATCCAGTGGAAGGTTGGGGTCAGTGGGAAGTGTTTGGATGAACCCTCTAGGTCCTAAAGGACACCAGGCACTAGAATTCCTGTAAAATAGGCATATCTTCTAACCATACTGCTGAATACTACAAACTCATTTGCCAGCTTGGTGCTTTAAAAGTGATTGCTGTCTATTTGGGGGCCTGCTTTTAACAGTCTTAGATTACTGATTACTATCAAAGATTATTTTGTATTCTATATCCGGGTGGATGTAGAACTCTAATATACTCTGTATTTCCTCAGCTGCTTTCAGCTGTGCATTCTTGGTTTGGAATTTACCTCTTTACTGTTGTAAGTTACCCAGCCTATGAGGACTTCCAACCCATCACCTTTGCCTTCCTTATCCTAAAGTTCTCAGACCTTATTCCCTGTAGATCTGTGGTCTAGGAGCTAAGTGATCAAAGCTTCACTAACAGCTTCGCCACCTCAGTGAAGCACCTCATCCTGGAGTGGGGGACTCCTCCCTGCCTGCCCCCCATTACACTGCCACAGTGCTCCTACACACGTGATGAAGGTCTCCTTACAGCCTTACTGCTGACAGTCTCTTTACTGGTTAGTCTCTGGGTTCTCTTGCAAACTAGTTACAATCAATGATTAAAACACTGATGCTCCTGACAGCTTATGGGGGAGTCTGTTAGTACGATGTTTGTTTAATTAAACATGTCCAGAGTTCGGAAAGCCTTTTGAGTCACAGAACAGGCCAGTTAATCCTTAATATTCCTGAAGGCCTCACCTGTTCAAACACTATCCAGGTCTCCCAGCCCACAACTATCTTCTCTTCTTTGAAGTTCTTTGCCTGCTTGATTTCACATACCAGCGCCAGCAGTTGCTTTCTCCTCAGGGCTATTTTTTCCCCAGAAAAATAAGCTTTTCTCCCTTTCCCCAGGTGACCACAGTAACTGGTAGAGAATACCAGGCATGCTGAATGCAAATGTGGGGTGGCTGGTTCTCCCTGTTTCTGTCACACTCCGTGTGCTCAGCTCTGATAAGAGTACCAGCAACTCGCATGCAGTTGAGCCTTTAGAAATGTCAGAATTGCCAATGTTAACTCTGAATGGGTAGGGTTTTGTGGCAAGCTGGATTTTGCATTTGAGTCTTGTCAGTAAAATCCAGGAGACCTGGCAAGTCATCATGAATCCAGAGCAGTGAGGGAGAGGACAAAACAGAGGTGTGACCCAGGGCTCTGGGCTAGTGCAGTGCTTGTCAAGCTTGGCGTGCCAGACAGAATGACCTGGAGAGCCTGTCAAAACATGGATTGCTGGCCCCCACCAGAGTTTCTGCCTCACTGGGTGTGGAATGGGACACAAGATGGTGATGCTGCAGGTGGCCAGGTACCAAGGAAGCTTTCCTCAGAGGGTTTCCTGCTTGAGCCTGTGTTGTTGCCTTTGGTCATCCCAGCCTGTGATGCATGCTTATCAGAAGTCTTTTATCAGAGGCAGGAATGCAGGTTATTAGAGACACATTTTGACAATATAGAGTCAGGAGAGAAGCCAAGAGCAGAGCACAAGAAAGCAGGATCTTTTTGGCAGGTTTCTAACCTTAGCTTTCTCCATCCCCAGTGCCTTTCCGGCAGTTCAGATGGGACAATCCGCCTTTGGTCCCTTGGCCAGCAGAGATGTATAGCAACGTATCGAGTGCATGATGAAGGTGTGTGGGCCCTGCAGGTCAACGACGCCTTCACACACGTGTATTCTGGAGGAAGGGACAGGAAGATTTATTGCACAGACCTAAGAAACCCTGATATTCGGGTGCTAATTTGTGAAGAAAAAGCGCCAGTTCTCAAGGTATGTCATATGTTTTAGTTTTATGATTTAGATTGTTACATGCGCTAGCCAAATACATCAAAATCAATATTAAAACCTGAGTCACCTGTTAGGTTGTGAAAAAGATACTTCTTAGCCAACCGTAGAAGAAATGGTGACTTCCTGGGAACATCAGGGGTGGATGACTGTCACACTGGCGAACCCTGTGAACTGACCCACAGTGCTCCTGGGCTCTGCTGGCTTTCCTAACCTGTCCTTAGAGGAGGAATAGAGGAGCTCAGTCTGTGAGTGGACAGCAAAGCAGAAATGTGTCCAGTGTGCCACGTGGGGAATGTTGAAGAGTGCTCCTGAAGAAGGGGGAGAGGCAGGTTCAAATTGCAAACCATCACTGCCTCAGAATAGTCCTGGGAGGTGGGTACTTGAGAAGCCATCTGTGTTGACACCTGCTAAAAGTGAAGCCTAGCCTGAAAAAATGGACAGTCATCATTGACAAGGTGTTCAGTCTCACTGATATTCACAGAATTGCACATTAAAACAATGGTGAGGAGATTTCCAGATTTAAAATGGAGGCATAAAGACAGCACTCTCCCCCCCTGCCAACCCCTTCTCAGAGATCATCTGAAAACAGAACTTCAAATAGCCATCATCTGCAAAACGAAGTGACATCTGACACTCAGACCACAGTATAGGAGGAAGAGCTGAGACAGACTGCAGGTCAGATGAGACACTTGAGAGGATGCCTGTGGTCTGAGAGCTCATGTAATACTGGCCAAGTACAGTTCTTTAAAGCAGATGGCACAGCCTAATGGACAGAAGCCATAATCCTTTAGAGAAGCAAGAGAGTTGAGGCCAAAGTCACAGAGACACAGCATGTGTGCAGGAAGCACGCTGATGGGGAGAGACAGGTGTGGAGGGGAAACTGCACTGCAAGGCCTGCGGCTGCCAGGATCTCTGGGCCCTGGAGAAAAAGACAAGAGGGGTTTAGCCCAGGCATAAACGTAAGGAGCATCACTCTGAACTAAAGAGGATTCCTGGTTGCCAGTGTTCCAGCCCTGTCCTCATGTCTCGAAACCTGCAGTTTGCTGGTGCAGGAAGAAGAGTGGGCAGATCACGTCATTTGCATAATGTCTGCATAGGTGTGTATTTATTTTCATATGTGCAGTATTTTAAAAATACGGGAAGAGACAGTAAATGGCCCCCACTGTGCAGACTGTTCCTGGTGGGGAGTAGGCATGGTGCACGGCAGGAGTACCATTTACTTTCACTGTCTCATTAGAACGGTTATTTTGTTTCTTGCTACACTCATTTCCAAAGAAAAAAGAAACTTATTTTCTTGTTATTAAGAACATAAAAACAGAAGAGTGGTAAAACCAGGAAGGAAGGGTAAGTCATCCGTTTGACTATTCCCATTTAGAAGCCTTAAATTAACCACACTTGAAACTTGAAGCCCTTGTTTTTAGTAAGATGTCACCCCATTTCACTTATGTAGGGCTCTAAATTCCATTATCAGAGAGACCCTTTCATTCTTCTGTGCATCCCTGGCTTTTAACACATGCCTGTGGTATCATCAGCATACAATATTGAATGGAGGAGTTGGTATATAATACTGTTTAGCTGGTCCTGGCAGTTCGGAAGAATCAACATTCCATACAGCGGTATTTTTGTGCCTTGTTTCAGATGGAACTTGACAGATCAGCTGACCCCCCTCCTGCAATTTGGGTTGCAACAACAAAGTCTACAGTAAATAAATGGGTAAGTGAGCCACTGTACCAAATGCTGGCAAAGTAACAAATGCTCAGTGTGAGCATGACTGTCAGTCAGTTCAGTCACTCAGTCAAGTCTGACTCTTTGCAACCCCATGGACTGCAGCACACCTGGCTTCCCTGTCCATCACCAACTCCCAGAGCTTACTCAAACTCATATCCATCGAGTCAGTGACGCCATCCAACCATCTCATCCTCCGTCGTCCCTGTCTCCTCCTGCCTTCAATCTTGCCCAGCTTCAGGGTCTTTTCTAAGGAGTTAGCACTTCACATCAGGTGGCCAAAGTATTGGCGCTTCAGCTTCAGCAGCAGTCCTTCCAATGAATGTTTAAGACTGATTTTTTTTAGGATGGACTGGTTTGATCTGGAGGGACTCTCAAGAGTCTTCTCCAGCACCACAGTTCAAAAGCATCAATTCTTCGGTGCTCAGCTTTCTTTATGGTCCAACTCTCATATCCCTATATGACTACTGGAAAAACCATAGCTACTGGAAAAACCATAGCTTTGGCTAGACAGACCTTTGTCGGCAAAGTAACGTCTCTGCTTTTTAATATGCTGTCTAGGTTTGTATTGGAGAAGGAAATGGCAACTCACTCCAGTGTTCTTGCCTGGAGAGTCCCAGGGACGGGGCAGCCTGCTGGGCTGCCGTCTCTGGGGTCGCACAGAGTCGCACACGACTGAAGCGACTTAGCAGCAGCAGCAGGTTTGTCATGGCGTTTCTTCCAAGGAGCAAGCATCTTTTAATTTCATGGCTGCAGTCACCATCTGCAGTGATTTTGGAGCCCAAGAAAATAAAATCTGTCACTGTTTCCATTGTTTCCCCATCTATTTGGCATGAAGTGATGGGACCGGATGCCATGACTTTCAGTAGCAGGACAAAAATCCAAAATTTAGACAGTGGCAAAAAACTGAACGCCCCTGTGAATGCAGGTGTGATCCTAAGGATTGTATAAAAATTAAGGTCATAGTCAAAATACAGCTTCTGCCCTCTTTGTTAGGAGCCAGGATACACATTTAATGTGTATGCATAGGCGCTGTGCCCTGACACAGCCAGTAAAGGTCAGTACAACTTCTGACCTTACAGACGTGTACTTGAAGAGAGGCAGTCCAAGTACCAGCGCAGCAGGGAAGCTCATTACAGTTCTGTTTCCCTAAACATAAGAGAAAGCAGAATTGTTTTTTCAAATTCATTTCCATTTTCTTCATAGCATAAAGAACAAGGATCGAAATAAAGGGTAAGCAGAGTGAAGTAAAAAAAGTACTTTTAATTAAGATTTAAGAATAAATAATTAAGTTTTAAATTAAGATGTCCATTTTCTTGCTTACCAGACTGGATAACAAAAGAGAAAGTGTTTGCCTTTATTCTTATTTTATATGTAGGTCAGGTCATCTTTCTTTGTACTTATAAAAAAAAACATATATCTTGTCTAAGTTTCTTTGTGCCAATTTGAGATCAACATAGCTTTACCCAGAAGAGTGCCCAGTGTTCTCTCCAAAAAGACAACTCTACCTTCTTAATTTTCGTTTTGTATTTTTTTACTCACAGTAGATAAGAGTACTTTGTGTCTAAGTATTTTTTGGTTGATGTTATTGTTGGGTTTTTCTCATTTGCTCTTTGTTTTTCTTGGCACTTTAAATCTATTGAAAAGCTTATAAAGTATAAAATGATTAAATAATGAATTTTATTCCTTTAGACATTGAAGGGAATTCATAATTTCAGAGCCTCTGGAGATTATGACAATGACTGTACAAATCCTATAACACCCCTTTGTACACAACCTGACCAGGTTATTAAAGGTAAGTAAGGCTATTGGAAGGTATTATACCTTTTATTGAGGTTAACCATAGTCACTAAGCAGAGAAGGCAATGGCACCCCACTCCAGTACTCTTGCCTGGAAAATCCCATGGACAGAGGAGCCTGGTGGGCTGCAGTCTGTGGGGTCGCTAGGAGTTGGACACGACTGAGCGACTTCACTTTCACTTTTCACTTTCATGCATTGGAGAAGGAAATGGCAACCCACTCCAGTGTTCTTGCCTGGAGAATCCCAGGAACAGGGGAGCCTGGTGGGCTGCCGTCTCTGGGGTTGCACAGAGTCAGACATGACTGAAGTGACTTAGCAGCAGCAGCATAGTCACTAAGAAATTGACAAAAATAAAGGAAATGACTTTGCTTTAAATGTAGTTCTGATGTCAAGAAAAGGCTAATCGTATATTGACTTATTTTTAATAAAAGAAAAATGTTTTTTAAATGCTATTTCGGTTCAGTTCAGTCGCTCAGTCCGACTCTTTGCGACCCCATGAATCGCAGCACGCCAGGCCTCCCTGTCCATCACCAACTCCCAGAGTTCACTCAGACTCACGTCCATCGAGTCAGTGATGCCATCCAGCCATCTCATCCTCTGTTGTCCCCTTCTCCTCCTGCCCCCAATCCCTCCCAACATCAGAGTCTTTTCCAATGAGTCAGCTCTTCGCATGAGGTGGCCAAAGTACTGGAGTTTCAGCTTTAGCATCATTCCTTCCAAAGAAATCCCAGGGCTGATCTCCTTCAGAATGGACTGGTTGGATCTCCTTGCAGTCCAAGGGACTCTCAAGAGTCTTCTCCAACACCACAATTCAAAAGCATCAGTTCTTCAGCGCTCAGCCTTCTTCATAGTCCAACTCTCACATCCATACATGACCACTGGAAAAACCATAGCCTTGACTAGACGGACCTTGGTTGGCAAAGTAATGTCTCTGCTTTTGAATATGCTATTTAGGTTGGTCATAACTTTTCTTCCAAGGAGTAAGCGTCTTTTAATTTCATGGCTGCAGTCACCATCTGCAGTGATTTTGGAGCCCCAAAAAATAAAGTCTGACACTGTTTCCACTGTTTCCCCATCTATTTCCCATGAAGTGATGGGACTGGATGCCATGATCTTCGTTTTCTGAATGTTGAGCTTTAAGCCAACTTTCTCACTCTGCTCTAGTGACTTTAAAAATTGGGCTTTCTTGAATTCATCTTTTTGCCAAGCATTAGACTAATAATCATGGTATTGGTGAAGCCAACAGCCACTCTGTAAAAGATACAATGTTGTCTTTTGGCACAAGCCAGAATGGGTCAGATCTGGCCTCTGGATTCTACATTCTACAACTGGAAGTGGCAGCTCTGATTTCAAGGTCAGAGTTTGGGACTAGGGTTAGATGTCCATGCCGCTACCATTAGGATAGGATGTTCATTCAGGAGGCATAAAAGAGAAGTAAGATAGGAAGCAAACATTAGTAAGAGATGAAACTAATTCAGAGACGTCCTGTCATCATTTTGACTTTTCCCAGTGGGTAAAAAAAATTGTTAAGGTGTTTGCTCTATAACAGTTTTCCACTAGTAGTCCCTTGACGTGAATTAAGAGTCTTTTCATCTATAATCTGTACTTAAAATGAGACAGTTTTTCTTTGGTTAGCTTTAAATTGCCTTAGACATAATTATATGGTCTCCTTTCTGGGGGCTACTGTGATTTACACTTTGTTACATGTCACTTAACATCATTGCTGTGCTGTGAATTTATATACAGGATTGTTTTACTAATTGTGTGGATTTTTTCCCTTTAGGGGGTGCTAGTATTATTCAGTGTCACATTCTTAATGATAAGAGACATATATTAACCAAAGATACCAATAATAACGTGGCATATTGGGATGTCTTGAAGGTGAGTATCTTTGTAATTTAATATGGGTTACTGGATTCTGAATCCTGTATTTTTTATTATAGTTTGTATGTATATGTGTATATGTTGTTTGTATGTGTGTGTGTGTGTATATATAAAATAACCAAGATAATAAAAATATAAATAAAGATTTAGGTACAGCCTTATTTTGGAGTATATATTCTCATGTGAATATTAGATAAGGCCATAGTTAATCTTTTTAAGTACCCAGACTTTGAATGGAACCATTTTCTCTGTTTAGTGTATTACCAACTGTGTTACGCTGCCTTCCCTGAAAATGAATACTTCAGAGTTCCATATCCTTGATGCTCTTGGCATTTGGGGCCCAAAAAATCTGTTGCAGGACTGAGAGGGAGGATCTGTCCTTGTGTTGTAGGGTGCTTAGGAGCATCCCTCAGCCTCTACTCAGTAGATGCCAGTAACCACCTTCATCCCCATCCTCCATTTCAGTTGTGACAACCGAAAATGCCTCTAGACATTGCCAGATGTTTAGAGGGTGGGAGGAAGAAGAAGGATGCAGAATCGCCCTAGGTTGAGAACCACTGGAGTACACAGAATAATTTTGGCCATTTCTTAGGATTTATAGCCATCTCTGTGAGCATCGGTTATGACTTTGAGTCATGTTACAGTGAATTTTTGGGTAATTGAGATGTATTAAGCTGTCCAGCCACATTCTAAATAGCACTGAAGAATTTATAGATAAGTTGAACTTTGCTTTTAGGATCCTGACAAATGGCCCTTCTTAGTGTTGTTGGGATATTTGTTCTACAAATATTTCTGGATTAAATGAATACTCAGTTCAGTTCAACACAGTGCAAAGAACTGTGTTGAGGGTCATAAATGATGAAAAATGATCCCTTCTGGTTGGAGGGACAGCAGAACGCAGGATGGCCTACAAACAAAGGTGGTTACTTACAGCTGGAAAACCAGGAGGACTCCACGTGGAGAGATCACTGGAGCAGGGCCTTGAAGGCTTCCAGCAGATGGATTGTGGGAGGGCAGTTTAGGAAGGTGGAGTGAATAGCAAAGACACAAAAGAGGAAAGTACGTGCTCATTCAGGGCCAGGTGAGCAGTTTTGTATAACTGGAGATCTGAGTGAATATAAAGGAGTAGTAGGGGTTTAAGGTGGAGAAGGCAGTGGCACCCACTCCAGTACTCTTGCCTGGAAAATACCATGGACAGGGGAACCTGGTGGGCTGCAGTCCATGGGGTCGCTAAGAGTCGGACACGACTGAGCGACTTCACTTCCACTTTTCACTTTCATGCATTGGAGAAGGAAATGGCAACCCGCTCCAGTGTTCTTGCTTGGAGAATCCCAGGGACGGGGGAGCCTGGTGGGCTGCTGTCTCTGGGGTCGCACAGAGTCGGACACGACTGAGGCGACTTAGCAACAGCAGCAGCAGCAGCAGCAGCAGCGAGGGTTTAAAGAATGAAAAGTGAGATTTATTTCCCACAGAGTCATGAGTTGTAGGCTCCAGACTTGGCCAGTTTTTTTTTTAACTAAAGATTCCTAGATGAGTTTAGAGCAGCTGAACTGTCTCACCAGCTGAAGTCCTGGTAGAGTCCTGCTCTCTGAATGGGAGGCGGCTCTACTCAAACGGGGCCCTACGCTGACATGCGCCATCACTGGCGTTTTTGTGTTCCTGGCAGTGCCCCATATCCAGATATTAGACCTTGAGGTTTTAAGATCGAGTGATCAGGCAAAATAGACATGACATTAAATGAAGGCGTGGAAATCAAGAGTGCTTTTAGGGCCATAGGCTCAAGGGTTGAACAGAGTTGCATTCTGACCTTGGCTCTGCCACCTGCCAGCCAAGTGATCTCCAGAATATTCTTACCTTTGTCTTTATTCCTAAAATCTGGGTCTTACCTATTCCTTGGTAATATCAAGGGGATGTTTGAGAAGTATTTATTGTAATGACTGACACATTATAGTTAGGAGGTTGTTGCACTAATATGGTGAAATACCATATTCCTGTAGAGTAGGGTGGGAACAAGCAGGGGTTAAAAAAAAATAGAATAATTAGGCCTGTGGATAAGAGTGATGCTTTCTTGATGGCTCAGTGGGTAAAGAGTCCGCCTTCAGTGCAGGGGAGACAGAGGTGCGGGTTCGATCCCTGGGTCAGGAAGATCGCCTAGAGGAGGAAATGGCAACCCACTCCAATATTCTTGCCTGAAAAACCCCATGGACAGAGGAGCCTGGTGGGCTTCAGTCCATGGGGTTGCAGAGTCAGACATGACTGAGCGACTAAACACACAGGAAGAAAGGGAAGGGACAGAGATGGGTGCTCGGTTTCCGGATTAGTGTGGAAGTGTTACAGGGAGCATAAGAGGAAAAAGATCACTGGGGGAAAGGGACATGCTGAGAAAATAACAGGTTTGAGTTTCTGTGGGATGTCTGGGTAGAGATGTTTGCTGGGCAGAGAGCTGTGCAACCTAATGTACATATGAGAAAGCTGGGCTGGAGAAATGGGCTCGGCTGTCATCGTCTGTGGATTATAATTGGATCCATGAGAAGGTCAGTTTCCAAGAGATACATCTATACTGAAAATGGAAGAAACCAAATCATCTCCATTTCAAGAATTTTTAGAAAAAGAAGCCAAAAAGATGTGTAACAAAAAAGGGGTAAGAATGCTCAGAGCCAGTGGCAGCTCAAGGACTAATTGTCTCAGAAGGGAGCTTGTGGTAAGCTGAGCTCGCCTGCTGAGAGTTTGCGTGAGATAACAGAATGGAGTATACATGTGGATCTAGTCAGTGAAGAGGATGGTGTCTGGGAAGAACAGTTCCTGCCAGATGGAGTGGGTTGAGTAGTGTTTGGGAGGTGAAGAAACAGTATTTGAATAGAGACAATCTTTGATGATATTTGACTGGTGAGATAGGCAGAAGAGGCAGTGACTGGAGAAGATTTAGAGGTGAAAAGGTCAAGGGAGGGTTTTGTTTGGGTGTTAAGGTATTTTTAAGATGGGAGAAATTTGATCATGGTTCACTGTTTATGGGGAAAGCCAGTAAGACATCAGAGGGTAGATGATGGTACAAGGCCCCCAAGGCGCAAGAGATCAGGCAGTCCAGGTCCAGCAAGAAGAGGCACCTTTTTCCTTGCACCAGGAAGAACAGTAGCAGAAAGTTAAGGGAATTTTGTTGAGGCTTCTCTTTTTTAAGGAGTAGAGGTCAGAGTCATGTGCTGAGGGCAGTAAGAGGTGGTGGTGGAATATGAGGAAAGGAGAGATTTAAAAAGGATGTCGTGGGAAACTGTGGAAACAAGTTCCAGGTAAGCATGAGTAACTGTCCCATTTATAGCAGGAATACTGTCAAGGATTCCAGAGGCCGCGATGACCTGCCTGTGTGTTGTCCACGTGAATGTTGATGTTGTCCAGGAAACAAGCAAGATCACAAGATGGGTTGCAAGACGTTGAGCCAGGCTCAAGTTGCCAGTGAATGAGGGACAGTAACCACAGAGGTTACTAGGTGGCAGTGAGGAAAAGGGGGTACAGTTTACTGCAGCTAAATGATAATGGGCTCAAAGAAAGAGTTTTTACATAGTCATGGTGGAATCATAGTCTCTATATGCCATTAGGGAGTTATGGGCTATAGAAGAAGACATGGAGTAGTCACCCTTTGAGAAGATGGCTGGTGAGCTGGGACCCTCAGGAATGAGCCAGGTTGCTGTTAGCAAGAAGAGGTAGAGGGAACATTCTGTCTTGTGGTTCAGAATTGAGATGAGCTGATGGGAAATGCTCCATGGCACCAGATGAAGTTTGGAACATACTTTTGGGGAGCATATGTATTTAGGGAATGAATAAGAAAGAGTAACTTAAGATTGCTGCCTATATTATACCTGTTATCTGAAGGTAGCTTCATAGCTCTCCTAAAGTGTTTACAAACTGCTTTTTGTTCCTTCAAGATCTTTTTCCCCTTCTTTTGACATTGGTTACAGATAAGTGTGGTGGTATGTTATATCAGTATCAGCAAAATTAAATTATAGTTTCAAAAAAAAGAACATTTTGTGGTTCTTTAAAATTTTACTAGGAGGTAGTTATTTAAAGGTAAACGCTTTAAGATAAAAATGTTTGGTGATGTTCTTTCTGAAACATATTTTAATCTCCATTTTATTTAGGCAAATGTGTAAAATTTGAGTAACTAAGTCAGAGTCAAATAAATTGACCGCTTAATAGTAATAATTATCATACTTTCTTTTTGATGTATAGGCATGTAAAGTTGAAGATTTGGGCAAAGTGGATTTTGAAGATGAAATTAAGAAAAGATTTAAGATGGTATATGTACCAAATTGGTTCTCAGTAGACTTAAAAACAGGGGTAAGTTAGCAGTTGATATTTGTGCAATTTGGGATAGTTGAAAATTTCCCATATAGCTGAGAATTAAGTATTATTAGTTTTGGAGTCCTGTGTGTTTAAGTTTGAAAGGAGAAGGTTTTATGCAGTTTAAATGCCTTTTCATATCCCAGTATATTAAATCGTAGTTGCATTGAATTACACGAAACACATTTTGATTCTGAATCTGTGGCTTAGCACTGTAGTCAAATAGTGCAAATAAATAAGGATTTAGAGACTTACTTGAAGAGTGTATTCAAATAGAATGCCACTAAGCAATTTTTCTCTTTTGACAGATGTTGACAATTACTTTGGATGAGAGTGACTGCTTTGCTGCTTGGGTTTCTGCAAAAGATGCTGGCTTCAGCAGCCCTGATGGGTCGGATCCAAAACGTGAGTTTGTGTCCTTCCTTCCCCGCCTCCTTCCAAAAGAGTAGGTAGATCTGTGCTGGTTTTTTGCTTTATGCTCATCTTTTTTGTTTATAAACAATATTTGGGTTTTTAAAAAATTATTTTTCAAGAAATCTATATTATTCTCTCATATGGAAATGGAAAACATTCCATTTTAAGTGTTTTGGGATCTTGAGTTTTCTCACAATGTATGACTTAGCTTTAACAATTAAACACGCAGCATACTCTCTACCCTTAAAGCATTCTGGAAATCTGTTAGGTAAGGATAACTGAAGCTAGGAAACAGTTTTTCCCCCTCCAGTTAAAGAATTACTGAAGTATAACTGACATATCATATGTTGGTTTCAGATGTACAGGATAATGATTCAGTATTTGTATATATTGCAAAATAATCACAACAGTAAATCTAGTTAATAGTTAACATCTGTCGCCATGTATAGAAGTTTTTTCTCTTGAGACTTTTTAAGATCTACTCTCTTAGCGACTTTAAAATGTGCAATATAGTATTAGTAAATATAGTTGCCATGCCGTAGGTCACATCCCCGTGACGAATATATTTTATAACTGGGAGTACATACTTTCTGACTCCCTTCACCCATTTTGCCCATTCCGTTACGCCTGCCCCTCAACATCTGGCAACCACCAGTCTGTTCTTTGTTTCTGTGAGCTCTGGGGTTTTTTGCTTTTTTGGTTTCAGATTCCACGTGTAAGTGAGATCATATGGCTTTTGTCTGTGTCTAACATATTTCACTTAACCATATGGCCTTCAGGGTTCATCCTTGTTGTCACAAATGGCAAGACTTCATTTTCTTTATGACTGAATAATATTTCTTTGTGTGTATATCACATTTTCTTTATCCATTCATCCATCAATGGACAGTGAGGTTTTCTGTAAATAGCGCTGCAATGAACATGGGGGTGCATATATCTTTTTAAATGAGTGTTTTCCTTTTCTTCAGATAAATTCTCAGAAGTAGCATACTAGATACGATAGTTTTGTTTTTGAGGGACCGCCATGCTGTTTTCCACGGTGTCTGTACCAACTTAGGTCCCGTCAGTAGTGCACAGGGGTTCCTGTTTCTCCTCATACTGTCAGACATTTGTTGTTTATCATCTTTTTGATTAACAGCCATCCTCACAGGTGTGAGGTGATAGCTCATTGTGGTTTTGATTTGCCTTTCCCTGGTGATTAGTGATGTTGAGCATGTTTTCATGTGCCTGTTGGCCATCTGTATGTCTTCTTTGGAAAAATGTCTATTCAGCTCTTCTGCCCAATTTTTTAGTCAGATTTTTCCATTTTTTTGCTATTGAGTTGTATGAATTTTTTATATATTTTGGATGTTAACCCATTTCAGATAAATAATTTGCAAATATTTTCTCCTGTTCCGTAGGTTGCCTTTTCATTTTGTTGATGATTTCCTTTGCTCTATAAAAGCTTGTTAGTTTGATATAGTTCCACTTACTTACTTTTGCCTTCATTGCCTTTGCTTTTGGTGTAAGATCCAAAAAAAATCATCCACCAATATCATTGTCAGCAAGCTTACTGCCTGTGTTTTCTTATGGGAGTATTGTGGTTTCAAGTCTTACATTCATCTCTTTAGTCCCTGTTGAGTTAATTTTTGTGTATGTTGGGAAGAGACTTATCTTCATAAGAGTCTATTATATTTTATTAATTATATCTTTGATCAGTATTCTTCTAAGATTGTAGCCTGTAGAAATAACTGATATATATACAAAATATAGTGGCTTTATATGGAAATAGCCCTTTAAAGAATACAATTTCTGTTGTTGTTTATTCATTTTCAAAGAACAGCTATATCTGAATAACCAAATAGAATATCTGTTTGCTTGATATTATCACTGCTTTAAACATTGTAAGATGAAATTTTAATAGACTTTGTGAAATACGTAAAGTCTTGCTTTTAGACATCCTTGGCATTGGGTTAAGAATGTAACATCAGAATATGTGGAAGCTTTTCATTTTTATTGCTTTCCCTCTATTTTTAAGTTAAAACTAATGTTTCTCTTTTCTGTTTTTTTTGTTTCTATTTTAATTGACTCTCTTGCAGTGAACTTAGGAGGACTTTTACTCCAGGCACTCCTAGAATATTGGCCTAGGACACATGTGAATCCAATAGATGAAGAAGAAAATGAAGTAAATCATGGTTCGTATTTTTATATTAGGATAATTGGTTTTAAAATTACTCTGAAGTTAAGGATATTTAGATTGTTATCCTGAGAATTTTTAAAAAAAATTTTTTTAAGCATTTGCTAAAGTATGACATAATAGTTGGGGTATGCTCAATTTATTGCCCTCCCTTCTACATGCTAAAGAACGTTCATCCAGTCTTAACTGAGATATCGAAGAACTTTTAATTAATGAGACTACACAAGGTATATGGAATCAATCCTGTGTATTCAGGTGACCTTTGTCCTTGAAAGTAGGCAGCTTAGCAGGTTCATTCTAACAGTATTTCTCAAGGTATCCGTGGACCTGCTGGATTTACCTCCAAAGCTAGCTATTTAGCTGCATTGGAAAGCCAGGTTTGTTGTTGTGAGGCATGCCTCACATTGGCCTGAAAGGTAGATATTCCCTAGTCTGATGATCTACCTGATATTGGCTCAAAAAACCAGCTCCCAATTCAAAAGTGCCAGGGTAAGTGACTGAGTATGTGTAAAGAATTAATGTCATTGAGGACATTCCAAAGCTGTGTGTGCCACAGGCAGCAGCAGTAACTCACTGGGCAGCCCGGGAGAATTTGGAACATATGACTTTGGCTCAGTCTGATTCAAGAAAGGAGGGGAAAAACTTAAAATATCACAGCTGATACATAACCTTGAGTCCCCCCACTGAGGACTTGCTCTGCTAAAGATTCTCTGAAGATTGCCTATTTGTGGTGGTCAGCAGTGATGAAGCCCTCCTGCCAGAGAGTTTGTTGTGGCTGACTGATTCATCCAGAATAAATTTCGGAGTTTAAATCTGTTTTGCAAGGATGGCATGCCTCTCTGTAAGCCAGTGTCCTGATGTCCCTGTCTGAGAGAGAGCACTGACCCCACACATGACGGCGTTTCTTCTGTCACCTGGCTCGCTTCATTCCCCTTCTGAATTGTACAGTGAACTGTGAGCCAGAGTCAGTGGAAAGATCTTCTCACAGGGTCGAGAAAGCTAGGTTCTGCTGTGGGCTCTGCCGTTTTATCAGCTGTGCAGCTGTGGGCATGCCATTTCCTGTTCTTGACTTGTCTTTCTCCATCTATAACCTGACGGTGCCCTCGGAGGCCCAAGGAGCCAATAAAGACCAAGTAATCGAAACAAAGGGCCACAGGCAGCATCTCTTGAAGGCAGACTTCAGTTGGGGGAGTAAAGAATAAGTCACAGGAAACGTTAAATCATCCTTAAAATCAAATTGGCATAGTGAAGGCAGGGCAGGACTGAGCCAAGCTCAGGACACGGCATGCACTACCTGGCTGGTAATCCTGCTGGACCTGCACGACACACAGTGGACCCTCAAGCTGCTTGGGTTATACGAGGTGGGCAGCTCGAGTATTCAGAGGCCTGAAGTGAGTTGTGAGGATAATAGGGATAGATGGACATGGATCCCTCCATTCAGGGACTAGCATTCTGGTTGGACAAAGCACCGCTTACATCTGCATTGTGTGATCAGAGTTGGTGCTGTGAGAGAGTGTTGTTGGGTTGCAGAGGGCGAGATTGCTTCCAGATTCCTTCAGAAAGTAGTTATGAACAAGGGGGAGTCAGCTGCAGAGAGCTGACTGAAATGAAATCTGCAGAGAGCAATAAAAATGAGTTTATGACCTCTTTGAGATTTTGTTTTTCACTAATACCGTTAGTTGTGGCTGCCATTAAATATAAACTTTGTTTCTGACACAAATTTCTCTGTGCTTGGTGTTTTACCAATCCCCACCCCACCAGCGCCAAAGGAAAGAGCAGATCATCATTTATAGACTGTTCTAGACTGCCCTGTGGCTGAAGTAGATGGTTATGTTTTTGTTTTAAATCTCAAACATTAATCTCCTCTAAAATGTAATCATTTCTCATGAGGTATATCGCACATTGCCATATTTCTTATTTTCAGGAACTTCACTTTGTTTTTTACCTTTATTTCCATCTCTAGCTGACTTACAGGACTTCTTGACTTAAAAGTCTTGCAGTGGTTGGGTCCTGTGGAAACAAAATGTTTAGAGTCCATGTTGTTAGCGCTGACTGGATCCTGACGCCATCTGTGTCTTTTCCTAGTAAACGGGGAGCAGGAGAACCGAGTACAGAAAGGAAATGGCTACTTTCAAGTGCCGCCACACACCCCTGTGATCTTCGGTGAAGCTGGAGGCCGCACCCTCTTCAGGTATGGGTAAGAAGGGCTAAGAGTGCACCCTGTTTGCCCTGAAGTTTTGATTCAAGCAAATGTCTATTAATTTCTAGGGGTGTCTGGGTTTTGGTTTTTCACCTCCCTGAAATAGTTAAGTGTCTGATGCTGTTAGACCCCATCTTAATTGAGAGCTGAGCCTCTAGTGGTAAAATGAGGTTGATACCTTGTGGAGGTTGATGACCTTGCCTCAAGGCAGCTTCTTAGCAGTTTCTGCAGGAAGTGCTTTTTCTCACTTAACCAGCCAGACTGCCAGGGACAGATGACTTCACCAGAAGTCCCCACCCACAGGACAACATCTGAGTAGATAACTTCCCTCAGACCAGGCCAGGGGAGATGGACTGGGCTGCTCCTGGGAACTGTCATGCCCAACAATGGCTCGACCTGAGGTGCAAGGCAGTCCTTCTTGAGGGCCTGCAGGCAAGTGCTAGGCTGGCTTCACCTCCAAGTTGCTAGCCAAGGCCCAGGAAATGTCATGGGAGAAAGCCATGGGCCAGAAGTAAGAAAGCTATTTGTCTTGCCCTTGAGAGCAGAATTCTCTTCCTTGATGGTGATTTCCTGAGAGTGTGGTCACTGAAAACCTCCTGACCCCATGTTGTGCATGGACTACCGTGCACTGTAGCTCTGCTGAGCGACCTCAAGTACCTTGCCTACACCCAGCTTCCTGTCCTCACCCAGGGGCCCCAATAGGCAGCCACAGTGTCCGTCTGGCCTCGAATCTGGGAGCCTGAGTTTGACAGCTTGCTTTCACTCTTAGCAGAGTGAGTCATTCTGCCTGCCTTCTACTTTATTTCCTCAGCTGTCAGTTGGGGGTGATCCTGAATGAACTCTATAAGCTCCCTCCCTCTAACATTTAATGACAGTGATATTGGGATCCTCGCTTATTTTGTCACTTACTACATGATGGATTATGTTTAGGCTGCTCTGCCGAGATTCTGGGGGTGAGACTGAGTCCATGCTTCTTAATGAGACGGTGCCACAATGGGTAATTGACATCACTGTGGATGTAAGTGTCCTCCACTCCCACTTTGTCCTCTTATTTTTTTCCAAATCATGAAGAAAATTTACTGTATTAAATTGTATAATCTTTGATTGAAACTAGACTGCCAAGTGGAATCCTCTTCTGCTTCTGTGCAGTTCCAAAGCTGCAGAGAAATATTATAATTATGTCTCTTTCTATCTTTATTTTTAATATATAAAATGTGTTTATCAAAGAAAATAATAAATGAATAAGGTGAAATTCCCATCCTTTTCCAAACACTGTCTTCCATTCACTTCCTCTTCTTCTTCCCAGAGGTAGTAAATATTAATAGCTTAATGCCTTCAGGACCTTCTTCTGTGCATACACAAGTATGTGTTTGTGTCTGTATATGTGTGTCTAGATATATGTGATCCATATGTAGGTCATTTTATTTTGCACAGAATCTGCTGTTCTGTACTGTTCTACAACTTGGATGTGTTTTTTTGTTTTGTTTTTCACTTAAACATATGTTTTGGACATTTTTTCATATTAGTGTATGGATCACTACTTCTTAATGACTGCATAGTATTTTGTTGTATAAATGTACCATGGTTTATTTAGCCAGTCCCTATTAATGGACATTTAGGTTGTACCCAATGTTTTCTGTTAAAAACAATGCTTCAGTGAACATCCTTGTATATATATCTTTGTGTACTTTTTAGGGTAAATTCCTAGAAGTGGAATTGCTGGATCAAAGGGTATGCACATTTTAAATTTCAATGGATACTGCCAAATTGCACTCCACTAAGGGTATACCAGTTTACACTCTCACCAACAGTGTGTGAGTGCCCAGAACCCCACACCCTCACCAATGCTGGATACTTAGAATCTTTGCTGAAAGATAGACATATTGTCTCATTGTTCTAAATTTTTTTAACTTACAGTGAGGTTAAGCATCTTTTCATAGTGGCCATTTTTATTTCTTTTGTAAGTTGCCTGTTTGTATTCTTTACTCGACTTTCTATTGGGTTATTTGTCTTTCTTATTGACTTGTAATAGTTCTTCATACTGAATATTAACCCTTTGACCATTCTCTTGCCTCTTGATTGAATTTTTACTTTGCTCATGATGTCCTTTGGCAGGCAAAAAGTTTTAATTTTTATATGACCAGATTAATCCTTTACGGCTGTGAGTTTCATGTCTTGCTTAGGTATTTCGCACTCCAGAGTAGCAAAAATATTTTCTTGTGTTCTCTTCTAGTATGTTTATGATAATAGTTTGTATCTAGATCATTAAAGTATTAGAATTTATTCTATTTGGTGAATTTATTCTGTTTGGTGTGAAGTGAAGTAAGATGCTAACTTTCTCCAAATGGGTAGCCAGTGTGTCAACACAATTTATTGAATCATCTAAACTTTTCCTACTAATTTGAAATGCTGTTTTATCATATACTAAATTTCTATACACACATAGGTCTGTTTCTAGTTATGTGCTATTGACCAATTTTATGTCTATTTAAAGCCTCATGAAAAGAGATTTAATCTCTAGAACCTTCTAGAAAATTTGTTTTCTGTCCCAGATAAACTTCCAAGAACTTAAAGCCAGTCTGACACCTGATGGATATTCTAGTCTTCTCTAAATTTGAGCTCCCCATAAACCGCTACTTCCTTTGAGTGTGAAACTCACTCGGATGCATTGCTGACTTTAGGCCTGTGGCTTATTCCCTGGAGGAAACATCCGAAGAGGATATGACATGGAGGCTCAAAGGGGATTAATCCCCATAGCAAAGATGACCAATTAATTTTATCTTTTATCTAAGTGTATGGTTTACATCATATGGACATCTAGGTGGTTGGCTGAACTTTCCACTCTTATTTGAAACCTCAGACAGACCTCACTCTGATGTCAGAGGTAAAGCAAGTTAGGAGGACTTGATTGACCTTTAGAGGTGGATAATGGACCTTACCAGCATAGAGTGTATGGTTTTGCTCAAAAGTGAATGTTGTGGGTTTCTCTCAAGACACTTAAATTTTTGTTCTGGCATTTGAATGTAGACTTGAGATTTTGGTTTGTATGGCTTAAAGGATTAAAATAAAGTTTGTTTCCCTTTAATACCTTGAATTGTTATTTGAGAAGAGCCATGCTGCCATTTTATATTGCTACTGACACTGCATATAATTTGTCTTTATATATGTTTTATTACAAAATTAAACTTTATACTTTTCTGATACCCTTTCTCTAAGGCTGACATAATTTGAGAGCTTACTATAATTTCATAGAAAGTCACTTTTAAATGTACAATAGCAATTAACTTATGAATCATGTTTTCACAAGTATTGACATCATTTTAGTTTATCAATTAATAGACACTATTTTACTTTTTTTCACTTTTAATATTTCAGAAAAATATGCCCAAATTCAACAAAATTCCTTTCTACCTCCAACCTCATGCATCTTCAGGAGCAAAAACCTTAAAAAAGTAAGTAAATGGAGTGTCGTGCAATACTTTGATCTGATTAATTGCCAGAGACTTTTTTATTCCTTATGATTACATTCATAGCACAGGAGGCAAGTACTAGATCTTAGGCTATTCCATAAAACTGAAGTCATACAATTTAACCATTCACAAAGCATGGGCTTCCCTGGCAGCTCAGCTGATTAAAGAATCCACTTGTGATGCAGGAGAGCCTGATTTGATTCCTGAGTCGGGAAGATCCACTGGAGAAGGGATAGGCTACCCACTCTAGTATTCTTGAGCTTCCCAGGTGGCTCAGCTGGTAAAGACTCCACCTGCAATCCGTGAAAGCTGGGTTTGATCCCTGGGTTGGATTTAATTAATTTAATTATTTGTTAGGATTACATTTAGAGCACAGAAGGCAAGTACTAGATCTTAGGCTAATTTCATAATATTGAAAGTTGATATAGTTTAACTTGCTTTTAAAGTATGAGCCTGAGCTACTTGATTTGACCATTATTAACTGATGTCAGAGATACAGAAGTAGGTTTGGGGATAAGGAAGTTGCTGAATCTAGTTTTGGACATGTAGAGTTTGTGATGCCTTTGGGACATTGGCGGGAGCTATTGGGTTGGTGGGTTTGGAGATCAGACAGGCAGTTGAAACTCAAAGTCTTGACTATAGGAGGAAGCCCTGGGAGAAATGGGTACATCCATCATCGGAGCCTAATAAGCAACAGGGGCTGCCTTCCCTTTCAGGAGCATTCAGTTTGCCCATGCTCTGGGAAAGTCTTTAAGGGAATAGAACCTAGAAGGCTACTTTTTATGTATATAATCTCACTTATTTGCACATAATCTGTTTTAGGAGAGGACACTATAAGAAATCTGTTGGGAATTCTGAAAATGGATTAAAGCAATGCCTGAGAACATGTATTGGTTTATGTTTCTGTGGTATGATTTAGCCTTATCAGATGTTATCACCAAAGAAAATGGGAGAGAGAATATCCAGTGATTTCCTGATGTCACCATCTGCCCTTGCCTTTTTCAGGGACCGACTTTCTGCTAGTGACATGCTTCAAGTCCGGAAAGTAATGGAACACGTCTATGAGAAAATCATCAACTTGGATAATGAGTCTCAAACCACTAGCTCTTCTAATAATGAAAAACCAGGAGAACAGGAGAAAGAGGAGGATATTGCTGTATTGGCAGAAGAGAAAATTGAGCTTTTGTGCCAGGACCAGGTAAATGGATTGAGGACACCGCCCCCTTGTTCCCAGTGCCGGTGCTCAGACTTTGCTCATGTGGCAGGATTGTGGTTTCCAGATCTGTTGCCTTGCGGGGGTCGGGGGAGGGCTTCTGCTGTTAGAGAGACCGTAAGGAGCGACGGGTCTCCCACCCATTTGTGAGGCCCTTAGCTTCCATTTACCCTGGGGGCAGTTTTCAGGAAAGGGATAGGAGATTGAAACATACGCGCAGACAGATGTGGATGTGCTGGTGGATTTTTTTTTCTGAAAAGGAAGCCACATGCTCATCTTGATGTGCAGAGCAGCATCTGCTGTGTTAGTTTAAGATCTGAAGAGGAGGTGAGTGGAGCATCTGTGGAAATGCTGTAAATGAGGATTCACTCGAGGCATTTCTTCAGAACGGCTCACCGTGTTGTGTCTGCCCTAGCCACACGAGTTGCACGTCTCCCGTGCCCAGATTCATGCCTGCATGCAGCAAGAGCAGGCCACCAAGCATGGGCAAGGAGAGTTCGGCATTAGCAATAACAGCATAAGGTACTGGATGCCTTTTTCATTATTTATTTTTTGCTGTTCAGGTTTTGGATCCAAATATGGACCTTCGGACAGTGAAACACTTCATATGGAAGAGTGGTGGTGACCTCACCCTCCATTACCGTCAGAAGTCCACGTGAAGGGCGGGCCAGCACTCCTGGGTATTCATTTACTGACCTTCCTCTATGGCCCCAAGAGTAGTCCTAGGAAGCCCAGAGCCCCAGTGGGAACAAGACTTCTAACGACTGATTTGGTATGGACCGAGATTATCTTTCCATTGAAGTGACTAATCAAGATGTAATATAGAAACCAGTCTCCATGTGTAGATTAAGCTGTCCCCAGGGAGGCAGAGTGCCAGAGAAGAGCCCCAAGCAGGCTGTGTGTTGCGAGATGTACTGAGGACTGAAGAGAGGCCAGCACAGATTTTGCTTCCTCCTTTTGTTTCAAAGGACCTTATCTTGATCTGTTAGCACTTGTCAAAGACACACGGTAGGGCCACGTCTGTCACTGTGTTCCAACTCCAATCCCACACACTCGGGAGCTTTTCTAAGTACATTCCATCTACACAGTACCTATGAAGGCTTTTTCCAAGTTTGTCATTAAAAAAAGCAAGTTGTTTTCACCATTTAAGACAGTTATTTTTAATAGGAATTGGCTGTTGCACAATTCAAGAGCCAGCCCATTTCATAATAGATGATTACTGGTGGGCTTGTTTTTAATACTGCATCTCAGATGTGTTGTAGGCAGATCTGTCGAAACCCCAGGTGCTGGGTCACAGCGCTTGGACTGCCAGCCTGGAGTGCGGCCAGCCTGTGCCCAGCTGGGACGCCTGGACTGCGCGGCGGCCGCAAGGAGGCGCAGCTCTCTCACGCCTTCCTCCACTGTGTTTTATGGGCAAAACCAAGTGACACCACAGGGTCTTGCCCCAGGTGAGCAGCATGACACCATCAAAACTAAAGACCATGATGAGATCCTGACTTCATTTCAATGCTACCTAATATTTCTGGTGTCAGAGTAAAAGGGTGTCGTAATGAGTTGATTTGATATTCTTGTCCTGGAAGTATACGTTTGTTTTTCCAGTTTTATATGCAGGTTTGTGTTGCACCTGTATCCAGATTTCTTTTCACTGTTCTTTCTAACAATCTAAAGCTTTCATAGAATCATTTGGATCTTGTACAGAATATAACTTATTGGGGATAAACACTTCCAACTTTTGGCAGAAAAACAACATACTTTGGATCCTCCCCAAGGTCATTTGTACTCGGAATAGAACAATGGTCCACCCTTATAAAACTACGTAAGACAAGCCTCCTGTGTGAAGCCAGAAGCACAAGTGCCTTCAGAGGGCAGTTTATTCCAGTCCAGTTGCCTCCCCAGCTTGTGTGTGGCCCATCCCTATAATAGCAGGGACTGTGGAGGGGGTGGGGAAGTTTTCTTTTCTAATCTTCACAGGTTCAGCAGGAGGCAGCTGATGGGCCTGGGTCCAGACTTAACCATTTGAGATACTCTGATCCGCACAACTGTAGAGACAGGGTTCACTCACTGCTGGTCAGCCTCCTTTGGAAAGTGGAGCGGTCATTGCCTCCAGCACTTTGAAGAAGTGAGCAAAGACACGCCACATTTCCAATGAGTCTGTCTCCCTTATGCAGAGAGCAACGGCTTTTTTAAAAACAAAAATCCTTTCTATCTTGAATACAACGGTGCACTTTCGGTGCACGTTTTTTAGCAATAGTTGTGAATTAATGGCTAAAAGAAAAAAAAAAACAAAACTCATTTCCCAGCCCTCAGCTTTGTTTGCACGAAGGGCCCTTGGGCTGAAGGAATGGGTCTCGCTGGGCCACGCTGCCCCGTGTGCTGAGTTCTGAGGGGCGGCTGTGCTCCCTTCCCATCTTAGATCTGACCCCTCTGCCCCAGCATGGTTGTGTTTTTTTGTTGTTCCAGTCAAACCTGTAATAGTTTCCAGAAGATTTGACAGTCTGCAATGCCAAAAGGGTAAAAATCTGTATTTCACAGTTGTATAGAATAAAGGCTTTAGTTAAAATATTTCAAAGTGTATAGTACACATTTATTTCCACTTGTCATTTTCCTTCATAGCAGATTACAGAGAAAGTAAGAAACTTGTGGTTTTGCGTTTACCCTGGACATAATTAGCACTGGTATCCATTTTATCCCCCAGTTTGGGGAAGGGAGCGTGTTAACGTGAGGGTGGGAAGAACCAGGTCCCTTGGGTGAGGGTGACCCTGGGTCAGGCCACCAGGTTAGTGAAGGGAAACTGGCTTCAGAATAGGCCTGGCGTGATTCTACTTCCTGGATTCCTGCAGGCAGACACTGGGCTCCCAGACAACCCAGGAACCAGGTTCTGGCACTGGCTCTGGACACAATGCCTCCCTATTCTGCAGGCTTATCAGGTGCTCTGGTAGACCTGACAAAGCTTTGCTTTTTACATGTAGTCACAGTGCAGGAAACTCGAGGTGGTTGCTGATACGGGGCCCTCCCTCCACATCTTTGGTCTCTGCCCCCCCCTCCCCCCCCCCCCCCGAGCAGACTCCCTCCATATCTTTGGCCTGGGCCCCTCTATGAGCCTAACAGAGCTCTGAATTCCCTGTAAGGGCACACACTCCAAATCAAATGGTAAAGGTGGGACTTTCAACTGGACTGAGGCTAGAAGGCCAGGCCGGAGGCAGCTTTCATGGTAATCAGCAAGGGCTGTGGGAAGGTGAAGGACTCTGGCCAAAGAGGAGAGGACAAGTGATAAGGATCACCCCTCCACAGAGCCCTCCTCGTGCTGTGGGACCTAGGCAGAGCAAGACACACAACCCAGTCTCAGCCTCCTGAGGCACTGGGGGAGAGGGGAATAGCCCTCTCCTGTACTGTGGGAAGTAGCAGCGGGCCCTGACTCTCTTGTCCGGGCACCTCATCCCTGCTTGGGGTGGGAGCTGTGTGTAAAGTGCTCCAGGCGGGAGGACGGGCTCTGAGAGCCTGCTTAGGATGGTGAACTTGAATTTGTTAACTATCATTCACCTCTAGGGTGGCTAGATGACTTGTATATTTAAAAGAGATGGTTGTAAAAGTTTGGGAGCTGACAGGTGTCCCAGCTGGTGACGCTAGGTCCGCGGGATATAGATGCTGGGGAATCATCACGCCCCAAGCACAGGTGAGTCTCTGCTGAAGGGCCCAGGATTTCCAACCCTCCCTCAGGAGAAGGGGCCAGGTTCACTGGACTCAGTGGTCAGCCTGAGCCAACTGTGCAGACGAGCACAGGGGAAGACGGCAAAGGGGGCGGCAGGGGTCCCCAGGGCTTGGGGGGTGCCCTCCATTACAGATAGGCTGTCTGTAATGGAAAGAATCGAGGCAAGCCCCCCGGAACGGTTAGACAACCACTCCACAGCGACCCCTTCTCCCTCACCCCGTCTTCACACCCGCTGGTGCCTGGACTCTGCTGCCTGCTGTGCGGCCACAGTGACTGGAGCAGGAACACGCAGTGGGCCCAAGGCCCGAAGATGCCCTTCCCCAAGGCCCACGGCCTCTACCGATGGAAGCTCCATGCCCGACCCAAGCAGCAGAGTCCTCTCCTCCCCCAGCTTCTGGAAAACTGAATCTGGTGCTGTTCCCAGCCCCCTGCTATGCCAGAAGTACTTGTTTGAGATTCTTAGACAAGTGCCCAATTCCCCAAAGCCAGGACCACCAGGCAGAATGACTGCTGGCAGGTTTTCTCTTGGAGACCAGTAGGGTCTGAGTGGACACACAAGCCCCTGCATTGGCAGAAGACACTGCACAGCCCTCAGCCTCAGCCCAGGAAGCACTAACTCAGGCCACCCAACACAGCACGGCCTGAGCTGCCTCCCACTGCCAGGCCTTGTGAGACGCCGTCAGAGGGCCTGGTTCACAGCCCAGAGTGGTCAGGAGTGGAGAGGGCCTGGCTAGGAGCAGCCCCAGCCTCCACCCCGCAGTCTGGGCTCTCTGGGCTTGCTGGCTCCTCCTCCGCCTGGGCTTCGAGCAGCTCAGCAGACAGCCCATCTTCAGGTGAGGCGGCAGAAGTGAGGCTGTCGGGAAGGGTCAGCTGAGGCAGGTGGTCTGGCTGGGCCTGGGCGCCGGGGCTGTCTGGGAAGGAGACCTCAAACTCGGACCCAGACCAGGTGGCCTCACCTGAAACACACAGGGTGGAGGTGAGGAGGCCCACAGAACCGGGGCCAGTGTGGCCTGGGGCAGTCACCCCACTGACCCCCAGCTCCCACCCCCCGGGGTTGACGGGATGGGAGCGCCAGCGTACGAGCACCTTGATGTGGCTGCCCTCCCCCACAGGCAAGCCTCTAACCCGGCTAAGAGACTCAGGGCCGCCTTCGCCACAACCCAGGGTCCCCCCGCAGAGGCGCCAGCCCCTCACCACCACGCTCGTGAGAACCGCTGCTGGAGCAGACATCCTCCAGCCCTGAGGCTGAGACCGCAGGGGGGGTCATCTCTATGGAAGAGGGCAGGCCAGGCCAGACACTGGCGTTGCTGCTGTCCAAGAGGGAGAGGCCAGACACGTCCAGGAAGCCTGGGGGAGACACATGATTCTCTGTTGGCACAGAACCCTGACCGCTGGAAGGCCAGCGCCTCAGGCTCACTGTGCCCAGTCTCTGGGGCATCTGGCCTGGCCTGAGAGTGAAGCCTCAGCTGTTTGTGAAGCCCCCAGCCAGCCCCAGAGGCTCCCCACAGCTGCTTTCTGAGGAAAGAAAGGGGACTGGGGTGGGTGATCACAGGAATAGCCCAGTGGCAGAGGGCCCGGGCCCTGCCCTGTGCCCAGTGTGCTGTGTGGCCTTGAGCAGGCCCCCTCTCGCCTCTGGACGGCAGCCTCCCCATCCGCACGCTGATCACATCGTCTGCGACTAGCCCGGCAGGTACGAGATAGCTGCCAACGCCCAGCCCTCAGCTTGCTCTCAGCCTGCTCTGTACCTGGGTCCATGACTCGCTGCAATGGAGGCGGAGGCTGCAGAGGAATCTCCATGGAACGGGGCGGGTCTCCAAGGTCTTGAGCGCCCTGGCCAGGACTTTCAGGTCCAGGGGACTGTTCCTCCGTGGAGGAGTCAGGTGCCTGCAGCAAGGCCTAAGGGGAGCCAGGGAAAAAGAGGCATCAGAGGGCCCTGTCAGGACAGGGCTAGTCCAGCCCAACCCCTAGCCCACAACTACCCCGGGAGCACCACTCAGCTCACAGGAGCAAAGAGCCTTGGGGGTCTATTGCTTGCTCTACAGCAGATGTGCAGTCAGGCAAGAGGGGCCCAGCTGGCCTCCCCTGAGGTGCCAACATGGACTTGGGGTCCCCTTCCCACTCTGCTGAGCAGCCCTGTCTGTGACCCCCTGGCATAGTCCATGCCTGGAGAGTAGTCCCCGAGTGCCCGCATGCAGACCCCAGGCACCAGCCTGATGCCCAGAGGCACTTGGACCAGACACACAGTCCCTGGCCTAACGTTCCGATAGACTCAGGGAGGCACAAGACAAGGCCCTGCCCACCCCGAGCCTCAGTTTCCCAGTCGTGAAATGAAAATGACAACCAGTGCCTCGCACTCCCCTCACCTGCAGACCCAAGTAGCAAGAAAACCGAAGCAGGTTGCACGGTCCCGGGACCGGCCCCATCTGCTCCCCCTGGGTCCCACAGGCCGGGGGGCTTCCCAAGGGCTCCACAGATAGGCTCCCGGTGAGGACAGCCCCAGTCTCCTTTCCCAGCTGCAGGCCCCTCTGCCCACATGAAACTCCCTTCTTGCCCAGCTGGCCAGTGCTCCCCACGTACCTCCACGTAGTCACCCTGTTTGGAGCCTGTCTCCAGGCCAAAAGGGGCAGGAGAGTCCTGGGGGCCGGGTCCAGGCGGTGGGGCACCAGGTGGTGGGGCACTGGGTGGCGGGCCACCAGGCGGCTTCTTGTGGTGGCTGGGGGGCTGGGTTGGGATCCGGTGCAGATACCCGTAACCAATACCACATCCCAGGCTGCCAAAGGCCAGAAACGCCTTCCTGGGCTTGTCCCACAGCCCTTTCTACCCCTGCCACCCCCACCCACCAGCAATGAGAGGGTCTCCTAGACCAACATCAGCCTCAGGACCCCTGGGCCCAGGGCCCAGCCCTCCACCCCCACCGTGGGACTCAAGGTCCATGCCCACTGGCCAGGCGCCCCCCAGAGCCCCAACCCGCAGCCCTCCGATCCCAGGAAGTACCTGCCCTCTCCACCCCAGGCTGCATTGGGGGTGACAGTCACCTCCCGGCAGGAGTCAGACTCAGAATTGTAAACCATCAGCTTCAAGGGCTTCCCCTCGTGGGACTCGATGAGCGAGAAGAAGTCCTCGGACTACGACAGACACACAGCACCTAAGCCCTGTTCCCACTCTGGGATGGGAAGCCTCACAAGACAAGACACTTCTCACGGGCAACACCCCATCCAGGGGGCCGGGGGAGCAGGGAGGAAAGGCCGCCCTTCCTCACCTCCTGGAGGACCTGGTCCGAGCCCACGACGTAGTCTGTGTAGGGGCGCAGGCCTGCGAGGGCGGCAGGTGAAGAGGGTTCCACATCCTGAGCAAAAAGAATCACGAATTATCCAACTGTCAGCCTTGCTACTGGGGGGCAGCGGGTGGAGAGCTGTGTCTTCAGGTGGTGAGTAGTATACCTGTCCTCCGTCCCCAGGCCAAGACCTCAAGCCGCCCCGCCACCCACCGCCCAGCCCCTTGTTCCCCTGCCTCCCCCAGTCCACAGTCTGCCCAGCAGAGGGCAGCACTGCGTCACGGCTCACCTTACAGCTCCCGCATCTGACCACCCGAACCAACTCCAGCCTCCCCCGGCTGCTAGCTGGGGCGCTGAAGACAGACACTTTACTCCTCTGCCCCAGTTTCCCCACAGTTAAAAGTAGGATATATAGTACTTAGGCCAAAGGTTGCTGAGAAGACCAAAAAAAAAAATACATGTACAGAATGAAAACCACACCTTGTCCCACAGTAAACGCCCCACTTTATTGCTGTTACTGCTGCAGGCATAGCGCTGAAAACCTCAGGGTAGGGGGGAGGTTAAAGGCAAGGGTGGTGAGAAGCAGGTGCAAGGATTGCCTTCTCCCTTGGAAAGCTCCACTGCCCCCTCCCACTCTCCCAAGAAACGTGGAAGGATCTGCATCACCACCCCCGCATTGCATTCATGGACAAACTGAGTAAGGCCAGCCAAAAAGGTTGAGAAGACTCCCGCAAGGAGTCAGTGAGCAACAGAGCCAACTAGAAACCAAATCAGCCCGTTTCTAGCTCAGGGCTCCTTCCGTCCATCAAGCTGCAGGACTGCGCGCTCGAGAACCTGGGCACAATCAGTGACTCTGCACGTTACGTGTGCATGTGTGTCTACGGATGAACACTAACAGCAACAGCTGTGACAACTCAGTCACGGAGATTCACTACGGTTCAGACCCCAGGCACCAGTCGAGTGCCCGAAGGGGCTTCTCAGGGGACCTGCCCCAAAAAACATATTACTGGTGCACCCTAGAGTATACCAGAAAAAAACACTCTTTTTAGATAAGGACTAAAGCAGCAGCAGGATTTCCCAGGTGGCACAGCGGTAAAGAATCTGCCTGCCAACGTAGGAGACACAGGTTCAGTCCCGGGGTCGGGAAGATCCCCTGGAAGAGGGCATGGCAGCTCACTCCAGTGTTCTTGCCTGGAGAATCCCATGGACAGAGGAGTCTGGTGGGCTACAGTCCACGGGGTTGCAGAATCAGACACGACTTAGCGACTGAACAATGCAAAGCAGTAATAGCAGCATTCCGGCAGCACAACCACCCTTCCAGCAGATGGTGGCCCCATCTTTCCAAAGAAGAAAGCAAGGTCTAGCGTGTAAGAAATCCCCCAAAGTCAGAGGGCCCTGCTCAGGGGATGAGGAGTTGCCCTCTCTGGGACCCTGGATCAGGGAGCCCACACCCTGCCCTCAGAACGCCCTGACAGGCCCACTGGCTGCTGGCCTCTCCTAGGGGGCCTCCCCACACCCACCCCCAGGGACCCCCCCGCCACGCCCCCACTCACCAGCACGTGCCACACGTGCTCGCTGGCGCGGTGGCAGCTGCAGAAGCGGACGCTGGCGCCCAGCAGGCCCTGGCCGCCCCACATGTTGCTGGGGACCACCTCCACCTCACGCACTCTCATGGTCTTCATGCTGAACACCTCCAGCTTCACGGGCTTCTCCACGTTGGCCCTCAGCAGGGCCTTGAGCGTGTCATTCTCCTTGTTCTGCAAGGGCAGCAGGGCTGACCCCTGGAGGCCCCCGCCAACGCCCAGCCAGACCCCCCAGACAAGTCTGGCTCTGATATAGGGCGAGGGCCCTGGGGGCCAGCTGCCCCCGAGAGACCTGGTGCAGGGCTGGGTCCACAGGTCAGGGCTGGGCCTGCAGCCACTGGACCCCCAGCATCCCTAAGCCCTGCTAAACCTTCCTCCCTCGGGGCCCCCAGAAAACACCACAAAGTAAGCAAAGAGCCCCCTGAGTCCAGAGCACTGCCGCACGGCCCACTCTGAGAGGCCCCTTCCAGAGCCCTCACCCCTCTGGGCAGGCCTGGAGGCTTTGTGGACAGTGCCAGGAGTCCCCCTGCCTCCGGCCCACCCCAGAGGGACCAAGGGCTAAACTCCAGGCAGGGCCCCCATCAGGCTCACTGTTGCCCTGGAAGAAGGGGAGATGGGGTTTGGTCTCCAGGGCTGGGGTTCCCAAGCGACAGCAGGATGGACGGACGGGCGGACACACACACACACACACACACGGCAGAGGCAGGAGGGGGGCCTCACCAGTCTTGAGTGCCCGATGGTGATGATGAAGTCGAAGTAGGGCTCCAGGCCTGCCTGCTGGGCAGGGGAGTTCTCCTGCACCTGTGCAGCACAGAGGCTACGGTCACTGTGCTGACCCCAGGGCTCTCCCAGAAACGCCCAGCCCTCAGTTCTAGAAACCGCCCCACTCCCCCTGTCCCAGAGAGGACACAGACCCCAGCGTGAACTGGGCCAGGCGGGCCGCACATGGGCACAGCCAAGGCTGACGCCATCCTCTCTCACTGCTTTCCTGGGCTTATGTTTTCCTCTTTCAGAAAACGACTCTTTCCAGGTCATGATCCACAGACTACGCCTCCAGACAGCCTTACAGAAAGAGCCCAGGGCAGGAGGCCACGGGGAGGCTGGGTGACTCAGACGCTGCCCCAGAGGCCTGCGCTGGGGCCACTGGAGAGCCAGAAAGGTTTACCAGAAAGGTTCAGATGTGGACCGGAACGGAGTGCCCTGGGGTCGTGCCCAGAAACACAGGAGTGGGGAAGGCAGCCTATGGCCAGATCCAGAGGGCCCCTGCCCTGTGGTGACAGATCCAGGCAGGGTTGAGGAGGGCTGGTGGAGGAGAACAGACCCCCGGGGTCGGGCATGAGCCTGAGCCAGGAAGCCTGGTGAGCAGCACACAGTTCCCTTTGCCATCCAACCTCCCCACAGCACACCAGCCCCTCCAGCAGCAAGTCCCAGCCCAAGGCTGACCCTGTGCTGCCTCACACTCCCAGACTCCCTGCAGTCTCCAAAAACACAACAGCCAGGCTTGCCGCTCTGGTGGAAATCCGTCTCAAAGGCACCATTCACAGAGCCTCGCTCAGACAATGCAGCCTTTATCCCCAGTTTTGGACCGCAGGTGGGCCACAGGCCCTCCAGCCTTTGGCTGTGAGCACTTGAAGCCCAGTGTCAACCAGGCCCCCAAGCCCTGGGACTCAGGTGGCCTCAGGTTCTGGATGCCTGCTTGAGGGGAAGGCCCCGTGGCTTCTGCCACTCCCCAGGCCCTCCAATCGCACAGTCCCCAGACTGAAGGAACCCTCAGCGCTGAGGCTGTGGATCCAGGCCAGTTTGCCCCTGGGATTAGGGCTCCCTCCTCACAGCAGTACCAACAGAGCCTCTCCTTGCCACTTCTAGAAGCTGCCACAGCTTCTACTGAGAATGAGCCCAGAAACCCAACTCCACCCTAGTTGGCCTTGCCCAGAGGGCTGCTCCTGGGAGCCTGCTTCGCCATCCCTTCAGGGGAAAGTCTGGGAAGAGGTAGCTTTTCAGCAGAGGGCAGTTCATCCGGGAAAGCTGCTCCTCCCTGCTGTGGGCCACTCCACCCCACCTCCGCCGGGTAAGGCCCTGGCTCCAGAGCAGGCTGGTCGCCCTGTACCCTCCTCCACCCAATGTCCGCCGCTCTCCGTCATCCGAGGCTCAGGCCCCCAGTGCGCAGGCTCTCCTCCCAGCCCACCCTGCGCCTCCACCTCCTCGCTCCTGCGGCCTTGCCCTTGGTCTGGTGGCACCTCCCCTGCCTCTGCCCTGGGCCTTGCCGTCGCCCACTATGGCTCCACAGCAGGAAGAATCTGGGATGCTGTCCGCCGCACCTCCAGTCCCGCAGCAAGTGCCCCCCTCTGTCTGGCTTTCTCCTGGGGGTTCCTGACACCCCCAACCCCACAGCCCTACACGTGTGCTGCTTTCCTAACCTGCTCCCCAACCCCCATGAGCTCACCTAGAGCAGTTAACCGCACGATGGCAGCTCGCACCTTCTGAGGACTGGCTGGGCGCCAGGCGAGCGCACAACCTGCTTTCCCCATCTCACTAACCTCAACTGACAGCGGAGGAAAAGCACTTCGCTATTCAACAGCTGCCTGACCCCAGGAAACCCGACCCAGAGCTTGTTCCTGCCCACAGCCCTGCAACAGCTCCCCGAGGGCAGTGACTTCTCCACCGTGCTCTGCATATGTGGGAAGGCCAACAGTCAGAGAAAGCAGCCCAGTTGTTCTTTGTCTGGTTTTCTTTTTACTATTAAGGAGGCAACATGACACTTCTACTTAAAACCTCCTGATGGTACCATACCTCACCATTAAATCCTAAATCCCCAGGACAACACACAAGGCCCCACGCAATGTGGCCTCATCCTTTCCCTCACAAGGGCCTGGCCATTCAAGCACACCAGTCCCAGCTCCTCACTGCTGAAGCTTAGTAAGCATAATCCTACCTCAGCGTCTCCCTTCGCCCTGAACGCTCTTCCCCCACGTGTGTGTGTGTGTGTGTAAAACATTTTATATATATATAAAACAGGAAAAAACTTACCGTGGAACTATTAAAGACCAATGATTTGAAGAAGGAAAGAAAATGATCAAGCAGATTTAAAAGCTATGCAGGGGTAGTCAATTGCAAGAGTGACCATATAAACTTCACCTAGCCTACTGTCCACTCCTTATTTCTGAGTGTCGGCTCAAACGTGACTTGATCAGAGGCCTTTCCTGACCCCTCTATCCAAAACAGCACCCACTCATCTGGACCCCTTGCCCTGCTTTATTTTTCTCTCTAGCAATGGTCACCACCTACCATACATTTCCATTTCTAGGCTGCTCCCTCCTCTCCTGGCTGGCACCCAAATGTAAACTCCATAAGAAAAGGGACAATGTCTCTTCTGCTCACTGCTTTATCTCCAGTGCCCATAGCGTATGTGCTCAAAGTCACTGTTTTTGGCTCTAAGGCTATACTGTACAACACAGGGCACATAGCAAATATTTTTATATAATAACTATAAGTAGAGCACAGCCTTTTAAAATTGTGTATCTCTATTGTATGCATATGTAAAATTGTACATCAACTATACTTTAATTAAAAAAATAAAGCTGCACATATGAAATGAAAAAAAATAAATGTTTTGTAAATGAAAACCCAGTTCCTCAAACTTTCCACTCTGTCCCTCTCCAACCGGCCCTTCTTGTCTTCACTCCTAGCATCCACCCCCACCCCCTGTCAACAGCCTTAATTTGCTTTCCATCAAACCTGTTGGAAGACCCTTCTGGCTGCATGCATTTCACTGTCCACTTTTTCCGCTTGGTACCACATCATGGGTGTCCACTTGGGAAAGCCCATCAGCAAGCACAAATCCTGTTACCTCCGGGTCCTGGAGCCATCCTGCCTTTCCTTTTAGCAAACCTCTTCTTTGGTCCCCACTCTTATTCCCCAACCCTGCGCCGCCTCGTTGTCAACACAGCCTCCTATGACAACAGTAAAGACCACTCAAAAGTAAGGCGTCAAACTGACAAGCTACGCCCATCTCTGCAGCCATCCACCTGCGCACAAGCCAAAAGGGAGTCTGGCCCACCTGCGCTCCGGAGACAGAGACCCGCCTGCCCCTCTCTCCTCTGTTACAGCCCCGCCCTCTCCGAGGTACTAATCACCCCAGATCTCCATCTGGCCGCGGACCCCTCTCCCCGCCTTCAGGCCCTGGAACTCACTCCATCTCCACTGTCCTCGCGACTGCTCATCAGGCTTCTTTGTGGCAACACGGATGACACACTCTCTGCTGCGGCCCTACGGCGCTTCTCCGCGGTGTTCCACTTGGGGACCCTCCCCCTGCAGCAAATCTATCCCCGAGCCCTCTGCCGCATTCTCTCTGCTCTCCCGCTCCCACTTTCCCTGTCTGGTTCTCACTGGTCTTCGACCTCTCGAAGCCTTTCGACCCCGAGAAGCGTGGGATGAGAGCCAGTGGACTCCCCGGCAGTTGGCGACCCCCTGGATCCAAGAGCGCAGACGGCCGGGGACTGCGCTTAGCTGGCTCTTTCCTCAGGCCCAACATGGAGCGCAGTGCACAACAGGCGATCATAAATGTGTTCATACAAGTGCACAAACTCTTCCTGACTGAACCTGGCGCGCTCACTCTCCGCCTGGGAGAAGTGCCATTCCGGAGCGGCCCGACTCCACCAGGAAACGCTCCCGCTTCCTGCAGAGCTGGCACTTAGGGCTGGCGCCGGGCCGACCGCGGCCGCAGGCGGGCCGGGACCCAGGGGTGCCACGGCGCCTTCTCTCGGCGACGGCTCCCACCGGGAAGGGGTACCACCCTCCCCCGGGAGGCCACCCAGCGCCGAGACCCCGCGGCTGCCGCCTCCGGGCCGGCGATCCGGCGTTCCCGCGCGTCGGAGCGGGTGCCGCGCCAAGACCTCCGGCGCCGCAGGGGCGACTCACCCCGTGCAGGTGGAAGCCCTCGGCGCCGCCCGCGGGCTGCTCGGCGCTGGCGCCCAGGCCCATGGCCACGGTCAGCTCGGGCGACAGTGCCTGGGGACCGCGACGCCTACGCGGGAGGCCCAACCAGCAGCCCCCAGCGCGGACTCGCCCTCTCGGCGCTCGACTACCCGCGCCTTGTCACGTGGGCGCATAGCCACGCCCACCCCTAACTCTGACGCCCTTAGAGACCAGCCAGCTGCTCCGTTTCCAAGGACGCGCAGGCCTCCGACTTCCGGCCGCGAGAGGCGTACCCAGGACCCTGACTTGAGAATCTGACTCCCGGCGGCACCACGAGACCCCGACGCTAGAGCCGCGGGCGTCCAGAGATGAGCAGCAATGACTCCTCCCTTATGGTGCGTGACCCGGGCACTGCTCCCTCCGGGACTCCTCCTCTGGCCCATCAGCCCCGCGACCTGCAGCTCCCCTGTTACTTCTCTGACCGCCACCCGGCTTTCGCTGTCCCCGGCCTCTCCAGACGGTCTTGGTGCCTTCTCGCCTCTCTTTCCGTGGCAAGCACATCCTGTCTAGTGTTCTCTGTGTACCCTGAGCCCCTAGCCATCATCCCCACCCAGTCTTATCTCCGAGCTCCCCCAAACCAAAGCATAAGAACCTATCACCTTGCCATTATCCGACCCCCACCCTCGGCTCCAACCGCCTGGGCCTCTTCTGTGTCTTTCACCCTAGTGGATGGCACCACCGTTTGACGCCCCCACCCGTTACTCTTCCCCATACCCATCTCCAGCTCCTGTCCATCAGCGGAAAATATCAGCTCCTTATTTTATCTCCTAGCCCAGTATCACCATCTCCCCTCTGGGCACCTGCAACAGTCCCCCTCCCAGCTGGTTTCTCTATTTCATCTCTTTTCAGCAGTCTCCCTACCTCCACCACCACCAACAGCAGCTACCCCAACACACACACACACACACACACAGACACACACACAAGCCAGAGAGGTTTTTGCAAAAACACACATCTGAACACTTTCCCTACCCCCCCACCACCACGCACACCCCCCCCCATCCCCATGCATAAAACCATTCCAGCTGCTTCCTATTACCCTCAGGATGATGTCTGGGCTCTTTCATATAGCCCACAAGGCTGTTTACAATCCAACCGCATCTATCCCCAACCCCAGCACCCACAAACCTTAGGGGAAGTGAGACTTCACTTTGAAATCTCAGCCTCTCTTATTGCATGACGTTTGTCAAGCCACAGCCTCCATGGGCTTTGGCTTCCTTAATTGTGAAGAATATGGAGAGAATGATGCATAAGATAATAGGCGTAAAGCCCTTGATACCCTTCACCACAGGTGGTTAGCCCACAATAACTTGCAGTTCTAACTATTGGTGTTGTGATCCTTATTACTGGTCCTCCTTCTTCCCCCTTATTCCCTTCATAAGGCAAAACCTGAGCTGAATTTCTCATCAACTTTTGAACCAGAGTCTGTGGTTAATTCCAAAACAAGCCATGTCCAAACTCTTTCCTAAGGAAACGGTATGGAGCTGTTTCTGTGGCTGTGGAGGAACAAGATGAGGCCAGAATATTCTTTCTCTTCTCTTTACAGAACTGGAGGAGGAGCAGGGAATAGGGGAGGGAGAAGATCAGAACAGAAGCAGAAAGGGGCCCAAGACGATTGCGATTTTGCCTTCCTCCTCACAGGCTGAGATCATTTACTACAGCAAAGAAAAGTACTTCCGCCACGTGCAGCAGGCCGCGGCTGTGGGCCTGGAAAAATTCAACAATGACCCGGTGCTGCAGTTCTTTAAAGCCTATGGAGCCCTCAGGGAAGGTGAGAACCCATCAGTGTTGCCTCCTGACCTTAGGCACTCACCCAGCACTAACGCACTGGCTCCACCTGGATGCCTGCGTCTACCCCAGTCATGTTCCCCTAGAAACAGTCTTACACAGAGTGGCTAGACTTCCAGGATAATCCACAGAAATCTGTGTAATCTATGTCTAGTTGACTTGGGAAACCTGAGAGCTCACTCCCCCTGTTCTGCACCTCAGTTTCCCTGTCTATGAAATGAGTTGGGGAGCAGGGAGAAATGACCACAGGATTATTGAACCAACCCCAGGCTTGATTACTGAACCAACCTCAGGTAATGCAGGAAAAGGAGGAAGTGGTAGGTGTGGACACAGTCATGTGTGGGACAGAAGCCGAGAGAGGAGTAGGGCCCCTGCAGCACCAATCCACTGACATTCAGAAGGTGGTCCTGGGCCGCCCATGGCCAGTGTCAGTGGACATGGAAGGATAAATATCATCAGTGGCTCTGGGGTTATATTTTATAGCTAGCTGGGAATGCCCAGAGGTCCTTCTTGAGAACCAATACAGGGTATCCTTGCAAGTACTCACAGGAAGATCTCTCAGCTCCAAATCCTCCATCCCCTAGCCACACGGACCATGGTGCTAGCAGTGCTTTCAGGAAGCTTCAGTCTTCAGGGAACTTGGGCCATTAGGGACCTATGGACCAGTTAGTCCAAGCCTTGGGTCAGATCGCACCAATCCCTGAGTCAGCCCTGGGTCTGCCGTGGAGCCTCCTGCCCTCTGAGCATAGTAACCGCGTGGGCTTTCTTCACAGAGCACATCCAGGATGCCATCGGCAGCCTGGAGAACATCCGGAATCACCCAGACGTGTCCCTGTGCTCCATCATGGCCCTCATTTATGCTCACAAGTGCTGTGAAACCATTGGTGAGTGCAGGCATGCTCAGCCAAGCCTGGCCCAGTGGAGAAAAGAGAGCCCTGCTCCAGACACTGCCCCTCTTGGGCGGCTACAGGAAGTGTGTGCACCTGTGGCCTCAGATGCTACGAGGAGTGGCTGCCAGTGCCATCCCCACAGAGACCTAAGAGAAGACCCCATGCCCAGGCCCAGCTGAGTGGGAGCCACAGGCAGAACTCCTGACAGTGGGAGGGGTCCTCCTTTCAGATCCCAAGAACTGGGGAGACACCCTGCTTGCCTCTGCCAAGATCTTGTCAAGAAAAACCAAGCCAAAATAAAAAATGTCTACCCCTAAATCTCCACCTCTCTAGGGTCAGGGAGAGATTCCACAGAACTACGTGCAAACTATTTCCCCATCTGGAATGGACTATGGGCCTGAGGTGGGAGATTCCGGTTTGATCTGTCTGCCCAGAGAACTCCTGGGCACAGAGGAGAAAAGACACATCTCAACCAGCAAACCCAAGTCCAGGGCTGGGCCTCTCCTGTGGCCTGGCGTGGCTGGTTCCCAGGCCCTGGGCTGTTGTGTGGTCAGCTGCATGTGTTGTGGGAGGCTCAGAGTGTCCAGGGGAAGGACCAGACAGACCTCCCCATCCTAACTTGCCCTCTTCCCCCTCTCACGAATTCCCAGACCGAGAAGCAATTCAGGAGCTTGAGAGCAGTCTGAAGGAAGTCCGCAAGACAGCCAGTGGGACTGCCCTGTACTATGCTGGCCTCTTCCTCTGGCTCATGGGCCGCCACGACAAGGCCAAGGAGTACATTGACCGCACGTTGAAGGTTTCCAGCAGCTCCAGAGAGGTACAGACCCCTGGCATCGTGGGGGCAACAGCCAAAGAAAGCAGCATCCAAACACGTCATACAGAGTGGCTCTGACTCCCATGGAGGGCACTAGGGCTGGGGGAGGGTCACACCCAGGCACCAACAAGGCCCATGCTGGCTCAGGGTTTAGCCAACTACAAACTGGACTTTGTCCATAGAGTCCAATCTGCAGATAGGTGTTTTATGGCCTGTGCTATATAGTTTTAAAATCTTGAAATAGTTGCTAGCATTTCGAAATCAGAACATTTTTACCTGAAAGTCCCAGATTTCTTGGTTCTTTTGAAAAACTAGATGAGCTGGCTTCACTGGGCCTGCACTCCCTCCGTGCAGAGATCTGCTCGGTGTCTCTGCTCGGCTCACACAGTAGATCTCACCTGTGGTGGTCTCATGGGCCGAAGGACTGTAGAATTGGAAGCCTCAGTCTAGGCCGTGCATCTCAGCAGGGCCTGTATCACCCCCAGCCCCCCAGTCAGTCAATCAGTTCAGTCGCAGACTCTTTGCAACCCCGTGAACTGCAGCACGCCAGGCCTCCCTGCCCATCACCAACTCCCGGAGTTTACCCAAACTCATGTCCATTGAGTCGGTGATGCCATCCAGCCATCTCATCCTCTGTTGATCCCTTCTCCTCCAGTCCTCAATCTTTCCCAGCGTCAGGGTCTTTTCAAGGGGGCGGAAATTGCTTCTTGAAGGAGAGGGTGAAAAATCTCATTGATTGGATGTAAAACACAAATATACGCACAGAACGTAAAATCAGTCAGTGTACACGTGATACTTAATTCTCTTGGAGGGGCAGAGAATGACTAGGCGGGAAACGTCTAAAAAGGCTCCTTTGTTGTTGTTCCGTTGCTCAGTCGTGTCCGACTCTTTGCGACCCCATGGACTGTAGCTCACCAGGCGCCTCTATCCATGGGATTCTCCAGGCAGAAATACTGGAGTGGGTAGCCATTTCCTTCTCCAGGGGAAAAAGGCTCATTAGAAGGGCAATAATGGAAAAGAATTGAGAAACCTTCTCTAGGCCATGAGTGGTGCTTTGGGACAGGGTCTTCCAGGTGCCCCTCTGATCTTGCCTCCCAGGCCTGGCCTGCCACACGTGCCGGGCAAGGTGGGGCAAAGGCTGGAGAGGAGCCGGCAAGGCCCATGAGCTCAGAGTGGCCACCCGCCCACTCAGAAGGCATGCCCAGCTTTCTGTCCAGGCCAAGCCCTTACGCTGGTCTAAGGAGCGGAGGCAACAGGAGTGGTCCCGCCATGGTACTCTGACCCCAGTGTAAACAGACAGTGACAACGCAGGGCAAGAGAACCATGGGGGTTACAGCGAGAGCCTCACCCCAGCCTGCAGGGTCAAGGAAGGCCTCCTATGAGACGGGCCTCCTCCACTGAGTTTTAAAGACTGGTGGTGGTTAACCAGGTGAAGGGACCTGGCTAGGGGGTGCATGCTGGGAAGGGCTTTCCAGGTGAAGGAACAAGAGGTAGGAAGGCCCGAGAGAGAGAGCAGGGCTGCCCTGGGATCTGGGAGCAGCGGTGCCTGGCAGGGCCTCGGAAAATGGAGTGACAAAAAGGGGGAAGTGGGGCAGGAGAGGCAGTCTAATGGAGGCGATGCAGGAGCGAGGACTTACCTTTCCCCTTGTTCTCATGCCAGGGCCATGTGCTCAGAGGCTGGGTGGACCTCAGCTCAGACAAACCCCACACAGTGAAGAAGTCCATCAAGTACCTGGAGCATGGCATCCAGGACACCAGAGACGTCCTGGGGCTGATGGGAAAGGTAGGCAGTGGGGAGGCGAGGGGTGGGAGTGTCCCCAGCCAGGGGCCTCCGTCTCTAGGGCCTTACCTGGTGGATGAAGAGCAGAGTCCCGGAGAGGGCCAGGGCCACAGAGCAGCGCTGGGCCCGCCCCAGTCCTTCCTGTCTGAGTTTCTGTCTGTCTCCTGCCTAAGATCTCCTCAGGACCTATGCTCCCTGGGCTCTGGTGGGCTTTTTTCTCTCTATCCCTTTTGTTTTCACCCACTGTCCCTTTCCTCTACGTTTTCTTTTCTCATCTCACCTGTTAAACTCACTCACTTGGTCATAAGAGAAAGAAGGTATGTGTTTTGTATTTTCTGATCTTAAATTGTTGCCTTTTTCTGATGTGACCCTCTCTGAATCAATCTATGAGAGGAAAAATCATCCTCTTACCTGCTTCTGTTTGTATGTACCTATCTTATAAAATGAATACGTTTGCACGCATGCTCAGTCGTGTCCGATTCTTGCAACCCCGTGGACTGTAGTCTGCCAGGCTCCTCTCTCCATGGAATTTCCCAGGCCAGAATACCAAAGTGGGTTGCCATTTCCTCCTGCAGGGGACCTTCCCAGCCCAGGGATCGAACCCACATCTCTGGTGTCTTCTGCATTGACAGACAGATTTTTTTTTTTTTTTTTACCACTAGTGCCACCTGAAATGAATGCGTGCTCATTGAAAAACCAGAAGTCTAAAAAAGTCAAAATGGCCTCCTTTTAGACCTGCCACCCCCAAACAACCCACGGCAATATTTTAGGGCCGTGTCTCCTCGTCTCTCTGCTGCGCGTTGTTTCAGGGTGCACCTTCAGTGGTTCGTGGGGGAGCAGAAGCCATGAGGCTATCACACAGGAGGATTATCAGGCTGTGCCCTCAGAACCGACATGTGTAGGGAAAGGGAAAGAAGTAGGAGGGAGAGCTTGGACTGTGCAGCAGCCGTAGCGGCAGCCTCTGCCAGCTCTGCTTGGAACTGGAGCTGGGGTGGCCCTGCCCCGACCCCCTCCCTGACAAGATGTTGGCTGTAGGCTGCCCCTCGGGGATGGGGGCAACCTGGTACTTGGGGGCTCCCTGAAGCCACAGGGGAGCCCAGGAGGGAGGCTCCTCCAAGAGATATCAACAGCCACCCCCACCCCCTGGTCCTGAAGGGGGTCACGCATAGCACCTGCTACAGGACAGCAGACAGGGGGATTTCATGTGGTTGTTATCACAGGGCACCTTGCCATTTGGTCTCTTCATGTAGGGTCGTGTCATAAGCACATGTCGTTTTGACATAAAGTCAGGCCACGACTGCGTGGACCTAATATAATTTGCCAACTTTGCCTCCTAGTGTTTGTATATTAAGGTTGTTTTTAGTTGTACATGTAGAAAGAAAGCTTCAGTGAACACGTCTATACGTAAGTTTTTATTTAGAATACTCCTCTTCTTGTTTTCGGTAAGTCTCTTAATGGAAGGTGGCTGTAGGCCAAAGCCAGCCTTTTGGAGTCCAGTTTCAAGCCTTTGGGAAGCATTGCCCTCTGCCCCTTCAGGCATGTGTCATGACTTGCCCAGGAGAGTGGCTGGCTGCCTGCAGAGACCGTGACCCCAGCCTGGTGAGCCTTGACAGAGGAAAAGTCCCACAGACTTGATATGTGGGAAGAGGGTTACCTGCAAACTGTTGCCGACCCGCGGCGGCTGCACGGGCCACAGTGAGCAGTTTTCAGCAGTGAATTTTAGGAAAGTGAATGGGAAATGATGGGCCTTATGTGGAAATTGAAAGTGCTGAACCTCCCCACTAGGGGGTGCCATCCCATGACTTTGTCCCAGGCCTGCAGGGGCTCAGCTATCTCAGCTATCTCCTGTAGTCCCTGCCTTGTTCAGTTGCTCAGTCGTGTCCAGCTCTTTGCGATCCCATGGATTGCAGCACCCCAGACTTCCCTGTCCTTCACCATCTCTCAGAGCTTGCTCAAACTCAGGTCCATTGAACTGGTGATTCGATCCAACCATCTCATCCTCTGTGGTCCCTTTCTCCTCCTGCCTTCAATTTTTCCCAGCATCTGGGAAATGAGTCAGCTCATTTGCATCACATGGCCAAAGTATTGGCGCTTCAGCTTCAGCATCAGTCCTTACAGTGAATATTCAGGACTGATTTCCTTTAGGACTGACTGGTTTGATCTCCTTGCAGTCCAAAGGACTCTCAAAGAGTCTTACCCAACACCACAGTTTGAAAGCATCAGTTCTTTGGCGCTCAGCCTTCTTTATGGCCCAACTCTCACATCCACACATGACTACTGGAAAAACCATACCTTTGATGAGATGGATCTTTGTTGGCAAAGTAATGTCTCTGCTTGTTAATATGCTGTCTAGGTTTGTCATAGCTTTTCTTCCAAGGAACAAGCATCTTTTCATTTTGTGGCTGTAGTCACCATCTTCTGGAGCCCAAGAAAATTAAGTCTGTCACTGTTTCCATTGTTTCCCCATCTATTTGGCATGAAGTGATGGGACCAGATGCCATGATCTTGGTTTTTTGTATGTTGAGTTTTAAGCCAGCTTTTTCATTCTCCTCTTTCACCTTCATCAAGAGGCTCTTTAATTCCTCTTCACTTTCTGCTATAAGGGTGGTGTCATCTGCATATCTGAGGTTATTGATATTTCTCCCAGTTGATATTTCTGGCAATCTTGATTCCAACTTGTGCTTCATCCAGCCCAATATTTCTCATGATGTACTCTGCATATAAGTTAAACAAGCAGGGTGACAATATACAGCCTTAACGTACTCCTTTCCCAATTTGGAACCGGTCTGTTGTTCCATGTCTAGTTCTAACTGTTGCTTCTTGACCTGCATACAGGTTTCACAGGAGGAAGGTAAGGTGGTCTGGTATTCCCATCTCTTGAAGAATTGTGCATAGTTTGTTGTGATCCACATAGTCAAAGGCTTTAGCATAGTCAATGAAGCAGAAGTAGATGTTTTTCTGGAATTCTCTGGCTTCTATGAACTAATGGATGTTGGCAATTTGATCTCTGGTTCCTCTGCCTTTTCTAAATCCAGCTTGTGCAACTGGAAGTTCTCAGTTCCCATACTATTGAAACCTAGTTTGCAGGATTTTGAGCATTACTTTGCTAGCATGTGAGATGAGTGCAACTGTGCAGTAGTTTGAACATTCTTTGGCATTGCTCTTCTTTGGAATTGAAATGTAAACTGACCTTTTCAAGTCGTGTGGCCACTGCTGAGTTTTCCAAATTTGCTGGCATATTGAGTGCAGCACTTTAACAGCATCATCTTTTAGGATTTGAAGTAACTCAGCTGGAATTCCATTCCCCTGCCTTGCCTGTCAGAAAACCCCAAGACTGCTGTGGACCCGATTTGTCACTCTGAATGATGGCTCCCGCCCACGTGTCAGGCTCGGCTCCTGTCTTGGTGGGGACACTGACACCCACCGCTCATTTTTGGTGGGCACTGATGAAGGCTCTTCTGTTTGGCTTTCAACAGGTGATGTACTTCACGATGCTGCAGAACTACTCGGGGGCCCTTGAGGTGGTGAACCAGATCACCGTCACCTGCGGGAGCTTCCTGCCTGCCTTGGTCCTAAAGATGCAGCTGTTCCTGGCTCGGCAGGACTGGGAGCAGACGGTCGAAATGGGACACAGGTGAGGGGGTGCTGACCTGATGCTTCCTTCCTTTGCTGGTTCAGTTCAGTTCAGTCGCTCAGTCATGTCTGACTCTTTGCGACCTCATGAACCACAGCATGCCAGGCCTCCCTGTCCATCACCAACTCCCGGAGTCCACCCAAACCCATGTCCATTGAGTCGGTTATGCCTTCCAACCATCTCATCCTCTGTCGTCCCCTTCTCCTCCCACCTTCAATCCCTCCCAGCATCAGGGTCTTTTCAGATGAATCAGCTCTTCACATCAGGTGGCCAAAGTATTGGAGTTTCAGCTTCAGCATCAGTCCTTCCATGAATATTCAGGACTGATCTCCTTTAGGATAGATTGGTTGCATCTCCTTGCAGTCCAAGGGACTCTCAAGGGTCTTCTCCAACACCACAGTTCAAAAGCATCAGTTCTTCGGTGCTCAGCTTTCTTTATAGTCCAACTCTCACATCCATACATGACCACTGGAAAAACCACAGCCTTGACTAGACTTCCTTTGCCAGTGGAGGGGACTAATTGGTCCCCTCTTACACAGTGGCAGGATGGGAGATACTGTGTGTTTGATGGAACAAGCCATAAAAGTCAGCATTGTCAGTGGGAGTTATGAATAGTGATACGGTCACATTGAGGGTTGGGGAGCAGAGGGAGGTTGGACGTGAACTAGGCACTCACTTGTCATAGCAGGAAGCCAGCAGTGGAGGCCTATGGTGGGAAGATCAAGAAACAGACCTCTTGGGGCTTCCCTGGTGGTCCACTGGTTAAGACTTCGCCTTTCAGTGCAGGGTGTACGGGTTCGATCCCTGGTCAGGGAACTAGATCCCACATGCCTTGTGGCCAAGAAACCAAAAAACATGGAACAGATCAGTACTGTAGCAGATTCAATAAAGACATTAAAAACGGTCTACATCAAAAAAAAAAAATCTTAAAAAAAAAATTGGAAAAGAAATAGCCCTATCAAGTGATCTAAGTATAGTGTTTAGGAGAGAGACAGAACTACCAAAGGAACCCAAGGCAACAAGAGTTAGAGGTAAACAGCAGTTATGTCTGAGGAGTAGGCGGGGAGGGAAGAATAAAGGCAGAAAGGGACTATTGTAGTATGTAATTTTTAAAACTGTGGGTGATAAAGGCCATTGCCTGAGAGAAGACTTTAGTAGCAAGCTGAGTGCACCAGGAAGACAGCAGAGGGAGGATTCAGGAGTTATGGGGACTTGCAGAAGCCCAGGTCCAGGTAGAGGGTGATCCTGAAGCACTCTCACTGTGAACAGAGATAAAGATGGCTTCAGGGGAGGGATGTTTGATGGAGCGTTTTCGAAAATGGAATTTTCCGGATAACTGAAGCTTATCTCTTTAAACTCTACTGCTTTAACCATTTTTATCACAGTAATCATAAAACATATAGTACTAATTTTCTTCCTTTGTTTCTTCATGGACTGTTTTTCCCTGAGTGATCATGAGTCACCAGTACAGTTCAGTTTAATTCAGTCGCGCAGTCATGTCTGAGTCTTTGCGACCCCGTGGACTGCAGCACGCCAGGCCTCCCTGTCCATCTCCAACTCTCAGAGCCTGCTCAAACCCATGTCCGTCGAGTTGGTGATGCCATCCGACCATCTCATCCCCTGTCGTCCCCTTCTCCTCCTCCCTTCAATCTTTCCCAGCATCAGGGTCTTTTCAAATGAGTCAGCTCTTCGCATCAGGTGGCCAAAGTATTGGGAGTTTCAGCTTCAGCATCAGTCCTTCTAATGAATATTCAGGACTGATTTCCTTTAGGATGGACTGGTTTGATCTTGCAGTTCAAATTGTCTGTGTGTATGAGGGGGTGGAATACAAACATACCTTTTCCTTCCCTATGGAAGGGTGCTAACTGGAATCGGAGTCTCATACAGAGGCCCTGGTAGGAAACTGGAAGTGATTCCGGCCTGTGCCAGGCCTGGGCTGGCCCTCCACGGCCTCTCTCACAGCTGGCTGGCATCCTGGGCAGGAACTTCTGGATCAAGAGCTTGCTTTGGAGGCTCCACTTTGGGCCCACAGGATACCTGGAAGCCCATATGTTTCATTAGTTTCATGTAGTTGATAGTGTCAGCATTAGAATGAATTACAGAGTTCTAACCACTGGAGCACCAGGGCAGTCCCTCCCCATTGCTCTTTAAATTTCTGCTCTCTGTAGATGTTTTTCTCTTTCCAGCCCTAATATTGTTCATTTTTTCCTTCTCTTTTAGTTCTCTCCGCCAACGTTAAAATAATTTGTTTCTTCCATTAGTCTTGTTAAACAACCAGCTTTGAGTTTTGTTGAGGCTATGATATCCTTGTTTCCTAACTGATTAATTCTGCTGTTTGTTATTTCCTGCTAACTACCTTCTGTGGAGGTACTCTGTTGTTATTGTCTAACTCTTGAGTTGGATGCCTGGCCATTCTAAATCTTCTTTTAGAAGATAAGCATTTAAGTCTATAGACGTCCCTTGAGGGACCATTTAACAGTGTCTACACATCTGGATATTTCAGTAGTATCTTCAGTATCATTTGGTTCTGCAACTTCTCTAACACTGGTTCTGATTCGTTTTTAGTCCATACGTCATTTTAAAAGTGTTTTTTTTTTAATTTCTAAATTATGAAATTCACAGTGCCTTCAAAACCATCATAAATGCCTAGAACTCTTTGCATGTTGACTCTGCCCAGTTGTGTTGAAAGTTGATTATGTCAATTAGAGGAATTGTTAAGCAGAAGGACCATTCCCTAATCCGGCTGAAAAATATGAAATTTCCTATAAAGAAACAAAATATTGAAAATTCCAGGGAATTCCCTGGTGGCTCAGTGGTAAAGAATCTGCCAGCCAGTGCAGGAGACATGGGTTCGATCCCTGGTTCAGGAAGATCCTACATGCCCCACAGCAGCTAAGCCCGTGCACCGCAAGCTCTGAGCCTGTGTTCTAGAGCTCCCCACCCCTAACTACTGAAGCCCGAGTGCTCCAGAGCCCATGCTCTGCAACAGAAGAAGCCACCACAATGAGGAGCCCACACACCACAACTAGAGAGTGGCCTGTGCTCGCCACAACTAGGGAAAAGCCCCTGTGGCAACAAAGACCCAGCACAGTCAAAAATAAATAAATAACTAAAAAAAAGAAAACTCTGTAGTGTGGTCAGGAGCCATGCCTCCCCAGTGACACATGATGGAAACCAAAATTTCCATCGTACAGCTGCAGACTTGACCCCCTGCCCCCTGACCCTGGTACCACAGTCATGCCTGTGTAATTTGGGATATAAATAGGTTTCTGTCATGAAGATACCCCCAAATAAGGGACTTAACATGAAAGGTTATTCCTCTCTCAGGGAAAAGTTTGGATGGTGGGCCAAGACAAGGATGACAGCTTAACTCTCTAGGGCCTCATGCCCCTTTCTCCCTACTGTCCTATTCCTAGGATGTGGCTCACATGGCCCACGTTCCAGCCAGCAAGAAGGAGGAAAGAGAATAAATGGAAGTCATGCTGTAGGGATACCGCTGGATATACCCTGGGCACTTTCACTTGCATCCTATTGGTCAGAACTTAGTCACATGGTCACACATGAGCTGCAGAGGGAAGCTGGGAAATGTAGTGTTTATTGCAGTAGCCACATGCCCCAGCAGTTCAGCAGGTTCTATTAAAAGAAGGGGAAGATAGATGTTAGGAGACAATCAGAAGATGCCACCACACCATCCTAACCTTGCCTCTGAACTCTCTCAATTCACATGGGTCCTCTTCCTGTTTCAGAATCCTCGAAAAAGACCAAAGCAATATCGATGCTTGTCAAATTCTAGCTGTGCATGAGCTCGCAAGAGAAGGAAACATGACTGTGGTGAGTTCTTTCAAGACTCAGAAGTTGAACCTTGAAACAAACCCAGCCAAGGAGGTACCCTTCACAGCACCTCCACCCCCAAGGCCTTGGAGGGGGCTCCCTGGGACTCAGCTCCCTACGCCCATCCACACCCTCGGGGCTCTGGTTTGGTCTTTGAGCCACACAGTTCCAAAGGCTGGCAGTGAGGCTGACACACTGCTCTGGTTCTGCCTCATGTTCCCTGTGTGACCCAGGCAGGTGTCTCCACCTGGATGAGCCCCAAGATGCTCATCTGTGAAAATGGAGCTAATTCCACCCACTCTGTATGGTTGTTATAAGGTCCAATTACAGGACACGTAGGACGACTGGGAACAGTGCCCAGTGCGCTACAATAACTTGCTCCATTTCAACTGATGGAAGTCATGATTGTGGTTTGCTGCTGGTTTGGGTTTTGTTTTTGTTTTTGCCACGCTGCCTGGCTTGCGGGATCTTAGTTTTGTGACCACGGATTGAACCCAAGCCCACAGCAGTGAAAGTGCTGAGTCCTAACCACTGGACCACCAAGGAATTCCCATGGTTGTGTTCATGTTTCGGGAAATGCCTTTTTTTAAGGGAATAGTTAGCATTGTTCAGATATTGACCAGGCAGTACCTGGCCCCATGGGCTTCCCAGGTTGCTCAGTGGTAAAGAATCCACCTGTCAATGCAGGAGACATGGGTTTGGTCTCTGGGTCCCCTGGGTCAGGAAGGTCCCCTGGGGGAGTAAATGGCAACCCTCTCCAGTATGAGAATCACATGGACAGAGGAACATGGCTGGTTACAGTCTGTGGGGTCACAAAGAGTCAGACACAACTGAGCAACTTAGCATGCACCTGGCCTTAATCAACTTGCTCCTAAGACTTGTAGTTTTCCAGAGAAACTCCAAAGAGTCCTCAGATGCAGTCAGAAGCACCTCTAATTCCTAATGAAATCCTCCATGCCCAGACACGTTCTTATTTTCAAAAAGAGTTTGTGTCTTCAGTGAAAACCCTGCCTTCTTAATAAAGACATGGCTTCTGCGGAGAGTGTGACCAGTCAAGAGGCCCTAAGGGGTCATGGCAAGAAAAGGAAGTTTCTGGTTCCTTTTGCCCAGCTCTGAGGTTATGGATTTTATAGAGTGGGGTGAGGTGGAGGGCATGGTCTGTATTTGGTAGGAACCCTCAAAAACGGCCCTAGCCCTGTCTCTAGTTAGAAACAAGGGAATAGGCCTGTCCTCAGCTCCGTGAGAACCTGGGGCCCTGAGCAAGCCTCCCAAGGGCCTGGCCTCATGGTTAGGCCCAAGGGCAGTTAGCATTTAATGCCCCTCCTTTGCCCCCATCTCAAACCCTGGAATCTGCCCCTCACCCCAGCCCAGGCTGCATAGTCCTAAGCTTGCAGAGAAGATCCACCCCACCCCATATTCTCTCCTGGTACTTCTTTGCAGCTGTGGACTAAGAACTCCCTACCCTACATAGTGAATGGGCAGAAGAGTCCACGAAAGAACACAGGCTTTGGACTCAGTCAGCCATCTAGATGGCTGAGTAACCTTGGTCAGATGACCTTAACCTTTCTGACCCTTTGTCTGCTAGACTGGAAAAGTCAGTTACACTGACTGTCAGAGTTCCTGGGAGGGTTCACTGGAATGACAGAGAGGCATCAATGTGGTGACTCAGGTCAAAATGGAACAGAAGTTTGGGGCCAGAGACCCACCCTGACAGTTTGCTCCTGGGTCAGCCGAGGTGGTTTGGAACTGGCCCGGGGTGGGGGGGGGGGGGGACGGACCGCTGTGTGTGCACCATACAGCTGGCTTCTGGCACTGTTTGGGGCCGTCTCAAAGGGCAGCTGCTCTTCCCAAATTCGTGAATAAAGGGGGCAGTGCTGGCTCTGGGGAGAAAGCCCCTGCGGGCCCCCAAAGTGGTACTGAAGCCTGGGCACACCCAAGGCCAGTTAACTGAATCTCTGGCATTGGTGCGGAGGCCCGAGTGTGTTTAAGATCTCTCAGCTGGTGCTCCGGGCAGCCACCCTTGAGAACCTTTGCCCCACTCCCCTTTTACCTACTGCCTTTGACGTTGTGTTTTGTTCTTGCAGGCTGCTGAGCACGTTAGGAATCTGATTAAGGCACTGGAAACAAGAGAGCCCCAAAATCCAAGCCTCCATCTTAAAAAAATTCTTGTGGTGAGCAGACTGGTAAGAAAGCTCCTCCCTGGTTTCTGAGCTAGCGCATCTTGTCTTATTCCCAGGGGAGACCGGTGGTTCCCCCAGAAGCTCCCTCAGGACCGCGCCCCACCCTCTCCGGCTTAAACTTGATCTCTCAGTCTAGTGGCCCAGGCCCTGGGGCCCCTGCCTGCCTCCGTCCTATCATGGTATCAGGTGGCCTCTGTCTCCTGTGCCCACGTGCCCTTCAGATATGCTGTGAAGACCACGGAAGTGAGATCTGGAAGTGCTTTCAGAGTGGGAGGCACCCTGTTTGGGGAAAGAGGGCAGCAACACAGCTGTGGAAGAGCAGGGTGCTGGAGCCCCCGCCTCCCATATTCTTTTTGTGAAAGAGTCCCAGGGAGGCTGCCTGCCTAACCCTCTCTGACGCCAGGCTCAGTGCAAACAGAGCAGGCTGCCAAACAGCCTGTCTCTGTCACAACCTTCAGCCCCAGAGAAAAATTTACTAGAAGGAGGACTTCCCAGGTGCTGGCATGGCTAAGACTCCACTCTCCCAATGCAGGAGGCCCGGGTTCCATCCCAGGTCAGGGAACTATATCCCACAGGCTGCAACTAAGAGTTCACATGCCACAGCTAGAAATCCTGTGTGCCCCACTAAAAAAAAGAAAGATTTACCATAAGGAATTGTCATAAGGGCAGGGGCAGCTCTGGGGAGTCGAATTCCACTGGGATACCCTCTCTCCCTCCACCTCTGTGTCTGATTCTCTCTGCTCATTCTCCATGCACAGCAGGCAATGGGGCTGCTCACAGCCCTCAGGGCCACTTCCCATCAGTGCGACACCAAGAGTTCCCCTCATGCAGCTTCAGTTTGTGAAGAACCTCCTGGTGACTTCTCAGACCAGTGACTATGGCCAGACCCAGGACTGGGTCCCTCCGAGGGCTCCATGCCTGGAGGCGGGTCCGCACGTGTGGCCACCGGGGTGGGGGGGATTCTTTGCGAGCTGGACAGCTACCTGGACACACGGTACTTCTGGGGCTCTCCTGAACACCCCCGAGTCCTGCCAAAGTGTCCCCCATTTGCACATGGCCTTGTTGAGGCAGGTTGGAGTGACCGGTTTCCCCATCCCTGTGTCTGTTCCTTCCAGTGTGGGAGGCACCAGGGGATTCTGCAGCTGGTGTGTAGCTTCATCGAACGGACCTTCATGGCCACGTCCTCCGACGCCCGCATGGCCACCGAGCTGGGCTACCTCTTCATCCTGCAGGACCAAGTGAAGGAGGCGTCTCTGTGGTACTCACAGGCCATGAAGCTGGACGAGAGCAGCGTGGCTGCCTTGACAGGTCTGTGCAGGCTGGGCAGGGAGGGGGCGGCAGGCTGGGGGGTGGGAGCCAAGCAGGGTGACCTCCATGAATCCAGAAGAGAGGGGTTGGCAAGCATTCTTCCCAGACGGTATGTGAGTTTGGGGGTACATTGTAGGATGGGGTGCCTTTCGAGGCATCTACACATATAGATGCAAGAGGCACAGGAATTCTTGAAAGCAGTCAAAGCCATTCTCATCTCCTTCAGATCTCTGATAGCCACACTCTGCTTGACATGCTGGGTCAGCCCTGCCTCCTCTCAGGCCCCACCAGGCCAGCGGCCCCCCTGCCCCACAGCCGCTCACCTCACCTCTGTGGACCCTTCCTCTTCAGGCCCCTGTGCTGAAAGGCCCCCAGAGTGAGTAGTTTTGAGAGTTTTGCTTCCCCATGTGTCCCAGGGCTTCCCTCCCACTTTATACAAATGTCAAGTGAATTTTCCAAAGCCCAGTTTTCATTTTTACACAAAGCTCTCAAATCTGTGGTCTCTAGCGAATCCTGAGACAGAGGTATTTGATTTTAGTGGAGGCAGCCTGGTGATCAGTGCCCCAGGCAAGCCAGCTTCCTGCCCCGGCTCTGAGGAGTTGTGTCTTTTGGGGGCAAAGTCACTTCTCGCTAAACTCCAGGCGCATCTGTGTGGCACAGTCAAAAAACAATCCAAGTGTTTGGTCTTGATTTCTGGTTCAATGCATCAGGCTGACTCCTCGGTCATCGCTTCTTCCTCCCTCCCCAAAACCCCCCCAAAGTCACGGGCAACATTTTAAAAAGATGGTGAGTCCCCGTAGCAGCCCCAGAAACAGGGTAAGGTGCCTTTGATAGACCAGGAACTCTGAAGAACTTCACATTTCTAGAAGATATTAAGCAAATTGCATTCAATCTGGAAGCTCTGAGCAAGTCTAGAAACCTATAAGCCAACATGGGCAGAGACGGGGCAGCTAAAGAAATGAGTAGATCAGCTTTCCCCAGAGGGCTCCAGGAAAAAGAAAAATTAAAAAAAACACACACAAGCTTGGGGTCCCCAGAGGCTGGGAGCAAAATATGTCATGGGGTCATCATCGAGATAACAGGAGGGTTATTGGAAACCCAGTAATGGGATCAAGGAGACTCTTAGCAGGGGTGGGACAGGACAGAGCAAAACAAAGCCCCCCATGATGTCCCACCACCAGCAGGGACATGAAGGGCAAAAAACTTGAATGCCCAACACACAGGCAAAATGCCCTGAAACGTTCCTCCACCAGTCTGAGTCCTTGCCCACTTCCTCAGTTCAAGGGAGAGCCCCTGCTGGTCAGCCAGAAGGGAAGCCCACACACTCCAGCCAAGCCTGAGTCTACACACATGTGTCCTTGACTCATCCGTCTTACCTGGCCCGTCCGGAAAAATCAGGGGCCTTAGGAATTTGAGACATCTGCCCCGGTTGCTAATAGTCATCACTCTAGTCCATTTATAAATCTGCTAGCAGTTTGGAAGAGGGGCCAAGTGAAACATGCAAAGCAGTGGCCCTCTGAGGAACAAAGTTGAGGCCAGATACAGAAAAGACTTTGTCCCCAAAACACCTCCTGTGTTGGCTGACTCCAGAGTCTATTAGGTCCGTGAGTAAAGAACATGCCACTAGGAAAAAAATACAGATAACAAAAAAAGAGTTGCTAAAAATTAAAAATATGCTTTTTGCAAAGTAAAAATGTCCATAGATGAGCCAAATAGTGGGACGGATATGACTGAAAACCAAGATGGTGGTGAGGAAGACAGTCAGAAATAAATGTACCCAAATGGTCAAGGAATAAATTGTAAAAAAAGAAGAGTAGGAACAGAAGGGATTTGTCCTCCCAACATCAAAACACATCAAAACAAGAGTAGTTAAGGATCTCCTTGGTGGCTCAGTTGTAAATAATCCGCCTGCCAATGCAGGAGACACAGGTTCGATCCCTGATCCAGGAAGATCCTGCGTGCCTCGGAGCAGCTGAGCTCGTGCACCACAGCATTGGGCCTGCGCTCTAGAGCCTGCGAGCCACTTCCTGAAGCCTGTGTGCGCTAGAGCCCGTGCTCTGCAACAAGAGAAGCCACCACAGTGAGAAACCAGGGCACTGCAGCTATAGAAAATCCCACAGCAGCAGAGACACAGAACAGCCAAAAAATATATTTTTTTTTTTAAAAAAGAGAAGTCTGTTTGAGGCCATTCCTGGAATACACAAAACAGATCAACAGGATAGAAACAGGCCTTATGATAAAAATGACATTTCAAACCGATAGAGTTTCAATAACTCGTGGTCGAATACCTGACTATTCTTTACGAAGAAAAATAAAGGTAAATGCCCATTTCACATTATCCTCAAAAATAAATTCTAGATGACTTAGATATTTAAACATAAAAGTTAAATTGGACTTGGGTTGCCCGGGGAATTCTAAGCATAACTACAAACTCAGAAGTTCTAAAGGAAAATATTTGACCAATTTATGTAAAAATTTAAAACTACTGGATGGCAAAAAGGCAGAGGGAAAATAGTTAAAAGGTAAAAGGCAAACTAATGGAAAATGTTGGTAACAAGGATTATATATGAAGAGAATAGAGAGCGATAAAAATCCATCCAAAGAAAAACAGGAAAAAGCTATAAACAGGAAAGTTACAGTAGAAAAGGCCACTAAATATATAAAAAGATGTCCATTCTCCCTAAAGTTTTTTTTTTAAGTGAATTAAAACAAGTTATTCACTCTTTAGCACGGTAAAGAGTAAATAAAGCATGTTTGTGAGGTCGTGGGGAAAGAAAAAAATACTTCCAAATTCTTGACAGTAATATTAATTCAAATATCCTTGGAGGGCAAGCTGGCCTTATCTGTCAAGGTTTTAGATGTACATGCCCTTTGACATCATCTCTACATTAGGAATTAGAACCCACAAAAATGTTGACCACGGCATTGTAATATTTAAACCCTGAAAACCAACGAAATGTGAAACGAGGAGTCCTTCAATAGTGCAGTAGTTAAATAAATGGTTACATCGGCAGTGAAATATTATGTCACCATTGAAGGGAATGGGGTAATTTATATGAACGGATGGGAAAATACACTATCCACTAATAACATGCAAATACTTTGCAAGATGTTTGAGGAGATACAGTCCAATCTGTTCATATTGATTCTCTCTAGAGAAAGACACGCTGAAAGCAGAATGTGAGCTGGGGATGTTTTCCTTGCCCTACAATTTGAACGCTTCCCCATGAGCACATACCACTGTTTGAGCTTATGAAGACACGGGAAAGGGTCCCTGCTGTCCACTGTCCCTTGGCCTGCTGGCTCTGCCACAGAGCTGGCTGTTCATCCCAGTTCTGTCCCCTCCCAGGGATCATCTGGTGCCAGATCTTAGACGGCCACCTGGAGGAGGCCGAACACCAGCTGGAATTCCTGAAGGAGGTGCAGCAGTCCCTGGGGAAGTCCGAGGTCAGAGCTCTGTGGGGGCCGAGGTTGCCCTGGGATCCCGCCCCCGCCACACCCCCTCCCTTTTCCCACCCCCAGTTGCCCCTTGGACTTCCGCTGCTCCTTGGCCGTCCGGCTCTGCCTAGTGGGCACTGCCTCTAAGACCCGGGCCTGCTCCCACAGGTGCTGGTTTTCCTCCAAGCCCTCCTGGCATCCAAGAAGCACAGAGGGGAGCAGGAGGCCACGACGCTGCTAAAGGAGGCCGCCGAGCTGCACTTCTCCGGCATGCAGGCCCTCCCCATGAGCTCCGAATACTTGGAACGGCTCGACCCCACCTTCCTGGTCTGCATCGCCAAGGAGTACCTGGTCTTCTGCCCTAAGCAGGTTAGAGGAGAGCGCTTCTTCGTGGGGCGGGCAGTGAGGGTTGGACTGGTGAGCAGGTCTGGGCAGAGGCAGGACCTACCTGGCCAGTCACTAGGTTGCTTGGGCCTCGGGCAGTCGGGGAGCCCAATGCTTTTCACATTTGCACATGCAACATGCCAATCACCCAGGAAGTGGGGCACAAGCCCTGCATCTCCCAGGTGATGCTCATGCTGCTGGTCCAAGGACTGCGCGTGAGGAGCGGGGCACTGGCCTCTGTTCATCCCAGGGAGGAACTGGGCTCCCTCTCCTCCCAGTGTCTTCTAAGAAGTATTTTGGTCTTTCCTTGTTTGTCCGGCCTTCCCAGACAATTGAGATTCCCTGTGGGCAAGGATTGTATCTTACATGCCTTAATATCCCCCAAGTGCCTCGTAATGCCATCCCACAAATATCTACTGACGGTACCACCATGAGCCAGATGCCATGCTTGATGGGGGGCTCAGAGGTGAACAAATAAAGTCCCCATTCTCAGCTCTTGGACAGAGTAGTACAGAGTGGATGGTAAATATATGTGTGAAGCATGAAAGTGTTAGTTACTCAGTCATGTCTGACCCTTTGCTACCCCGTGGACTGTAGCCCACCAGGCTCCTCTGTCTATGGGATTCTCTTGGCAAGAGTACTGGAGTGGGTTGCCATTCCCTTCTCCAGGGGATCTTCCTGACCCAGGGAATTGAACCTGGGTCTCTTGCGTTGCAAGCAGATTCTTTACCATCTGAGCTACCAGGGTAAAATACAGTAAATAAAAATGAGCGAAGTAACTACAGTAAGTAGAAATAAAGTAGGATAAAGTAAAACACATGTGGAATAAAATCCCTTCACTGAGAGTGTTTTCTGAGTGCTCCAGGAGAATAGGGCAAACCCTTGTGTTCCTGCAGCCCCGGTCTCCAGGCCAGATCGTGTCTCCTCTTCTTAAGCAAGTCGCTGCGATCCTCAATCCTGTGGTCAAAGTGGCACCAGCCCTGACTGAGCCGCTGTATGTGATGGCCCAGGTCAAGTATCTCTCAGGTGAGCCAGTGCGTCCTTGTGGCTGGCGGGGAGCCCCGGGTGAGTGTCTGCCGGCGCCCTGCCTGGGATGCTCCACACACACACCTTCACCCTCAGTCACCAGGTGTGCCCACTGTCCCCATCCTCCAACACCCCTGACTGCTCACCAGCAGGGGTCTCTCCCAGCCTCCCTTTTGCTGATTGCTTGCTTGATCTGTACCAGCTGACAGTCAACTGAACCCGACGATGCACCAGCACTGCTCTGATCCTAGGGGACAGCAGTGCTCAGAACAAGAGAAACTCCACCCTGGAGTTTGTGTTCTGGTAAGGGTACGTGGACATAAAGCGCAGTGTTATTGTTAGGACATGACCGTGCGAGGGAGAAAATGAAAGCCAGGGAGGGGATGTAGGGGTGGCAGTTCTTAAAAGGCAGTCAGGAAGGCCCCGAGGGAGGGGAACCCTGTGCATTAGACTCGCAGAGCCTCATGGGCCAGAACAGTCCCCGTCCAGCCTCTCCTAAATCAACGCCCGGATCCTGGAGAAAGAGGGAAGGATGGGGAGAACCCTCAGTGGGGGCCTGTTGTGCTCTCAGAAGTCTTTGCTCCCCATGACCTTTCACCCCCATCAGCTTGAAAGTCAAGCTGATCTCTGGTGTCCAGAGGCTTCAGAATGCCGCAGCGTGTCTGTGTGCTCTGGACTGTGTGGGTTGCACTCTGCCTAGAGCTCCTGGTCTTCATCCTCAGTCCTCCCAGTGTTCATCAGAGTGCCAGGTTTACCCACTGCTCCAAGGTCTCCTGGGTACAAGGTGAGGGCAGGCCCTCCCTCCCCTGCCAGACACACACACACACGGATGCTGGCAGATACCAGCTCTTCAGGGACAAAGCAAGGTCTCCAGATGTTCAGGTTGTCATGGTGACACCTTCATATTTCTGCAGCACAATTGAAGGCTCAGGGAGTTTGGGACCCGGAAGCAAGTGCTCTCCACCCACTGGTTGATGGACCCCAAGCAGGAGCTGTTGAGGGACCTGGCAGCAGAGGAAGGAGGGTCTCCCACCAGCTCTCTATACCCTGCCCCTGAGTTGCCACTGCCTCCCACTTAGGGTCAGCCTGGCACAGGAAGGCCTCTGGGCCCCAACGTGCCAAGGCATTCAGAGCGCAGTCTCAGGAGCCCACGGCCCTGGACATAAATACTGACTTCGTCCCTTCGGAGCTGAGTGACTTAGATCACTAAAGTTCCAGTCCTGCATCTGAAAGACAGGCATGATGATACCACCTTGGTAGGGGAGGGGGGTGGGGGCAGACATTAAACCAGCCTTTCTAAAGTACTTTGCCTGTGTTGGCACAGAGCGGGTGTTTCTCAAGTTGTGGCTGTCATGGTTGCGGCTATTACTAGGTTTTGTTCTGCTCTTAGGTATGGAAGTTGAGACTTCAGTGTTCCCCTGAGCCTCCAGACGGAGCAGTGAAGTGACTTAGCCATCTCCCTGAGGGTACAGAAGGAAGGGAGGTGTCACACCAAGGTTTGCATCTCCTGGCTGTTGTCTGGGTCGAGGCAAAAACTAATAGTAGTTCTAATTTTAGGAGACCTCTGAGTCAAGCCGAACAGACACGGGATAAAAATGCCCAGCATATTTCTGGGAAACAGGACACGTAAAATTCCTTCTTTTACATGGTGGGTCCTGAGAGTCCCCAAGGATCCCTGGATGTAGGGGTTTGTTTCCCGTTTCTAGGGGAGTTAGAGCATGCCCAGAGCACCCTGCAGCGTTGCCTGGAGTTGGACCCCACCTCCGTGGACGCCTACCTCCTCATGGCTCAGATCTACCTGGCTCAGGGCAACTTTGCCATGTGCTCCCACTCCTTGGAGCTGGGCGTCAGCCACAACTTCCAGGTGGGGGTCCCCGATGCCCTGTCGCTGCTCAGCATCCTACAGCCCCACTAGCTTCAGCCCCTACTCGCCTTGGGAGAGTAGCCCCAGGAGCTGCCAGAATCCCTCAGCCCCTTCTGCTAGCCCAAAGGCAGGGACTGGCTCCGTGGGATCCTGTGGCTTTCTCCCCTCCGGGAGCTGGAGCCCCATACTCTGCTGACGCTCCTCTAGGTCCGAGACCACCCCCTTTACCACTTCATCAAGGCCAAGGCCCTCAACAAGTCTGGGGACTATCCAGAAGCCATAAAGGCACTGAAGATGATCATAAAATTACCAACTCTGAGGACGGAAGAGAACAAGAAGTTCCGTGGGCCCTGCGTGCGCCCCAGCGAGCGGGTGTCCATCTTACTGGAGCTGGCAGATGCCCTCCGGATGAACGGGGAGCTGGTGAGAAATGCCTTGCTCTGTTCTCTTGCTGCTGGCGCATGCTGGAGGGCCAGGGTAGGCCTGGGAACCAGGCTCTTAGATTCTGGCTGGTGTTTCCTTGCACTTTAGTTTATTCATACTTTTATTCATTTGGGAATATCCCTCTCCCCTACTTTAAAGGCTTCAGACTTTGAGGCGCTCAGGAACAAGTTCTCACAGTCAGGGATTTCATGTCCCCCAGCTGGCCCTGCCCTCCAGGAACAGTGGCCCTCAACCCTGAGAGGCTCTCTCTCTCTGTCTCCTTCCTGCCGCTCTAGAGTGGGGATGGGCCATCCTCTCCCTGGCTTCCAGGTATGGTGGGTGAGAGCAAATGGAAGGTCTGTTGGGTTTCCTTGTCTTAGCACGAGGCCACCAAGGTCATGCAGGACGCCATCAACGAGTTCAGCGGCACGCCGGAGGAGATGCGCATCACCATCGCCAATGTGGACTTGGCCCTGAGCAAGGGCAACGTGGACCTGGCGCTGAGCGTGTTGCAGAGCATCACGCCCAAGCAGCCCTGCTACATGGACGCCAAGGAGAAGATGGCCAGCATCTATCTGCAGACCCACAAGGACGCCCGCCTCTATATCGGGTGCTACCGGTGAGCCCCGGGCAGGGCACTGACCGCCCCTGTCCCAGTGGCGTGTCAGGAGTATTTTCTCCAGATCGTCTTCTTTGCCCCAGGGCTTCACAACGTGTTCTCAGAGTGTGTTTGACAAAAGTAGGTAATTTCCCCTGGTGAGAATCTGAGTGTGATCCGTCGGTCAGTCAGGCCAACCTGCTGCTGAGTTGTAAGGACACAGGAGTGAGTCTTCCCTGAGTTCTGCTTGCCCCTCATTATGGTTCACATCCTGGTGGGAACCATCGTTCTGCCCCAGCCCCTGGCGTGGGGAAATTTCCATGGGGAAATGTTCAGCGGCTTGGATGTAACCAATGTGAGTGAAGGAGGATGGAGAGCCGGGATTGGGAGACCTCAGCAATTTTCTGTACAATTAGACGTTGGGACCTCAAGGGTACCTTTCCTGTCCCCTTCCTCAGGCAAGACTCCATCTAGGCAATTCGGGAGGAAGGGGAGGTGATGCCATGAGCAGTGGGAAACCAATAAACAGTGAGATGACATGGTCTCATTGAAGGTTTAGAAAAAGTAGGCTGGGACTTCCCTGGTGGTTCAGTGGTAAAGACTCAGTGCTTCCAATGCAGGGCCCAGTGGGTTCAATCCCTGGTCAGGGAATTAAGATCCCCACATGCCATGTGAGGCTTGGCTGGGGGAAAAAAAAAAAAAAAGGCTGCCTCATGAAGAAGGTTCTAGGCATTTGGGGTGGAGGCCAGAGGAGTGGGTGGAAGTCCTGGCCATGGTCCAGATAACAGACGAGGAGAGCCTGAACAAAGGGAGCTAGCACCACGTCCCGTCTGAGCTGAGAAGCACTGGGTGATGAATAAGTGAGCGACTGCATGGGTGTCGGACAGAATGAGGGAGAAAGAGAAGAGATGGATCCAGGAATAGGAAGGATGCACAGAGCTGAGCTAAGGTTTTGGTTACTTTTGCAGGGAGCTCTGTGAACATCTGCCTGGCCCCCACACCAGTCTGCTTCTGGGTAATGCTTTCATGAACATTCAGGAGGTGAGTGAAGGTGTCGTGACCTCACTAAGTGGCTGCACCCCGCACCCACCCTGTCCAGTCTCGCTTCTCCAGTAAGGGAGAAGAGAGAGATGGCAGACACTTTCCCCACCAGCCAGAGAAGGCCCTGGAGATCTACGACGAGGCCTACAGGAAGAACCCCCATGACGCGTCCCTGATCAGCCGGATTGGGCAGGCTTATGTGAAGACCCACCAGTACACCAAGGTCAGGCCATGCTGCGGTAGGAAGGGGCAGGGAGGGCCAGCCCAGCAGGGGCGATGGAGGAGGCGAGGGGAGACCCCCCTGAACAGGGTGCCAAGGAGAGGGCTCAGCAACTCCCCACCACCCCCTAACACTTGCTGAGGCTGAGGCTCGAGCCCTGTGCCAGGCAGGAGGCCATTGCATCTGAGGCTTCTGTGTTCTGGAGGGATACACAGGCATGGTGACTGCAGGGTTGAGGGGAGGGGCACAGTGTGAGGTACCCACGTGCAAACTCAGACCTGATGCCCCTATTTCCTGTGTGCACGAAGGCAATTAATTATTATGAGGCCGCCCAGAAGATTAGCGGACAGGACTTTGTATGCTGCGATCTGGCTGAACTGCTCCTGAAGTTAAAGAAGTTCAACAAAGCAGAAAAAGTTTTGAAGCAGGCACTGGATCATGACTTTGGTGAGCGCACCCCAACTGTCTTCCCTAGCCTGCCTTCGAGCAGACATACTCCCTCTTCTCCTGCAGGATGGGGCAGGGGACAGGTACTGGCTGGGGCTCTGAACCCAGCCCCCATCCTCCCCCAACCCCCCACTCCCCAGGGGCCAGGAAACACTACTTTGAGTTTCCATTTTGCAGTCAAAGACATCCCATCCATGATGAATGATGTCAAGTGCTTACTTTTGCTGGCCAAGGTTTACAAGAGTCATAAAAAAGAAGATGTGACGGAAACTTTGAACAAGGTAATTGACAAGTAGACTCAAGCTGTCTATCTGCCATTTCCTGATGGAAGCTGAAGACAGGACTGCAGGTCTGGAAGGCTCCAGGCCTGGTCCTCTAAAGAGGATCTAGGTTACACCTCTGACCTCCACCTTCCATTTATCCCCCCACCCTTGGTCTTTTATTAATTGTGCACAGAAGTGCTCGAAACCCGTCTGGGCTGGACTGGAGAAGGCAGGGAGGAAGACAGTGCCTTTGTCCTCAAGGATGCTTGTGCTGATATTAATAGACAATGCCAGCAGCTCTCATGCATTGAACGCTCTGTGCTGAGTTCTGTACTAGGCTTTTTGCCTTATTTAATTCTCACAAGTAGCCCTTTGAGCTAAGCACTGTGACATTCCTATTTAACAGATAAGGCTCAAAGAGGTTAAGAAATGTACCCAAAGTCACACTGCTAGTAAGTGGTGGAGCTGAGATTTGAACCAGCGTTGGCCCGTCCCAACCCATAGTCTCCTGCTGGGAGTGCTGTGTGCTCGCCAAGTCGCTTCATTCGCATCCGCCTCTTTGCAACCCTCTGGACCATAGCCCACCAGGCTCCTCTGTCCATGGGATTTTCTTGGCAACGATAGTGGAGTGGGTTGCATGCCCTCCTCCAGGGGATCTTCCCAACGTAGGGATTGAACCTGCATCTCTTACGTCTCCTGCGCTGGCAGGCAGGTTCTTTACCACTAGCACCACTGAGAAGCCCCTGCTAAGAGACTCCTAGCCATTTTTTCGCTTCCTCTTCACTCTTCGTACCCAAGGGTATGGCCTGGCACTTGCCCCTGGGGCATGTCTCTGTGGTTGTAGACTATCTCTGACTGCTTGACGTGACTTATCCTCGGGGTTTCCCACTGGATTTCCATTCCTCAGTCTGGCCTTCAGGGAACCCAGGGCTGAATCTGTGCCCACTACCCAAAACTTAACCCTGACCTCATTGTTTCCTCTTGCCCCAGTGGTCTCTGGCTACTCACTTAATCACTGTTATGTCGTGGCTATTTGTGGGGGCTGCCTCAAATTCCCAGCAGGACACTTCAAAACAAATGCACCCAACAAAACACAGCCTGTGCTGAACACCTAGTGTGTGCCTGTTCTAGCCTATTGGACAACTGAGGTAGATCAGACACAGCAAGTGCCACGTGTGATGGAAACAGGTGAATGAGCAGAGGACAATGGAGTGTTTTGTTGTTTGAGAGCCTTTCTTTGCTCCTGCTCCTGCCCCCGCGGCAGTGACAGTTTGCCTCCTGGGTGCTCAGCCAGCAGCCTTGCCTGTCCAGAGTGACCCAGATTTGCTCAAGGGGAGCTGAGATGCCCTTGCTTAGACAGCTAGCTCTGAGATGAGAGCTTGGAGGCTTGCTGTGAATTGGCCTGAGACCTGGCACACCAGGCTCTGGGTTGTTCACGCAGAGTTTCCTGGTTTCCCTAGGCCATGGACCTCCAGTCTCGGATCCTGAAGCGTGTTCCCCTGGAGCAACCGGAAATGATCCCCTCCCAGAAGCAACTGGCAGCCTCCATCTGCATCCAGTTTGGGGAATACTATCTGGCAGAGAAGGAGTATGCCAAGGCAGTGCAGTCTTATAAAGATGCCCTCTCCTACACGCCTATCGACAATAAGGTGGGGTCCTTGGAGTGAGATCCTTGTCCTTGCCTTGAGACACAAAGCCTTGCAGAGCTCCCTGACTATGGATGGAGGCTGGTTCCTTCTCTGTGGTTCCCTGCAAAGGGCACAGACCCCTGGTGTAGGCAGGCCTGCCTGCTGATCCCAGGGCCCTCACCCACTGCAGCCCTTGGTGGCAAGTGTAGCATTTTCAGGTCCCCCTTGCAGGTGGGGAGAGGACATTGTGGCTGCCAGGGGCTTTTCTGGGCATAAAGCCCAGGCTAAGCTTGCAGGGAGGTTTAGGGTCATGTGAGAGGCATGGCTGCAGGTAGGAAATGGTGGCTGGAGTTCACTCGAGGAGAGGAGATGAAGAGCTTAGTGACAGACCCATTCATTTATTTAACGTGTTCTCATTTAACAAATTCCCAATATGTGCAAGCCAGGTACTGGGCCAGGACTTAGAGACACATTGGGGCAAGACAAGGTCCCTGCCCCGGGCACTGGGTACAGACAAGTACATAGGCAGTTCTGACAGCATGTGATACCCACAGAGGGGTCAGGACACTTGCGAACTCAGATGAGGGGTACCTGTTCCAGAGCCTGGGGCGCAGAGGGCTTCTCAGAGGAGATGAGATCAGAGCCGAAGCCGAAGGATCAATATGAGCTCAGTGGGCCCTGCCTCTCAGCGGTTAGTTAGAAAAAGTCATGACGATACAGTACTGGGTGGGAGAGGGGGAGAGCCAGAGACATCATCCCAGCGGGTCAGAGACGTGCTTTCATGCTTTGAAGGCAGAGCTGACATAGCGTGGGCGTGCGAGGACGAGGCCTGGGTGCCTGAGCCTTCCCATGACACGCGTCGGTTGCTCACCGTCTCGGGGCCTGTCCAGGTGGCGCTGGAGCTGGCAAGGCTCTACCTGCTGCAGGGACAGCTGGACCTGTGTGAGCAGCACTGCGCCGGCCTCCTGCAGACCGATAAGGACTACGAGACAGCCGCCGTGGTGAGAGGCTGCTGCCCGGGCCCCCACGGCCACGGGGTGGGAAGCAGACCGGGCCCCCACAGCCACAGGGCCGGCTGCTTCCTAGCCCGGTGACCCGCTCCGCAGGGCTGTGGGGCAGCAGGGGATTCAGCACTGGATCCGTCACCCCGGATGGGAGGGGTGGGCTGGCAGCAGGGCGCAGCAGCGTCTTCCCTCCCGGGCCACATCCGAGGGGAGAGGGTGAGGCTCATTCACTTCAGGGGAAACCACACCCACCGGTAAAGGCCAGGCGAGGACAGGTTCCTGGGGCTTCTGGAAGTATGAGAAAACAGCCCTCCCCAGTCCTACCCCTCTCTGCCCTGTCACCCAGACCACCTCCAGGGCTGTCTCCAGCAGAGGTGGGTAACCCCCATTCCACGCCGCTGCCCACATCTGGCAGTTCTCAGACACGGGTGGAGTGGCTGGCCCCGCGGTGTCCACCCTCGGCTTTTCCTGCCTCCTTCCATCCTCACGCCCACCCCTCTCCCCAGGCTGTCCCACCTCCTGTGGGACCTTCTCCCAGTGCCCAGAGACGCTCCCTAGGAAGTTCTTTCCTGCCTCCCCTCCTTTCCCGTCTCCCCTTCCCACCACAGCCTCCCCTCCGTGCCCATGCAAGCTGCTATCCTAGCATCGTGTGCATTCTGACAGGTGATGGCCGACCTGATGTTTAGAAGACAGAAATACGAAGCTGCCATCGACCTCTACCACCAAGTCCTGGAGAAAGCACCAGGTAATAAACTGGCTGCATCAAGCCTGCCCGCCATGAGTGCCTCTGGCAGTTCCCACCCAGCAAGGTCTGCTCTCGCCCAGAAGGGTGGGCCCTCTCCCCTCCTTCCTGACCGGGCAGAGGAAGCCCCTTCCTCTCTGATTGTTCCCAGAGAGGCAGGAAACTGATAAAGTCCCAATGGAACGTGCTGGCCCTTTCCCAGTCCAAGGGGCCAGTTCCTGGTCTCAGGCAGGGCAGTGCTTGGTCCTGCCTGTCTGTCCCCAAACCCCAGACACCTCCCCTTGGGAGGTCACAGTCTCCTGGAGGTGGCTAGAAATTCTCCCCTGACATGTAGCTCTCTTCCCACTCACTGTAGCATAAAACCACCCTGCCTTGCTGAGGAAGGGGCCAGACATGAATAAGAGGCTTAGGCTAGAGCTCCAGCCAGGCCCATGTCAGTCACCCAGAGGCCCAGCAGATCACAGCTATTAGGAATGCAGGTCTTGGAGCCAGACCTTCTAGGTCTAAATCCTGGTCTTCCACTTACCTGATGTGTAACCTTTGGCAGATTACTCAAATTCTTTCTGCCTCAGTCTTCTCATCTATAAAATGCGAGCAATAAGAGTGACTACTTCATTGTGTCTCAGTGGAGCTGCTGGGGTGGCCATGTTCAGCCCAGACCAATAGTATCTCCTGGTCCTCTCTGCTTCCCCCTACCTGATTCAGCTACTGGTTATCACAGCCTGGAGGTTTCTGCTCTCTTATTTTAGACAATTTTCCTGTATTGAACAAACTAATCGATCTGCTACGAAGAAGTGGCAAACTTGAGGACGCCCCAGCCTTCTTTGAATTGGCCAAGAAGATGTCGAGCCGGGTGCCTTTGGAGCCAGGGTTCAATTACTGCAGAGGCATCTACTGCTGGTGGGTTGGGGTGGGTGTCTTGGCAGGTGTGTGTACGTGTGTTTAGTCACTCAGTCATGTCTGACTCTTTGCAACCCCATGGACTGTAGCCCACCAGGCTCCTCTGTCCATGGGATTCTCCAGGCAAGAATACTGGAGCGAGTTGCCATTTCCTTCTCCGGGGATCTTCCTGACCCAGGGATTGAACCCAGGTCTCCTGCATTGCAGGCAGATTTTCTACCATCTGAACCACTAGAATGTAGGAGGCTCTCCCCAACAGACGTGCTGGGCTTTGCCAGGGAAGCCGAAGCTCAGCTTCCACATTGGGAAATGGGGAGACCAGAGATCCTGCCCTTGCTTTGCGCAGATTCTCGGAGTGACCCCTGAGTGTTCCTGTTCTCCCTGGGCCTCAGTGACTTTATCTGATTATTGGAGTTACTCTTCTCCGCTACAGGCACATAGGACAGCCCAACGAAGCCCTGAAGTTCCTAAACAAAGCGCGCAAGGACCGCACTTGGGGCCAGAGCGCCACCTACCACATGGTGCAGATCTGTCTGAACCCAGACAACGAGATCGTGGGCGGAGAGGCTTTCCAGAACCTGGTGACCGAGAGCAAGTGAGGGCCCAGATGGCTGGGGGTAGGGAGGGAAGGCAGGGAGAGCCCTCAGCCTCTGGATTGAGGTCTGGCGAGGGCCTCGTGGGCAGGCCAGGCCAGCACCCTCATGCTCAGCCTCAACGCCCGCAGCTTCACCAGCAGGAAGGAGTTGGAGCAACATGGCGTGCGCACCGCCGAGAAGCTGCTGCGGGAGTTCTACCCACACTCAGCCGGGGGCCATACCCAGCTGCGGCTTCTGCAGAGCCTGTGCCTGCTGGCGACCAGGGAGAAGGCCAACGTGGAGGTGGCCCTGAGCACCTTCGTTGAGATGGCCCAGGCTGAGGTGCACTGGCTCCCGGGATGGGCCGGCGGGCAGGCGGGCGGCATGTTGAGGCGGAGGGCCGGGCGCCAAGATGCCTGCTTCCCGCCTGCACAGAAGGACAGCGTCCCCGCCCTGCTGGCCATGGCGCAGGCCTGCTCCCTGCTGAAGCAGATCCCCAAGGCACGCACGCAGCTGAAGCGCCTGGCCAAGGCCCCGTGGGCACTGGCTGAGGCCGATGACCTGGAGAGGAGCTGGCTCCTGCTGGCCGATATCTACTGCCAGGGCGGCAAGTTTGACCTGGCATCGGAGCTGCTGCAGCGCTGCGTGAAATACAACAAGGCGAGGGGTGCATCGCCGTTGGGGCTGTTGTGGGGGTGGTGTGTGTGTGAGAGGCACTGGGGCTTTGTGGGCAGAGATGCAGGGATAGCAATGAGATGAGAAGAGGCAGGACAGGAGGGGTCCCGTGGACCACAGAGCAGGACGGGAAAGCAAGGCAAGAGGAAGCGAACAGGGTCAAGCCGCCTGCAACAGGGACGCAGAATGGGGAGGAGAGATGAGAAGGGTTCAGGAAATGGAAGGGTGGCATGCAAGGAGGGTTTGGTTGGGTCAGCAGGGGCCTTGGCAGGTCAGAGCAGAAGGGCTGTGAAGGCAGGGGTCATTCTAGTGTAGGAATAGCTGAGAAGAGGGCACCCAGTCCACCCTCTTGCCAGGGCAGGAGGTACTGCCAGAGTCCCTGAGTGGTTTGGGTTACTTCACCCACTGCCCAGCCCTTGCCCCCACTGGGTCCCACGCTGCTCTGACCGGCTTTCCCTGCAGTCCTGCTGTAAGGCCTACGAGTACATGGGCTTCATCATGGAGAGGGAGCAGTCATACAAGGACGCAGCCACCAACTACGAGCTGGCCTGGAAGTACAGCCATTACACCAGCCCTGCCATCGGTACAGCAGTCAGGCAGGCACGCGTGCATGGAGGAGGGACCAGGGCCGGGGGACCACCCTCCCGACCCCACAGCACAGGGCCTCTGATCTGTTTGTGGTAGGGAACCAGAGGGGTTCTTGGGTTATCAGAATGCCACCCACTGTCTTTATCCTCCCTACACCTGGACAGGCTTCAGGCTCGCTTTCAACTACTTGAAAGACAAGAGATTCGTGGAAGCCATCGAAGTCTGCCGTGATGTGAGCCCCTGACAGTGGGGGATGGGGCGGGGGAAGCCACTGAAGTCTGCCATGATGTGACCCCTGACAGTGGGGGATGGGGCGGGGGGAGCCACTGAAGTCTGCCATGATGTGAGCCCCTGACAGTGGGGGATGGGGCGGGGGGAGCCACTGAAGTCTGCTGTGATGTGACCCCTGACAGTGGGGGGATGGGGCAAGGGGGCTTGGTGCAGTGGCAGGGAGCCCTGTCTGGTGTCTCATACCCTTTCTTTCTCTGTCCCAGGTCCTCAGGGAACACCCCAACTACCCTAAAATCAGAGAAGAAATTTTGGAAAAGGCCCAAGTGTCTCTGAGGCCCTAGCTGTGGTCAGTGGGAACCAGGGAGGGTGGAAACTCTCAACCTACAGAAGTTTCATGGAGTGGGGGGGTAGGGAATTGGGTCAATGGAGAAGAGAGCCAGAAAATAACATACTCTTCCCCATTTCTGTGTGTGTGTGTGGTTGATTTGAATCAAGCCTAATCTGGTCTAAAGGACATCCCAAAGCTTTAGGTTTTTAAGGTGCAAGGAGCAATTTGACTCTGAAGAAGAAAGATGTCAACCAGCTTAGCTTCCCCTGGGTTCACTGGGCGACTTCTAATGGACCCCACTTTTATCCCAGACTTTCAGGGGCCAAAAGGGAACAAAGAGGTGGTTCAAAAAATACCCTACAGCTCCTTTAATATTTTTCGGTCAGCCCATACCAGCCTCCCCTCTCCTCTGTGGTCCCCAGAGTCCTGAATTACAGAAGCAACCGCTCCTCCCTACCAAGCCGCCCACTGGCAGGGGGCCCACACAGGCCCCCTCTGTCCATACATTCTGCCTCCTCCTCAAGGTTTCAGCAGGCCTCTGCTGGTCCTTACCAATTTGGGAGTTTGGGACAGACCTCATCACTCTTGCTTCGGGCAGGAAAAATACATCCCAAGAAAAACTAGCTCTGCACTTCAGCTTCAGTAAAAGACAGTGGCCAACTAATTCATCTTCCAGGAACCCTTTAACACCCAAGGGGACAAAAGCAGGGGTCTCTTTGCAGATGAATAATGTTAACTGTAGCTGGCAAGAGGGTGACAGAGGTCACCTTTGCTATGCTCCCAGTACTTCTCTTCCTGTTTTTCAGGATGGCAGTAATGGGCCAGGCTCACCGCAGGGGAAGGAGCTCTGAACTGGAGTCAGGAGGCCTAGAATCTCCCCGTGTGACCTTCCCCTCTGGGTATGTGTCCCCATCTGTGGCAGGAAATTAGACTAGATCTCTGTGTTCTCAAATTACGGTGCAAATCCGTGCCAACGATATACAGCAAACATCTGAAAGTTTCATAACTGTGCTTAAATATCATCCTTATATAATAGAGAAAAATAGCACACAAACTCATGAATTTGTAAGTGCTGTTACCTAGACTACTTCTCACTTTTAAGCATATTGATATAATCGATAACAAGTAAAGTATTTCATGGGCTTCTCTGGTGGCTCAGTGGTAAAGAATCCACCTGCCAATGCAGGAGACACAGGTTCAATCCCTGGGTCGGGAAGATCCTCTGGAGGAGGAAATGGCAACCTACTCCAGTATTCTTGCCTGGGAAATCCCATGGACAGAGGAGCCTGATAGGATACAGTCCTTAGGGTTGCAAAGAGTCAGACCTGACTGACGAAACAACAACAAAATATACTTAGTATGAGTAGAACACAGATAGGGCATAGTTTTTAAGCTGTCCAGTGACTAAGGTTTGGGAACAGTGAAGAGGTCAGGGTCCCTTCTAGAACAGCCTAAGTCATCCCTCATGACTGCGAGCCTTGTTTTTATAACATACTGATGATCACGTGCATGGCCTTTTGGTATGAGTCAATGGTCTGGAACACCTTCCCCAGGTTACCACCATCATTCCTATGGGAAGCCAGGTGCCTTTATTATGATCTGTTTTACAAGCTAGTTTCTAGGGGTGGATTATGTTGAGAGGTACCCCTGTGGCCCTAGCTGGGAAATGGGTGGCTTAGTCCAACCATGGGCTGTGGCCATGGGATAGGAACCTGCAGAGGCTTCCAACCAGAGTATTAGAGCTGTGGGGAGCTGCCACCCAGACCCCCAGGCTGGTCCAAGCACAGCCTTAGCACCATTGGAGAGACCCAGGTTTTGGATCATGCACACTGGAGCAATCACAAGCGCGTCGGACTTCCAGGGTACACAAGGTAACTTAATGAACTAGGGTACTCCACCCTGAGATGCCTAAGACCTGGCTCTCCCTCCCTAAGCTGGTTCTGGGGACAGGTGGCCCCACTGCAGGCCAGACTCCAAACCATGAGTTCTCTAATGGCCACCCCACTGAAGATAGGACTGCGTGACCATGTCCACACGTCCTGAGGCAAGAGATACATACCTAGAGGGTCACACAACTGGCAGAAGAGGATAAACCCTACAGAAAGAGAGGCAGACACTTGAAAACAGAATCGGAAGTCACAAATATGCACCAGAGACTTGCACGTTCCAGGCGCTCCTGTGAGCACCGGTTTATGCGTGAACTGAACAAGCTTGTGAGGTGAGTAACGTTACTATTTAGACAGTTCAGGAGACATCCAGGCACACAGACAGGAAGTAATTTGCATGTCACCTCACTAGTTAGTATAACAGCAGGGTTTCAAACCCTGGCACTTGGGGTCCATAGTCTTAATCTGTAAGCCATAGAGAGGAAATAAGGGGAGCCCAACACAGGCCAGAGGCAGAGGATGAGAGCAAGAAAAAGGAAACCCAAGTCAGGTCTCTTTGGTGCCCCCTCCTAGCACTTACATGTTATTGTTCAGCCGCTAGGTCCAACTCTTTGTGGCCCCATGGACTGCAGCACGCTAGGCTCCTCTGTCCAGCACTTGTATAAATCATCATTATTCCTAGAGCTGAGGTCAGCCTTGCTCCTCCAGCCCCCAGACTGGGGCTCCTTGGGGCAGGGTGCAGCCTGCTCGTCTGGCCTTTGGCCCGGGCTTCCAGGGACAGGTCAGACAGGTCTGGCTGGTGCAGATGGGTGTTCTGCAGCTTCCGGTGCTCAAGTCCCTGGGGACCTCTGCCACTCAGTCCCACACGGGGCCTGCACCAGCCACATCCCACTACCCACCCTCACCTAGAGTGGATGACTTCACCCTCAGGGCCTGGCCGCAGCCCGGTGTGGGCGAGTATCTGTCCCCAAGCAGACAGCCCGGTCCCCAAAGACTGCTCTGCTGCTGCTCCCCACCACCACCCAGGGGACCCCTCAGACGGTTTCATCTGCCTGGCCAGCCTCTTCTAGCTGGCTTCCCATCTCTGAGTTGACTGGCTGGCCTGGAAAGAGGGCCTGTGTGTCCCCCATGTCTGTCCCCGATGCAGCCTCCGTGTGCATACTGCTGGGCAGGGCCTGTCTCCCCCTCCCTCTCCCACCTCACCATCTCCTGTGTACCTGTACTCCCAGCTCCACAAATGCAGACCACGCTGTTAAAAATAGAGCCTCTTTATTGGTACCTATGAGCTCAGGTACAAGGTGTTCCCACAAGCTCGCAGGCTGGCAAGGCCTCCTGGGCAGGAGGGCAGGCCCAGAGCCTGGGCTTCTTGGCACAGACACAGAGGAAAAATGAATAAATTATAGTTCTAATACTCGGGGACAATACAGAAATTATGATGCAAAATCCAACATCAGCAAACAAAGGGCATGAAAGCCATAAGGAGCCCCCCTTGCCCCTGGCCAACTGGCCGTAGGGTGTGGGCAGGTGGGCCAGGCTGGGGTGCAGTGCCCGGGAAGTCCTGAGTGGTCCAGGGCCTACTGTGGGCCCTGAGGGAGCCCCTTACCCTCTCTGGGCCTCCTGCTTCCCCCTCCTACATTTACAGCCTTGGAATAAAAGCTGGGGCCTTTGCCGGGGGAGGGGGAGAGGTGAGCAGAGGACAGGAAGGAGGGGGGGATGTGTGGAGCAGAACAGGGTTTTGATCACGGTTGATCAGCCCAGCCCAGTCCAGCCCCTGCCCCTACTTGCTTAGCCATCCAGAGCAGGGCTGCTGCACGTTAGACAGAGGGCGCAAACTCATGCCTGGTCTACACCGAAGCCCCAGCAAGGGCATGGTTGCAGGACTATCAGGCAAAGGGACTTTGTGGGTGGTGGGGAGGGTCCTGTGCCCCATCCCCGACCCCAGTATTGCTTGCCAGCCACCTAGTCTCCAAATAAATTATAGGAAATAAATTATAGTCTTCACAGTCCAGAGGATCCAGTCACCCATGAGTCTAGAACTCAGGGTGGCAGAAGAAACCATAAAAGGTGGCTGATTTCAGCCTAGTGTGGCTGTCTTCGGGCTTAGGAACATCATACAATATGGAAAAGGAGTCTGCAAAGCTCCAGGGAAGCCACATTTCTTCCCACTCCTGGCATGCGCCATGGATGTGGAAGAGAAGGTGTGGGCATAGCGGGACGGGGCAACTGAAAGGGGAAGTACGACCCCCACCCCCACTTCAGCATAGAAAATTACAAAAATAAATAAATCAATCCAGAGTGTTGCATGAAAATTAGTAGGAGTGCCCACATGGGAGCCAGCCAACAGGGGACCATTACATACAGACCTTGGGGAGCCCCAAAATTACAACAAAGCAGCAACAGGGTTCTTGGGGCCGGGAAAAGGCACCCTAACCCTCACACAGGCACAGGTTCCACCAGCGATGCCGGGGTGGTGTCCTCAAACAACTGGCCGTCCACAAAGGGAGCCAGGGCCTCGGCAGCGGGCTCAGTCAAGCCCATGATGGACTCCAGGAAGCAAGTGCTGGCGTCCGCAGGGGGAGAGAAGGCAGGCAAGGTGAAGTGTGGCACCTCGAGGTGGTCCAGGCTGTCAGACACCTTCCGGGAGGTGTAGTGGGGCCCCAGACTATAGTCTGGCAGGGCCTGGAGCAGCTCGAAGGAGTCGCAAGAGGACAAGCTGAGGTCCACTGAGCTGCTCTGGCCAGCGTCTGTGCTGGCTGGCACCAAGGGGCCAGGGAGGCTGCCCTCGCCCAAGCCTTCAAGGCCACTATTGAGGAAGCAGCTGGCATCCAGGTTGGCGTTTTCATCGAGGATGCCTGACGTGAGGCTAGAACTGGAATAGCTATGGGTCCAGCTGGCCAGGCCAGTGAGGTCACCAGTACCAAATATGTCAGCTGGGTGGAAGCAGCCGAGATTGTCCAGGCCACCCACACCTCCATCCTCCTCCTCTTCCTCGCGTCCACCTAGTTCAGAGTCACTGAAGCTCAGGATACGAGCCAGGCCATCATCATCCACACCAGGCTGGAAGCCAGGGCTGGGCAGGGCCAGGTGGGCAGGGTCATCCGTGGCTTCGCTGGTGCCTGAGGCTGTGGACGAATCAGTCATGTCGCTGCTGCAGCTGTTGTCTCCCAGTTCGCTGCTCACGGGGGGCTTGGCTAGGGGGAACGCAGAGGCCAGGACCTGCTCGCCCGGGCTGGGAGCGCCACCCTGGGCCGGGGCCTCCAGCTCCCCGAGGCTCTCGGCCCCCTGCTCCAGCTGCAGGCGGGTGAGCGTGTGAATGAAATGGGTCTGAACTCGAGCCTGATTAAATTCCACACGGCCCTTCGGGTTCTCACAGCCCTCCCTGCAGCAACCACAGGGGAACGCTGTGTGATCCATCTGTAAAGAAAACAGAGGTGCCAGTGAGGATCCGGTGGAGCACGGAGAAGTCCCTGACCCAGGCTTGCCTTCCCAGCCCTGCCGAGCCCCAGTACCTGGCACTTGATGCCCGCCAGGCTGCAGCTACAGGTCTCAGGATCACAGACCCTGTCGCAGCGACAGCCGCAGTCCTCCCGGGACTGGCGCAGGGCCTGCAGCTCTCGCTTCTCCTCGCGATCAATCCTCCGCACACCTGAGGCCCGCAGCAGAGCCCGTCGCTTCCGGGCCGGGAAGGGCTGGAGGAAGGTCATTTCCTCCAACCGGCCGCCTGCCACAGCCAGTGCCAAGTCCTCCTCCACAGAGGCATCATCGATGGCGTCCACAGTGAGCGGCAGGCCGGCCTCTGTCTTGGGCACCCCAGTCTCCGAAAGCTGTGTCCAGGGGAATGAGGAGGGACGTGAGAGGCTGACATGACCCCACAGCTTCGGTCACTTAATAAATGCCCCCGAGTATTTATTCTGGGCTGGGCATTGTGGATGCCGTGGAATGGGACAGCCAAGAACACGCCCTCAGGCCATTCAGAAAGAGGTCTCCTATTTGCCTCATTCCCCACTTCACGGACAAACCCCTTCCCCGAGACAGACAGATACACTGACGCCACCATGTCCCATCTACTCCACCTCCCCAGTAAGGTCAGGCAGATTGAGGCTCCACGCCCCCTGGCCCTGCAGTAGGAGCCCTTCTGTACCCATCTGCCTCCAGAAAATACGGCAGCAGACTCTCATCAAACCAGTCAGCCCCATGGGCCTCCCAAATCCAGAAGTAAGATGGCAACCACCATGACCCTTATCCCCCCAAGGCTAGGACTTTAGAGCAGCCTGAGGGCAAGGGCCATGGAGAGAGTCTCCCCACCTTCCATCTCAGCGCCTCCAGCTTCTCCTCCTTCAAGCGTAGGCGCAGCTTCTCTTGCCGTGCCCGGGCTTGCTCCTGGGTAAACTCGGCCAGGGAGAAGCGGCGGCAGGCACTGTGGCGGGAGGCCATACCCAGGGTGCAGCCGCCACGGCTGGGCACGCTGGTGAAGCCCTGGCACCGCGGGAAGTAGAAGACGGTGATGCCATCGAAGGCCACTCGGCCTCGGCGTTTCCGGGGAGCCCGCTTCAGAATGGACAGGGCTGGAAGACAGGCAGGGGAGGGGCAGGCGTTAGCTCCCCGTGAAGCAGGGCCTAACCCCCAGGAAGTGATGCTGAACTATCTCTGCTCACAACCCTCGCACCCCACCCAGAAGAGAAATGGATCTGAGTTTAGGAGCCAGCCTGGCTGACGCTGGTGCTGGTATAAGAGTCCAGCGTCACCCTGTGTCGACACTGGCTCATTATTTACTAGTCCAAATGAGAGCATGTGTCAAGATTAAACGTCTTTCCCATCTTTAGAAGCCATTTACAGGTCCCCTTTTTTGGGGGGTGTGGGGGTTGCTGTGCTGCAAGGCATGCAGGATCTTAGTCCCAGACCAGGGATCGAACGTGTGCCCCTGCAGTGGAAGCTCAGAGTTTTTACCACTGGACCACCACGGAAGTCCCTCTATAGTTCTTAAAGTATTGATTTGTAGGAGCTTTGTATATATATTAGACATTAATCACCAGTCTAACCTATCTGTACAAATATTTTAGTTCTTTATTTTTACTTGTGGGGTTTTACAAAATAATTTCTAAAGTTTATGAAATCAAAAGTATATTGAGCTTTTCCCTTATCACTTCTGCATTTTGCAACAAGCTCAGAAAGGTCTGCTGCTGCTGCTGCTAAATCGCTTCAGTTGTGTCCGACTCTGTGCGACCCCACAGATGGCCGCCCACCAGGCTCCCCCATCCCTGGGATTCTCCAGGCAAGAACAGTGGAGTGGGTTACCATTTCCTTCTCCAACGCGTGAAAGTGAAAAGTGAAAGTGAAGTCGCTTAGTCGTGCTTAGTCTTCGTGACCCCATGAACTGCAGCCCACCAGGCTCCTCCCCCATGGGATTTTCCAGGCAAGAGTACTGGAGTGGGGTGCCATTGCCTTCTCCGCAGAAAGGTCTACTACCCTTTATGAGTTATTAAGTATGTCAATTAGTAAGCTATGTATTGGCATATTCAATACATATATTTGTATACTACTGATTTTATTAGTTTGAACCCTAAGAAGTTACCATAAAATAATTAAACCTTGGCGATGCTGTATATTTAGACTTAATATATTAATTTTGTACCAAGCTACCTGAGGGAATTCCCTAATAGGTTTTCTATATACCTGTTCTTGAATTTATCATGTAGTTGACCACCTGCAAATCATGGCAATTTTGCCTGTTCTAATCAAGTGCATTTAATTATCTTTTTCTTTGCTAACTGAATTGGCTAGCACTTCCTGAATGATGTTAACAAACAGTGGTGACAGACAGTGCCCCCAGCTGGCTCCTGACTTAGTGGGACTGTTTCCAGTGTTTCCTCAGCAATCCTAATACCAGGTTTTGGGTTGAAACATGTATTTTTTATCATTTAGGGTAGAATTTACTTATTCTTATCACACTAAGGGTTTTATCTAGAAGGAATATTGTTGTTGTAGTTGTTGTTCAGTCACTAAGCCGTGTCCAGCTCTTTGCAACTCCATGGACTGCAATATGCCAAGCTTCCCTGTCGTCCTCTTACCTCCTGGAGTTTGCTCAAATTCATGTCCACTGACTCAGTGATGCTATCTAACCATCTCATCCTCAGCTATCCTCTTCTCCTTTTGCCAGAAGGAATATTACATGTTATCAAACAGCAGCTCTCATATTTTTCCTCCTCTGACATAGTCATTTGGTAAATTTATATGAATAGATTTTACAGTATTAAACCATCCTTGTATTTCTACAGTAAACCCACAGTACTTTAGTTAGTTAATGTACTATTAGATTGTATCTGCTAAAAATTATACTTTTTCATGTATAATGTACAGCTCTGCATATAGTCCATAAATAGACATATCTGTGGCATTAAGACATCATGGTGGGGATCATCAGAGAAAAAATGTCTGCATGTGCTCCTTGGTGTTGAGGGGGTACAATAATGAAAAATGAGGTGGAGAAACACTCTAGGGCCTCTTTGTCAGTTTGAAATCAGAATCATGAAAACTTAAAAACTAACTGGGGGAAAAAACCTTCTCACTGCCTTCAAGCAAAGCCAAATAGCATTTTGCCAGGTGAGGGACCGGCCTGACAGGCCCTGCAGCACAGAAGCATGGGGTGTGGGACTTGGGCAGGGCAGCTGGTAGAGGACAGGGAGCCAGTTGGGAGAAACGAAACTGGAACTGAGGGGCAGAGCTGGGCGGGAAGGCCCCGGGGCCACCAAGGAGCCCTGCCCTGAACGTGATGACTCCAAGCTGGAGAGTCCCAAGGTCAAAGGTGAATGTCGCTGGAGCCGGCATTCCCGAGTGACCTCTGTAGGACAGGAAGTGGACGAGCTGGGGAGCCAAGCAGGGAAGCTGAAGCTGGGGGGACACAACCTCCAGAGGCCGGGACGACTTCATCAGGGCCCCCCCCATTTCATCTTGAGGAAGGAGAGAGGGGTGCGATGGGGTTCCCAGGGCAGAGAGACTCACGAGTGAAGCTTCGGGGGCCACAGATGTCACGGTCAGGCAAGGGCAGCTGATCCCAAGGGTTCTCCTCATCCAAGTCCCAGGCCGGGGAGACCGAGGAGCTGGGGGAGCAGGAGGGGGAGCGGTGGCCCGAGGAGGACAAGGAGGAGGACGAGCAGAGCGAGGACGAGTCCTCATCCAGCTGGTCAAACTTCCGCTTCAGCAGCCCGGCCATGGTGGCGAGGGTGCTCTGGGGCCCTGGCACAGCTGGCCTGGAATGAGAACGGGAGAGCTCTAGGTGGCAGGCCCGAGGGCAGGAGGTGGGCAACCCAGGCCCGGTCATTGCCTCTCCCACCACCCCTCCAAGGATGCCCAGGACTCCAGGGGCTGCCTTGCACTGGATGGAGGTTCAAACCCTCACCCTGGCGCTTGCAGACTTGCACCACCACCGTTTTCCCCTTCACTACCTACTGTAACCCACCTACACACATGCACACACCAGACCAACAGATGGGCCGACAGACCTCAGCCTGGCCTCGCTCATTCCCCTGCAGGAATCCCGGGGGCTGACTCACTGGCTGGGTGATTCACACGGCTGCATCTGTGTGCCTTTGTGTGTGTGAGGCCGAGTGCATGCCGACAGCCTGCACGGGCCTCGTACAGTGGCTGCTTCCTCCTCCTCCCTCCTAGCACACCCACAGACACGCCGCCCTGCACACACTGGTGACAGGCCCTTGCTCAGGGCCAGGCTGACCAGGGTACTCCAGGGAACCGGCTGGCTTGGACACCACCCCTGATTTCCAACACACAACTTTCCCATGATGGAGCTGCTCAGACTTTCCCTTAGAAACCCCCACCCACAGGAGAAGTCCCCTGCCTCCAGGCCTGACTGTGGGACCAGAGCCACCTGGGCTTCGTGGCTCTTTAAGATCTCCTGTTTGATCTTCAAAATTCACCTTCATCTTGCCTTCCGCTCCAATTTCTAACCCGGTTTGAATTAACTTTCCAGGGAAAGTATGCTCTCCCCTTAAAAAACAAAAACCCTCTTGGAGTGCAACTGACCAGCCACGCTGAGGTTCCATGTTCCTCCTGTCTGCAGTCGGGTGACCTGGAGCACCCCAGGACACACCGTTTGCTGTGTCTCCCCTTTAAGGGTCTCGGCCCTCCTCAGTAGAACAACCAGAGGTTCTCACAGCCTGGCTGGCCTCACCCGAGGGAAGGGGACTTGGGGTTCCTCCTCCTAACAGCCTCTTCCACTGTTCGAGAATCCCCAAAGGACTCGGTCCTTAGGGCTGAGCCCAGCTACCCTGAGCACTCAGGGCTGGGCCCCAGGAGGCCACCAGGAGGAAGGGGAAACGGCGCGGAGGCCCCTGTGCTGGGAGCCCCTCCCCCACTGCAGCACAGGAAGCGAGAGTGAACAGGAAAAGCCAACCAGAAGGCTGGCAATCTCCCCTGCTCAGGTGTCCTTTCGAAACACCCCTTGGCCTAGCCTCCCACGAAGTCCCTGGATCCCAGACTTAGGCGGTGTGCTGCCAAACCAACTTACTGGGTAAAATTCATCCCAGGGACAGCCTCTCCTCACAGGCACCAGAGCAGCTAGAGAAGCTCCGCGACTTGCCAACCCTCCAACAATGCTGAGCCCAGGGGCAGAGGACGCACAGGTGTTTCCGGGGGCTTCTCAGCAGATAGTTTCTCAGGCCTGGCACCCCCCCCCCACCTCTCCCAGGGTCAAACCACAAACGAAAACAACCCAGCTCTCAGCTGACCTGAAGACTCTCCCAGGAGATGGGGGAACTCATGGCCCAGAGGTAGATGCACACACACGCGTGCACACACACACACGTGCACGTGCAGAGCCCAGAGGCACCCAGACACAGGAACACACACGACAAACCACACCCAAGGGTCCTGTCCTTATCACAACCCCACTGTGGGATCCCGTCTCTTCCCCAACTCCAGATGCTGCCTAAAGGGTGCTGAATGTCTTCCCAGTCACACACCTAAGCCAAAGACTCCCTCAAGCCAAATGCTCACTTGGTCTCTGCCTGGCCACCCCTTAGAAACGTAAAATTCTGCAGGCCCCAAATCGAACCCCTTGTCTCTGTTCCCCACCTCCCCACGCCATCTGTTCCTCTTCCTGTGTTCCCTGTCTTAGTAACAGCGCTGCCACCCACCCAGTTACTCCAGCCAGAAACCTGCAGTCATCCTCAACTCCTTCCTGCTGTCCTCCGTCCACATCCAGTCGCCCAGTCCTGCAAGTACACATTAGCTCACTCGGTCCACACAAGGCCAGGCACCGGCACGCAGGCATCACAGAGGCTGCCCGGAAGTGTGAAGGGAAGCTCGGCTCCAGAACCATGCTGCTCACACCTGAACCCTGGCGTGGCTTAGTCGGCTGGGTGATGCTGGGCAAGTTCCTTAACTTCTCTGGGTTTTCAGTTTGTCTTACAACCGAATAGGGTTGGGATGTTTACGTGAATCAATCCATGTCAGCTTCTTAGAACAGTGGTAAATGCTTGCTGAATGTGTCATTCTACACCAGGGGAAACGAGCTCCTGGATACACACGACACAGATGGTTCTCACTGATAGCATGGTGAGTGACAGAAGCCAGACACACGATTACATGTGAATGAAGTTGAAGAAAGGGCAAACCCAATCGGTGATGACACAAGTCAGAATCGTGATTACCCAGGGGGTGGAAAAGGGCATCAGCTGGAGACAGTCATGAGGGAATTTTCCCAGGGCCGGGAGGGGGTAGTAGTGTCTGGAAATGTTCTGTGTTGTCTGGGTGGCGGTTCCACAGGTGTCTAAAACATCTCACTGCACACATAAGATCCATCTACTTTGTGCATCTCCCACACGCCGCCTTCAGTTCTGAAAGCCTGTCGCCCTCACGTCTCTGTCCCACTGATACTGTGCGCATCTCCTGCCCTCTCCTTGCAGCCACTCTTTACCCTGCAGCTAGAATGATCTTATTACACCATCTCCCTGCAGAGAATCATTCCCGAAGGGGCACCCCTTTAGGATCAAGTCCACAGTTCCAAGAAGCTGAAGTATGCCTAGCCCCCAGACTCATCATGCAAGACTCTTCCCACCCCCTTCACTTTATACTCCAGCTGAACTTGCAGTTGCCCCAACAGGCATGACCTTCTCACTCCTGGCCTTTGCCCAAGTTGGAACCCAGCCTCACTCCCCTTAAGAAGTCATCTCCCAGAGGGCCTGCCTGACACCCTTCCTCCTCCCCACTACATGCCTCTCTGGGCCTCCGTGAGCCATGGGATTCCCCCATCACAGCACTTATGGCTCCTTCCCGTGACCACCCCACTGCTCATCTCCCTCGCGCCGGGCTGAAGGCCTCTCTGCTGGTCCGCACTGTGCCTGTGCCTGGAGTAGTCTGGCACAGAGAAGGCTCCTGAGGACCATAGGAGGTAGGCAGGCTGGCGCTGCAGTACACACAGAGGGACGATCTAGGCACATGGGGTTTCTGGGGGCCACTGGTCAGTGTGCCCTGCTCCTGCTCTGGTCACAGCTAGTTGGGGCAGGGATGAGAGCGGACATGCCCATTCCCCAGCCTGTGCCTGAGGGTTTAGCAAGAATAGCACCCAGGAGGGGGTAGCTCCGAGGGCAGGAAAAGGAAGCTCCGGCTGCCAGCGAGTGCCAACACAGGCATCTCAGAAGGTTCCCCAATAGTAAACAAGTAGGAGTGTTAGGGAAGCCCGTTCAAGCCAGACACCCTGGCTCTGGCTCAGGGATGTCTACAGAATGGGAGCTTAAGGGGAGAGGGTTGTAAACTCCAGGGACGCAGACGGGGACACAGGGGAGCCACGGCTGCGACGCACCTCCTAGAGAGGAGCACCTAGCGAAATCTGCAGACCTGGAAATGGGGACTCACGTCCTCCCTGACCCAGCGTGGCGGCGAGGAGGAGCCCCTGGATCTTGTGCTTGGCCGTCCCACCTGGGAATCCAAAGGCTGAGAGAGGCAGAGGCAGATGAGACCAAAAGACTCAGCCAGAGACAAGGAGAGGCCAAGTCAGAAAAGGAATGAAAGATAGTGGAAGAGTCCAAGAAAAGTGTCAGACAGTGAGTCAGAGGGTGGGGGAGGGGCCCTCCACAGCTACCCAGGAATCAAGATCCCTACCGACAGTGGCACTGTTCCCAGGGTGAGCACAGCCCCCTCCGAGGGTCCTGGAGGAAGGAAAAGCAATTCCCAGGAGCTGGCCCAGACAGAAATACCACACCCCCGAGGAGCCCCGGAGACAGGCCCTGAATCAAAGAGAACCAGGCTTCTTCCGGGATCTGCCTGGGCCCTGAGAATCAGGCCCTCCCTGCCGTCACCACTCACAGGAGCTGACAGTCCAGGACGAGGAGGGGGGGTGCCTCCCTCCCTCCTTGCCACAATTATCTACATACTCAGGCCACACTGTGTGAACTGAGGGAAGGCCACCTCACCCTGGATACCAAGCAAACAAAGGCTGTTTAAGGAGCGGGAATCCCCAGGCCTCTGAAAAGTCACACCAACTCCTCTTCGACCTCAGCAGTCCCGATGCCCCAGTCCCATGTCAGAGCTGGTATTGGAAAAGGGGCACCTTCAGCTGCCTCCACCCTCTGTCAGGAATCTGAAGAATGTATCTTTTAACCTCAGAGCCCCAGGCCTTGGCCAGCTCTCCCCAATACCTGGGGTCATATGACCCCAGGCCCCCAGAAACTACTTCTTGGGAGAAGAGGAGGACACCTTTGAGCACCTCACACCCCCATGGGTATCGGCTAGAACAGCCATGGCAGCCCAGAGGGGGCAAGCAGAAGGCCCTGGTACATCCCCACCCCTCCCAACCCATCCCCCAGGGGGAGAGGACAGCTCCTCAGCCTTGGCCTCCAGGGCCTGGCACTGGGGAGGCGGCGCCAAACGTTTGCTGGCTACATGAGGCAACTGCTCCTGCAGAAGGGAAATTGCACCTGACAGAGACTGCTTCCTCCACCTAAGCAAGGCCCCCTTCACTGACATTCACTCATTCATTCATTCACTCATTCATTCTTTCAAAAAATATTTATTGAGTGCCTATGACATGCCAAGCACTGTGTCACGCACGGGGAATACAGGGAGCAAGACACAGACAATAGTGCCCCCCGGGAAGCTTTGCGTTTACTAGGGAATAGAATAATGAGTTATGAACCCTGTTGAGTGCTGGAATGGAGGGCGGGAAGGGGTACAGCTGGGAGTGAAGACAGGAAAGGGTGGGATGGAGTAAAAGTTCCAGAGAGAGAGGGGGTCACAGGAACCCTCAGGGACTCGACGAGGAGCAAGAGGCAGAGAGATGGAGGGGACGGGGCTGCCTGGGCGGGGACTTTGGGAGCCAGGGCTGACAGAGCAGCCTTTAGCCTAAGGGCACAGGAAGCCACTGAAGGGTTGAAGTAGGGAGTGACAGTAGCAGATTTGCATTTTAAAAAGATGGCTCAGCACGAGACAGGAGGGGGTGGGACAGGAGGGGGTGTGACGGGCTGGACGGAGCTGCCAGAGGTGGGTGAGAGAAGACAAGCCAAAGGCTTAGGAGAAAGGGGAAGGGAACCTGGTGACTTCTGGAGGTGGGGACCAGAAAAGGCAGTGATGTTGAGGATTTGGGGATAAGGGATGAGCTCTGCTCGAGAGGGCTGTGAGACATCTGAGTGGAGGTGTCGGGTGGGCAGTGGAGCCAGGGAAGGACCCTCTTGTGTCAGGAGTGTGGGCTGTGTGTGTGACGCGCTGGGGAGCCGGAGTGACTAAGTGTATGACGGCTGCCACACTTAGTGGTGTGGGCATCTCAACAGTGTCCTGCCAGTGGAAGGGCCCCCGGGGAGGGGAAACTGAGGACGGGGAGGAAGTAGGTGCTGGGGAGGGAGACTTGCGTGGGAGAAGCCTACGTGTGCCCGAGGGTGCCCGCGGCTAGCTGCGCCCATGACTCACAGCGGTGGCCTCTGCGTGTGACGGTGACTGACAAACAGGTGAGCTACGACACAATCCCTTCTCCTCCCCCTCCCCCCCTGCCGGGGTCCGTGACTCACGGAGCCTCATTCCTCGATCATCCCTCCAACTCCCTCCCTGACGAGCGCCGGCACTCGCCGCAGCCCTGGCACCCGCCCCCGGGGGTTGCCCGAGGAGGAAGGCGACAAATGTCACCTGCTCCGGCCACGCGAGGAACTTCTGAAAAGTTCTCAGGCAACTGGGTCAAAAGGGAACTCACCCGCGGACGCGCGCCCGCCGCCACCCCGCCACCCGCGCGCAACCCCGGCCCTGCCGCCACCCGCCCGGCGTTCGGAGCGCCGGGACCGCCTGGGGTCCCGGCGACGGGGCGGGGGGAGGGCAGCAGAGAACCTGCGATTGTCGTCTCCCGGGCTCCGGACTCCGGCCGCGGCGCGCCGTCCGGGACCGGGCTGTCCCCGCCCCGATGCCCTCTCAAAGTGGCCAGGGAGAAATGTCAGGGGCTGGGGGGCAGCGCCCTCCATGCGGGACGCCCCCTCCCCAAAGTCCCGTCCCACCGGCCCGGAGCCCCTGGTGCTGACCTGAGGTCCGGACGCTGGGCAAGGGCAACGCCGCGACCCACGTCCTGGTCGGGAACGCCCCCTGCGCCGCGACCCCGCGCTCGCTCGCTCTCTCGCTAGCTCCCTCGGTGGGCAGCACTCGGCCCAGCTGCCCCCCGCTCTGCGCGTCCGGCAGCGGCGGCGGCGGCGGGAGACTGGCTGAGCCCGGCCCCGCCCGCCGCCCCGCCCTCCTCGTCAGTGGAAAACTCCGGGACTCACGGCGCTGACGCACGCCGGGCCTCCCGCCCGCCGCCCCGCCCCGCCCCGCCCCCAGAGGCCCCGCCCCTCCCCGCCCCAGAGGCCCCGCCCCTCCCCGCTCCAGCCCGAGCCGGCGCGGAGGTCGCCGGCCTCCCTGCGGACTCTGACCCTGGGCCGGCGCCGCGGACGCTCTCGGCCCCCAGCCCCCTCCGCTGCCCTCCTCCGGGCCTTCTCCCGCAAAGGTTCCGAGAGTCGCCGACGCTCCCCGCCGGCGGAGCAGGATCGGGAAGGTCCATACCTTTCCCTGCGGCCCCCGTTTACAGATCGGTAGACTGAGGCCCAGAACGGTGCGCAGCGTCTGTCAGGCCACCGGGCGGTGGCAGAGCCCTGGCCCCTTACACGCCCTGACCCCAACCTCGCCCGAGGCAGTTGACTGTAATCCCGTCAAAAGTTCCTTCCTCACCCTCCTTCCTACCACCTCCCCCTACCCCCGCTCCCCGCAGATCCGCCTGGAAAGTATAACCTGGAGAAGAACCAGAGGTGGGTGAGGTGGGTGAGTAGAGATAATGGGGTAGGGGAGAAGGTCATCCTTGGTCCTGACCTTCACCTCTGCTCAGGAGCCAGAGACTCTGCTGAAGCCCTGAGCTAGGGGTTTCTGGAACCAGTCTACGCTATCCCCACAGCTACCAGATCCCTTTCTTGAAAAAAAAAAAAAAGAAAAAAATTCTAGTTTCTCCTGAGCCAGACCCTGGCCACTTAAAATGGCCCACTGCCTGTTCTGCTCCCGCCAAGGCCTGTCCTGACTTGGGGCCAACTCTCACAGTATTGCTGCACCGGGAAAGCTTATGCGTGCCCGGGCAGCAAGTTCTGGGCCAGAAGGACACCCGCTGTGGTCAGACTCTACCCACCACGCCTGCCCTGAGCGTGTCTCCCCTCGCACCTTTGCTGCAGGTGTTCTCGCCTGGAACGCCTTCCGGCCCTCTTGCTGCTTACCAGAATCCCATCTCCTTTAAGGTCTCTCAGCTCGCACTGCCTCCTCCAGGGGGCCTTCTGTGGGAGCCTGACCCTCCCCCTCCCAGTCCGGCTCCCGCTGCATTCTGGGTTCTTCTCTGACTGTCCTAGATGAATGCTGTCTGGGACTAGCCCAGCCCTCAGGATTCCTTTCTACCTAACTGCAGGTGGGGGGTGGGGGTGACCTGTGCCGACTGCATGGCATCTGAGGTGGAGGTGGTGGCAGGGCCCCTGTAGCCACAGATGTGAATGTAGAGGGGGTCAGAAGGGGTCTGCCCGCCCTTTACCTTGCCAAGAAAGAATGGAGTTTGGGGGAAGCTGCGGCCCCTGTTCTTCCTGGATGCCTTGAATGTGCCTACCTGGGGGGCTTGCAGGGGGAAATGTCTGGGTGGCTGGAGCCCACCCTCCAGTGACGTCCCAGGGCCTTCTGGATGAAGTCTTAACTCCGCAGGGCCTACAAAGCTGGAATAAGCAGGCCTTTGCCCCACCTTTGCAGCCTCACCTCTTTCTCTTCAAACTCCCATCCCCCACTCCCTTCCCTGCGCCTCCATTTTCATGTCTTTAATGTGTGTCTTTTTATTTGTGACATTGGTACAACCGCATGGTAGTTTAATTTACACACACAGTGTTCTGTTCTATACCTTCTTAAGTTTGCCCTGCCCTTACCTCTGCACTCTAACCCACACCCTTGATAACCGCACTCCAGCCCTGATTGCCAGCAGTCAGTTCTTGGGGTGTCCTGCTCATCCTGATTTAAACTTCCAAAGATGCTAATCTCCAGTCTGGTTTGACCCACTTATCATATATCTCTATGGCTTCTTTATGCATTTCCATGTGAGTTGTCTGTGAGCACTGGGAGGGCAGGGACCATACCTGACTATCCGTTCTGCTTGTGCTGCTTAAGAACAAAAAAGGTATTGAATAAAGTGTCCATGGGGTAAATGTCTATCAAGAGCTGGGGCTCAAGGAGAGGTCAAGTCTGGAAGTGGGGATGGAAGACACCCACCCGGTAAGTTGAAGCTCTGGGTGTGGCTGAGAGAGCCCTGGAAGGAGCTGAAAAGCTACAGAACTGAGTGTCCTTTACTGGAGGTGACTCAGCCCATAGGGCTTCTAGGCAGGTGGCCACCCACCCACTCCCACCGCCCTCAAATATTTAGCTGCACTGTCTCCTATGTCTGCTAGGTTGTAGACCTTGCTGGTCCCAAGGAATCGTTTCTTCCAGGAGTTCTCCTTTCCTGTGTGTGTATATCTGTCTCTCTCTCAAGTCTTCCAGTTTGTGAAGTGGGGGATTAGACCTGAGAATGCCATCACCTTCAACCTTCCTTGAGTTAGTTTCTAGAAGACGCTGCCTGCTGATCAGGGAACTGGGCAAGGTTGAGCCCTAGGGTTAATGAGGGTCTCTGGCTGTCTCAGTTTGCATCTGCTGGGCTGTGTATGAGGGAAACCAGACAGAACAGAGACCAGGGCAGGGAGTTGGCAAGGGCTGGAGTCAGGGCTTAGAGCAGGGAGCCCAGTGGTTGATAGGATTTGGGAGGCAGGAAGAGAAGGAAAAAATAAGGGAAAATATAGGAGAATAAAAAGAATCAAATAAGTGATGTGTTTTCTCTAGAAAAGCATCTCCCTGTCCTGGGATGGGCTCACCAGATGTTCCCCAGATGTTTGCTGATGATGAGAAACATCTTCCTCTGGGATCACAAGTAAGTTCTTCCTGTTGGTAGGGAAATGAAGGGTCTGTTCCAAGGCAAGAAGGGTGGGGTCTGGAGCAGCATCCATTTGTGACTATGGCATATGCATAGACAGAAACATACCCACACATCCTCAGGGAATTTCTGAATACTTGGGGGAGTCCCATGAGTTTCTCAAACATTCAGCATCCACAGACCACCCAATTTTAGGTAAATAAAAAACAACCTCATCTTAAATATTTTTTTAAATAAAAAATTGATTCATTTCCATCGGAAAGATGAAGATTAAAAGGATAATGTTTGGGGGCACTCCCTGTCCCCCTTCTGATATCTATGTTAGAAACTTTCTGTGTCCTTTTTCACTGTAATAAAACTTCTGCCACACAAAAGCTCTGAGTGATCAAGCCTTGTCCCTGATCCTGAAGCTAAATCTTCTTCTTTGGAGACCACAAATCTGACATCATTCACCATAAGCTATCAACAGCTTTGTTAAGTTTTAATAATAATATGAAAGTGTTAGTCGCTCAAAAAAAAAAAAGACAATTTTTTAAAAAGTATCAAATGTGGGAAGATTGAAATTTCACCAGATTTGCCATACCTCATTTGTGTGATAGTGAATTGATACAATCAGTTTGGAAAATAATTTGGCAATACCTACTAAGACTAAACTATATGATCTTGTAATTCTACTGCTCCATCTATTCCCAAGAGAAAAAAGCACTTCTGTCCACTGAAAGACACAAGAGTGTTACAGCAGCTTTGTCCGTAATAGCTTGAAAATGGAAAAACACAAATGTCCAGTAGGTGAGTGAAAACAATTACAATTTCTCATACAATGAAATAGTACACAGCAATGAATCAAACAATGGCCTCATATAACGATAGGGATGAATCTTAAAAACAGTATGTCTAGTAAAAGAAACCAAGCACAAAGAAGAAAAGCTATGATGCCATTTATTTATGGGAAGTTAAGAACCAGGCAGAATGAAAGCACAGAGATAGATAACATTACCTTCAGGAGTAACAGGCTAAAGGTGTGACTCCCAGGCCAGCAGCCACCAGCATCACCTGAGAACTTGTTAAGAATGCAGATTCCTGGGTCCTGCCCAGACCCACTGCATCAGAAACTCGGGCAGCGGGGACCCAGCAACCTATGTTCTATGTTCTAACTATCCCTCCATTGATTCTGATGCACATCAAAGATTGAGACCCACTGAGCTAAGGTTGTAGAAAGTGAAACCCAGGAAAAGGGGACTGTCTTCAAGCACATTTCTCCAACATTCTTGTTTATTTAAACAGGAAGACTTTTTAGTTTAGATCTGTGGATTGAAAGTCTGAGCAGTTGAGTTCTGGGTCAAAGGGTTTTGACAGATGCTGCCAAATCGCCTTCCCCAAAGTTGCACCAATTTTTCTCTCAACCAATAGTATTTGAGCATGCCTGTTTCCCAACACCCTCCCTGGCACCCTCCCTGGTTATCAAACTTATTGATCTCTGCCAATTTGATGAGAGAAACCAACAAGAGATCTTACTGTTTTAATTGCATTGCTCTAATTTGAGTGAAATTGAGGTTCTTATAAGCCATTTGTGTTTCCCTCTAAATCACGGGTTTATATTCTTTACTTGTATTGTTGTTTTCTGTCTTTGAGGATTAGGGAAAGAAGCCCTTCTGTCTGTCACACATGTGGCACTTAATCCTGGTTTGCTGTTTAACTGGGTTGACAGTATATTTCATCATACAGAAGTTTTACATGTTTCTGTAGTCAAATTTCTTAAATACTTACTTTGGGCATCCTGGTGTTGGTGTATTACATTCCCTTGTCGTAATATTACAGATAAATTCACCTATTTTTTTCTCTAGAGTTTTATGATCTTATTTTAAATTTATAAATCCTTTATCTTTTTGGAATTTACTTTAAGGAATTGTATAGGGTTTCCATTTTCTTTTTTCCCCCAATTGATAAATTTTCCTACTACCTTTTTCTTTTCATATAAATGTCACCTTAAACAGAAATTGAATTCTCATATGTTCTGGAATCAGTTTCTGGTTCTCTACTCTGGTCCACTAGGTTGTCTGTTTCATCTTTGGGTACCAAACTGCTTTACAAATATAATTTCATAATGTGTTTTATCGTGTGATAGATGTAGCTCCATTGTATTACATTTCTTTTTCAGGGCTTTCCAGGCTCCTTATTTAATTCCTCATTTGAGTTTCATATCATTTTTAGACAAACTCGCCCCTAAGAAAAGTCCTGTATTTTAGTTAGAATCACATTGAATTGACACATTAATTGAACATTGACATTTTTATAACATTGGGTTTTGCTATGTATAGTACAGAGCTCAGTATAGTATAAAGCTCAGTACAGAATGTTCCCTGCATAATATTCATAAAGGCCCTTATATGTCTTTAAAATATTGTTCTGAATATTTTATCTTTTTGATTGCCATTGTAATTTCTATTATATTTTCTGATAAATTGTATTTTTTTAATGTATGTAAAGAAAGGCTACTGAGTTTTCTATATTAACCTCTGTAAACTGCTATCATCGTGAATTCTCTTGTCTGTAATAGTAGTACATTTTTCAGTCACATCATCTATATGTAATTCAGCTATTCGGTTATGGTTTTGTTATTTTTTTGTTTGGCCACATTGTGTGACTTGTGGGATCTTACCTCCCTGAGGAATTGAACCCAGGCAGAGCAGTGAAAGCATGGAGTCCTAACCACTGGACCACCAGGGAATTCCCAAGGTTTGGTTTAAGCAGGAATTGATATGGGACATTTTTCAAATGCCTTTTTTGGCACGTATTGAGATGTTACGCAGTTTTCGTTTGATGTATTTTTTTTTCCATAATAGTGGTTAACACTTAACAGCCAGTTGCTTTTGTTATTTTTATAATTTTATTTATTCTTGGCTGTGCTGGGTCTTTGTTGCTGCACAGGCCTTTCTCTAGCTGCAGCAAGTGGGGGCTACTCTCAGTTGTGCTGCGTGGGCTTCTCACCGCGGTGGCTTCTCCTTTTGCTGAGCGTGGGCTCTGGGGCACTCAGGCTTCAGTACTTGTGGCTCCCTGGGCTCTAGTGCGCAGGCTCAGTAATTGTGGCGCATGGCTCAGTTGCTCTGTGGCATGTGAGATCTTCCCAGATTAGGGTCTGAACCTGTGTCTCCTGCATTGGCGGGTGGATTCTTTACCAGTGAGCCACCAGGGAAGCCCATTCTTGGATTTGTTAATATGGTCAATTTTATTACAGATTCCCTAATATTGAACCACCTGCACTACTAGAATGAACTTACTTGGATACAATGGATGATTCTTTGAAGGTATTGTTAATTTATATTTGGTAGTATTTTATTTGAGATTTTTGTACCTCATGTTCTATCATATTTAATTACTAGTTAATATTCAGATTCCCCACATTTCTCTTCATCTTTTGTTTCTTACCAGGTCATGAGCTGATGAAGTCGATTAAAATGTACTTGTGTCTTATCCAAATTTCTGTTTGTATTTGCTGTATGTGTATTGTTATACATATGTATAATATACATATGTATACATACATCAGCATATGTATGTATAATAGACATATGCTCATATCCTATTCTTGATTTTGAAGCTATGCTATTTGGTGCCTAGAGATTTCCAGAAACTAGATTCTTAATGTCTCTCATGTTTAACTTCCTTTTCTCTCATTTAGCAATTTTGTTTTGAATCTGACCTTGACTGATGGTAACCGTTCCTCTGGAGGAAGAAATGGCAACGCACTCCAGTATTCTTGCCTGGGAAGTCCCATGGATGGAGGAGTCAGGCAGGCTGCAGTCCATGGGACTGTGAAGAGTCAGACACGGCTGAGCCACTGAGCACACACGCCTGATGGTCATGCTGTAGTCTCAGCTCAGTATTTTCTTGTATACTTTGGTTTATATTTTAACTTTTCTGAGTTACTTTGGTAAAGATGTCTCTCTTCTATAGAACGCTGTTTTATGATCTGACGAGAGAATCTTTTTTTTTAAGGTTAGGTTTATCCTTATTTACATTTCTTGATATAACATGTATCATGCTTATGTTTATCTTCCGCTGTATTTCCTACTTTAATGCTTCCTCTGTTTTCTATGTTTTACATGTGTATTTTTTTGTTTTCCTTGATGTGTGTGTGAGCACACATGTGTTTGTATTTTGGTCTGATGATTTGAAGGTTTATAGTCTGTCTTTAATTTTTCCACTGCTTGCCTTTATATTGATTTATTTCTCTGCCAAGAGAAGAAAACCTTCAAATGTAGGGAAAGAGTCATATTCTCAAAGGGCTGAGCCTTGCCACCATACTTCTGTCTTCGAATTCTTGATATCCCCAGAAACAAACAAAAAACAAAAAAAAATTCTTAATATTCTCAACATGAAAATGGTTATAGTCTCGCCCTGAAGCCAAAGGTTCAGGATAATCAAGATCTGAATGTGCCACTGAGATGCTTCTTGAGTGAGCCAGCCACCTACAGCAAAGAGCTATCGGCGCCACAAAGGGATGCTGTATCTCATCTCTTATTTCAGAACCTCGTGTGAATATCTTACCCTCAACAGCCAGCATACTTCGTTCAACAGTGTCTTTTACTTTCTGTCCATGTCTCCACAGTCTTCTGAAAAGGCACAGTTGGAGAGGCATGAATGGAGGGCATTGACTCTTCTTGCTATTTGTTTCTGCACATATCGAGATCAGGAGCCAGATTGTTGCCTGACAGCTGGTCTTTGTGAATATAGTCGTGTGTGGTTGGTGTTCAGATGCAAGTTGTGTGTGTGTTTTTTTTTAAATCTCATCAGCGTACCAAGAGATAATGGCACACTCAAAACAGTATCATTTTAGCAAAGCTCATTTACAAAGGGACTACTTACAAACATGTGGGTATAGGAGCACCCAAGGGATGGTGCAGTAACCTGGATGAGCAGCAGCAGAGCTGTTACTACGAATAGGCCTGAAGGTGGGGTCCAGGGGCTTACTATAAGGGAGAGAACTGGGTAGGCTGGCTGCCTTGGGAAGACCAGTGGCCCCCACTAGAGGATACACCCAATCCACAGAGACTCACAGGCAGGAAACCAAAGGACTAAATGCCTTGATCTCGTTCTCTTCCCCCTCCTTTCTCCACTGGGCCTCACCATGGCTGAACCCAACTGGAAGCCAGAAGCTCAGTCATTTAATCTTGCAAAGGAATTCAGTAAGAAATAGAACAAAAAGTCAGCAGGTACATTTCCCTCCTGTGTTTTTGGAAAATATGTGGTGAGCCTGAAACATTAGTAGTGCACCCAGTAGGAATGCTTTCAATGATCAATAATCCAGTACCATTTACTTGTGTATTGTAATGGGAAGGTTGGAAGGTGGAGAAGGCAATGGCACCCCACTCCAGTACACTTGCCTGGAAAATCCCATGGTGGGAGGAGCCTGGTAGGCTGCAGTCCATGGCGTGGATAAGAGTCAGACACGACTGAGCGACTTCACTTTCACTTTTCACTTTCATGCATTGGAGAAGGAAATAGCAACCCACTCCAGTGTTCTTGCCTGGAGAATCCCAGGGACAGTGGACTGCCCTGGTGGGCTGCCATCTGTGGGGTCGCACAGAGTGACTTAGCAGCAGTAGCAGCAGCAGCCACTGACATAATGGTGGTGTCAGTAGTGGTGTCTCTAGAATTCTATTTTACCTTATTACCTTTTACCTTATTCTGGTTTTACCTTATTCTGGTTGCTTCATATCTGCAAGACGGCTGCCCAAGCATCATGACCATGGTTAAGTTAGGAAGAAGGGGGAAGACGGGGGATTCCAGCATGTATATCCATTTTCTGAAAAAACAAAACCAAAACTTTTTATAGAAATACCCTCAGCAGACTTGTCATATTTCATTGACTAGAACCGGATCTCATGTAACAAACAGCAAGGGAGACTGGGAGAGTGGAAAATGGGCTGGTCATGATTGATTTATACCACTTGTAATTAATTGCCTGAGACTGGAGACCTTGGTGCATGGATCAAAATCAGGAATCTGTTATTAGGAAAGAAGGGATGGAATACATTTCTGGATCAACAATGAACAAAGCTTGCCACAAGTGGTTTGTATTCAACAATAAAGCCCATTGTCTGCTAGCACTCACTCCGGACAGCCATTGCTCTTTCACACTATGTGCCATTGATTTTATGTGACATCCAAAAATGTTGTTTGATCAAGTAATTTTGCCAGGAGCTTGCTCTGCTTTTCCTCAGGAGCCTACGACTCAGTTTACAAGTCATGGTTTGAATTGTGTTAGTTTTCACTGTAAGGTAGACAACTTTAATGATGCCTCTCTGGGTTTGATCTTTTCTCTGTCTTTAGTGACAAAATGTATCCTTACTACACTGGACATTTTACCCATATTACAAAAGACTTGATTGGTTTGCTATCTAGCTTACAGGATCTGATGTGAAGAGGATGCAAAAAATTTCAGTGGGCTTCCTGCCACTATTTGACAAAGTTTCATAAGAGATGATGCCTCTGGGACTAAAGATGATTACCAACTAACAAAATTCCATTTTCAGGTATTCATTACCATATCTGAGTCACACTTTTTTTTTTCTGTTTGTATAAAATTATCTCATCCTACACACTCATTTACCCTGGTATATGTGGTCATAATTTATACTGCAGTATTTTTGTTGCTATTTTCAATACTATTTTTATGCTTTAGTGAGCCTCCTTTAAACTACTGATCCATTTTTATGATTTGTGGATATACTACCATATAATAGTAACAATAAAATGGAAATATAACACATGAAAACAATCACATGTAAAAGATGTGAAAATCTTTTAACCAAGTTGAACTAGAGTGAGTGGCATTCTCTTTACTATGAACTGAGCTGAACTGGCCGACTCACTTCTAGTGGTACAGGTGCCCGTACAAAACCATGATGATGACTATAAAGATAATGGGATTTCTGTGGAAATGATCACTGACCTCACATTTATGCAATGTATGGGAACAAAATTGCTTGTCTGTGTAGCAGACCCTGCCATGTGCCACTCATATCCCCCTCACACAGTTCTCACATGTGTTCATGGTGGTTTCTGTAGGGCTAGCAGGGATGGCATCCGATGGAACTGGAGCACAATGTCCAGGGCCAGCTCCTGCAAGAGGAAATTCACTTCTGTACCATCTATGGAGATCTGCAGTGAACCAGGGCCCTAGGTTCATTCAGGAGCGGAGGGGGCGGGATCTTAATGAATCCAGTGAATCTCTGCCCTCCCACGTGGAGCTGATAGATATGACGTGAGATAATTTACTTACTGGAAAACACAAGTATACTAACGGCCACAATAGTAACATCTGTGATGGTTTAAAAACATGGCTGCAAATTCTTTCACACTTACCAAAACAAGGATACCTCTCGCCTCTAATATGGGCCGGTTTTAATGACCTGTCATGAGCAAACTGTGGAAGAAGTGATACTGTACAATTTCCAAGGTAAGTCAGTAGGTGACAGTGCTACACGCAACTGTTAGGTCGAAGGACATTTTCATTTAAAATTCTGATCCGATTGCCAAGTTGTTCTCCACTTCTCTCCCATCCTTCCACCCCCGCCCTCCACCCCCAACAGTGGATAAATACTCCTTTTGGATCAGTATACTGGTTTCAGTTGGCATTTCTTTACTGCGGGAGAAGTGAAGCATCTTTTTCCTTGGAACATCGCCTGGGGTCAGAAGACCCAGCTGGAGGCAAGAGCGGGACTCAGCGGAGCCAGGCGGCCCCGCCGACAACACCCACGGCTCCACTCACTCCCCGGGCTCCTCTGTTTTCGGCGCTTTCCTTCCTCCCCCACAATATTCAGATTCCTGGAACCAGGCTCGGTGACCTCACGCCGGTGACTTCACATCCGGGACCTTCTGGGAATTCTCAGCAGCACTTTTTCGTTAGAAAACTAACGAGGGGGGAGGAAGGGGGTGCGTCCGGGGAGGGCCGCCGGAGCTTCTGGGGAAGGAGGGAGGGAGCCGCGCAGAGGCCTCTTCCTCCTTCCGGTCGGGGGTGGGTGGGGCTGGCAGCGGCGCGCCGCCCGGCTGCCGCCGCGAGACCTGAGGCCCCGCCCTCTGCCTCTCCCTTCCCCGCCCCCCCATGGTCGCGCGCGCCTCCCACGGGACGTGGATCCCGGCGCCTGTCGCTACAGGTTTGGGACCCGGGGCCCCAAGCTGAGCCTCTGCCAGTTTTCCTCCGAAGTTAGGTCACCGTCTTACTTGGCAGCTCTGCCACAGGTGGGGCGGGTTTTTTTCATGGGGGAAAAAATTGTGTGTGTGTCAGTGACTGGCAGGTACCAGTGGGGGCGGGGTACGGGGAACGCAACAAATCGGAAGTTTACAGAGGCGTTTTCCAAGCTACAAAACTGCATAAGGTTGAGAGGTCGGAGAAGGACAACCTCCATGGCTTTTGTTTCCTTGAAGGGGTTGCTTCAGAGCTGAGTCTTCAATACAGAGCTATCCAGAAATGACAGGAGGGTGAAATGAGCGGGCTGCTGCTTCCATTTAAAAAAACATTTTTTTTTTTTAGAATATATCTTACAACTGTGGTGGTTAAAGATGAAGATACTAATGTTATATATTAAACTGTTCTCTATAACTTCAAAGTTGTTTTTTTCCTTCTTCTTTTGAAAGAAGTTAGAATATTTTCATGGACCCCTCAAGTATTGTGGGCCTGAGGCCCCATCCATGCCTGCTGTGCGCAGTGGGTAAGCTGGCCCTGGACAAAGGCCGGCAGCATGACAAAGCCTGGATGGAACATTAAAGGACCTAGAAGGTCTGATTCTCTTGGGGGAATGAGAGAGGCTATGAACACAGGTGGCAGCTGCACAAGAAGGGCCTTGAATGACCTGAGGAGTGTGGATTTTATGGTGGAGGTGGTGAGGAGCCACTGCTGGGCCTGACTGGAGGGTTGACCCAGGGATGGGACTGGAGGTGGGCTGGCTGTTGCCTTAATGACATCCAAACTTGCTGAGCCACATTTGAGATGGAAGGGAGGGGAAGGGGAAGCCACAGATTGATGTGAGGGGGCTGGAGAAGCCTGGGCTGACTTCTTTGGGTCATCCCTCCTGGAAAGGAGAAAGCAAGAGGAGAAACTGTACTGGTTCCAGGACTTTGGAGAGATCAAATGAAAGGTCCTTCACCAGTCACAAAGCAGGGAGAGTTTGCCTACCTTAATAGATGTTTAGGGGGCTTCAGGGCCACCTCTTGCCCAGATCTCTGTGGTGGTTCCTACTAGCTATTCCATCCCCCTCTCTCTTGCCCAAGGCACCTCTCCAAAGCGCCATTCCCACTGGGCTGTTTTCCTGCTCCCCATGGGCCGGAGGACAAAACCACAGCCCTCACCTGGGCATTTCCAGAGTTCAGAATGAGAAAAAACAGACTGGGTTTTCAACACCCCTACAGTAGATCACTGTTCCAGAATCTCATTTGGCTACATGTTTCTCAGTCCCCAATAACTGCCCTTTCTCCCCTACCCTCCACTCCCTGCCAGAAAACAAAAAACAAACCAAAAACTATGCTTGACTCCCACCTTCCAATGCAAACACTGGGCTTCCTCCAGAGCAGGCCAGGCCAAAATCAAGGGCCGGGACAGGAACTACAAGGGAGAAGAACTGGGCTCAAATGACTCATTGAAAGACAAGTCTTCATTTATTCACCATAAACCATGGATTGAGCTCCTACTATGTGCTTTTGTACCATTCTAGATACTGGAGATACAAAAATAAGCAAAGAAGAAGTGGTTGGCATGGAGATGAGATTCAGTGGAGGAAGACTTGGCTGTGGAGATGGCACTTTCCAAAGACGATCACATAGAACGTTACCTCTTCCTCATCAAAAGGTATTCAGTCTACGCAGACTTGTGACTCATTTGTAACCAACAGAATGCAGCCCAGGTGATTTTGTGTGACTTCTGTGGCCAGATCATAAAAGGTGATGCAACTTCTACCTTGTTAGTTGGGACACATGCCTTTAGAAACTTGAAATAAAATGCAAGAAATCCAGCCACTCTGAGAATGCCATACTTTGAGGAGGCCCAGGCCACATGGAGAGGCCATGCATATGTGGTTTGTCTGACATCCCAGCTAAGGTCCCAGCCAGTAGCCAGCATCAATTGCCAGGCATTTGAGTGAGAGTTTTCAGACCCTAACTGTCCAATTACCCCCAGCCTTAGACTGAGGCTAAGTTGAGGCCCCACACATCATAGCAGAGAGACAAGCCATGTCCAGTGTGTTCTATCCAAATTGCTGACCCACAGAATTCATGAGCATCATAAAATGGTTTTCTAGACCACTAAACTTGGGGTGGTTTGCTATGCAGGAATAGTATCCAGAACACTGACATTAAACAAGCAAATATGTGAACAAAGATAATTTTATATTGTAATAGGTCCTCAGGAAAACAAAACTAACTCAGCATGTTAACTTGGAGGAAGGCCTCTATAGATGGGGAAGGGGGCGGCATAAGTGGGGGAGGCAAGGGAGGTATAGATCAAGAAAGGTCTTTTTGGAGAGACATTTGAACTGGAATGTGAGTGAGAAAGAGCCCAACCACTAAAGATCTGGGAGAAGAGACTTCTGGGCAGAGGATACAGCAGGTGCAAAGGCCCTGAGGCAGGAATCAGTTTGGTGTTCTGTGAAACCCAGGAAGGCCAGTGTAACTAGGTAGATGTGGGTGAGCAGGAGAGTGGGGCAAAGAAGTTGGAGAGGAAGCTTGAGAGGCAAATCATTCTAGTCTTAGAGGCTGCTGAGAAGAGTTAGATTTCAGACTGAGCGAGCTGAAAGCTTGCAGAGGGTATTATACAGGAGTGACTTGGTCTGGTAAATTCTTGATAAGGGCTTTAGGTGCCAGGTAGATGACAGTCTGTAAAGACAGGGCAAAGGGAAGACCACTTGGGAGGCTATGGCAGTGGTCCAGTAAAGGGGGGGATGGATGGTGGCCTGGGGATGATAGCGGTGAAGATGAGGACGGTTGGGTAAACTCGGAACAGAGGGAGTGAGAGTAATGAGAAGGGAGGAGGCGCCCGGCCGGCAGGAAGGTCCCGGGCGGGGCCGCGACGTGGGTGAGGACCGGAACCCGCATCCTTCTGGAATCTGGGAGGGAGACTCTGAGCTGGGGCCGGCCAGGACGGCGCGTACTGGCGTCCGGCGTCTGCCGCGCGGAGCCTGCCCCTGGCTGCGCGCCGGCCTGCCGGGTGTTTCCCAGCAACCGCTACAGCCGCCCAAAAAGTTCCGAACCCAGCGGCCCTGGTGATGTCATCGTCTCCTTGGAGACAGGGGATGGGAACACGCCCCCTCCAGGCACGGGGCGGAGTCTGGGCCCCAACGCTCAGCTTTAGAGCCCCGTCTCCTCTCGGGCAGGAAGGGAGGTGGTGCTTCGGCCTCCGCGGCAGGTGCGACGGGAGGTGTGCAGGGCCCTGGGCGAGGCCTCAACGAGTAGCTGCTGCTTTTCTTGGTGTGCGCTGCCACCGGTGTGCTCACCACCTACCCACCAACCTCTCCTGTCTCTTCCCCATAGGCCGCCCCCTTTAGCTGTTAGGACTGGCTCTTCTTGTCATTCGGGTCACTTCCTCAGAGATGCCTTCCCCAACCACCCAAGCTAAAGTAACTGCCAACCTTCTTGTGGGCTACTTGTTTTATTTCCTTTGCTCCCTTCTAAAATTACCTGTGTTTTGTAATATATCTTCCCATAAGGTCAGGGATAAATTCTGCCATGCTCATCTGTATTCCCTGGAAGGAATCTGGCATGAAGTAGGTGCTCAATAAATGCTAGTTGGCTGAATCAGTGAATTCGCTCAATCATTTCATTTCACACATGGGTGCATTTATTCGACATTTGTGCAGTGCCTTCTAGGCAATCGTGATAAGCATTAAGGATACTGAGATGAACAAGACAGGGACTCCACCGGGAGGTGAGAAAAAGAGATAGATTAAAACTAATTATATGAAAAGTGAACTTCCTAGAGTTCCAGATGCTGGGCCTATCTCCAAGCACTTTATGCATATTAATTCACTTAATCTTCACAATAGTAGGCACTATAATCAGCCCCACTTAACAAATGAGACAGGCTTGCCTTAAGCTTCTGGGTCCTGTAATCAAGTGAGACCAACAGAGGGCAGTGGAGGGAAACACCTGGTAAAGGGGAGTTATAGTAAGATGTGTAGCCAGCCCAGGTAGGTAGATTTGCTGTCTTAATTGCTCACATACACGTCTTCCAGGGGGCAGGCTGCTTCCAGCTCAGAGCTCTGCTGCCTCAGGGGAATATCTGTCAGTGGTGAATATCTGTCAATGATGAATCTTGGAGGACTGAGCCCTGGGCTGGTGGTAAGATGAGAGCCCACCTGTTTAATAAAAGCAAACTGTGGAAAAGTTCCTACCTAACGTTGTTGGGGGCAGGATGTGTGTGTGTGTGTGTGTGTGTGTATGTAGAGGTGGACAATTGTTGATAAAGCCCCTTTCTGTTCAGAAGGGTAAGCTCAATATTCAAAAAAGTACGATCATGGCATCTAGTCCCATAACTTCATGGTATATAGAAGGGGGAAAAGTGGAAGCAATGACAGATTTTATTTTCTTGGGCTCCAAAATCACTATAGACTGTGACTGCAGGCACGAAATTAAAAAACACTTCTCTCTTGGAAAAAAAAGCTATGACAAACCTGGACAACGTATTAAAAAGCAGGAATATCACTTTGCCGATAAAGGTCTGTATAGTCAAAGCTATGGTTTTTCCAGTAGTCAAGTACAGGTGTGAGAGTTGGACCATAAAGAAGGCTGAGTGCCGAAAAATTGATGCTTTGGAATTGTGATGTTGGAGAAGACTCTTGAGAGTCCCTTGGACAGCAAGGAGATCAAACCAGTCAATTCTAGAGGAAATCTACCCTGAATATTCTTTGGAAGGACTGAGGCTGAAGTTGAAACTCCAGTATTTTGGCCACGTGATGCGAAGAGCTGACTCATTGGAAAAGACCCTGATCTTGGGAAAGACTGAAGGCAGGAGGAGAAGGGGACGGCAGAGGATGAGGTGGTTAGAAGGCATCACTGAGTCAGCGGACGTGAATTTGAGCAAACTCTGGGAGATAGTGAAGGGCAGGAAAACCTGGCGTGCTGCAATCCATGGAGTCACAAAGAGTTGGACACAACTGAGCAACTGAACAACAACATACTGAAGGGTATTTAGGAAATGCAGAAATTATACTCACTCCCACCTCTGGGTTTTTGCGTGTGCTCATCCGCCTAACCGGCACTCCCCACTCCTGCCCATTGCCCGGTAATTGGCATTTTGTGACTAAGATCTCAGTTGAAAACTTTTTTTCCCGCCTTGGGGAGATCTGCCTTGGCCACTTTCTCTAAGGCAATCACCTGTCACTGTCACATGACATGTTTTATAATTCCTACCCCACAGTGGGAGAGTGGCCTAGTCAGGTGCATCACTCTTATTCCTTATCTGATATTTCCTATTTATTCATAGTCTCCCTGCCTTCTCATTCTAGAGAGTCAGTTCCTTGAATGTGATGGAGTCTAATGATCCCATTAGACCTTACCTCTGGATCCATGCTGCCCAGAACATGTCTGGCAAGCAGCAGTTGCTCAGTGCTTTTTGAAAGTATGGAAAGGGTCCTTTACCAAATCATCCTGGCTTTCCAGGCTGGGATCTGCGCCCACCCCTTCCCAGGAACCTCTGCACATTGTGCCTGGTCTGACCCGGAGGCAGTGGCCCAGCAATCTTGGCCATTGGAGTTCTCCTGGCTTGTGGCCCTCCCTCCTTGCTGGGCCTGACTGGGCCATTCTTCCACCCTCGGCAGATTCCACCCCAGGGAGATGTCCAAGAACCTCTAGGTGGGGAAGCCAGAGGTGTGGGGCCAGCAGTGTATGTATGTGTGGGGGCGTGGGGAGTAAGGAGAGTGGGGGTGGGCAGGCCTCTCTGGTTCCCAGCCGAGATGGTGGAAGAAGGGGGTGGCTTTTCAGAGCCTTCCAACACTGCTGCTTGCAGGGAAACAGGGCAGCTAGACATGTGGCTGCTTTTCCCCTAGACTGAGCCCAGACTCTGTGTACAGACAGACGTGGAGAGAAGGGAATAAAACTTTGCTTTATTAGACTGTATCCTTCCTCTTTGGGGTACAAAGTGAGAGGCCGTGGGGGTGGAGAGAATCTTTGGCTTCTAGGGACATTGGTGATCGTGGACTTTGTCTGTGTGAACTTGGTGCTGCCAGGATGACCCGCTGAATGAGGGAGACGCTGATGCCGGGGCCCTTCTGGGGCCCTAGTCAACATGTAACAGAGACCAATCCGGCTGGCCCTGTCTTCTGTAGGAATTGAAGAGCAGGAGGCTGAGAACATTTGACTCGCACTAAAGAAATAAAGGCTGAAAAAGTGGAAGGTCACTCAGGGGGTCTCTCAATCGCAGGCAGTGGCATGCAGACTCACTTGTGTTGGCGTGCGGGCCAGACCTGTGTGAGAAGCGTGTGTTTCTGTGCACATTATATCCTCCACAAGCAGCCACAAGCCCCCATTCTGTTGCTGGGCTTGGGCTACTCCGGAAGGCTTCTTCCCTATCATCCCCCCTCCTGCCATTTGCAAGAACCTGGCCCATGGATGCTACTGATGAAAGGGAAACTGCCCCTGGATCTCAGAACATGCCCTTTCTTTTTGGTTGTTTCCTCGTGCGTGCAGGAAGTGAGCACCCACCTCCGTCCCGGGTCCCTGGAGATGGGTGGAAGACTGTGGTAGCAGACGGAGGGGCTCACTGTGCAGCTGGTGTGGGGTGGCCACAGGGCACACGCAGCATGTCAGCTTCTGCCAGGCTCGTGCTGAGCTCAGTTGGGCTGTGCAGAAACTGCCTCATCAAGGCGGAAGTGTGGTGCCCGAGGTGGGGGCCTGGGCCCCTAGGTGGCTCGGTGAGCTCAGTGACCGTGGTGGGGGACATGAGCGTTGTGGTCCTGCACTGGTCCACCCTCTCAGTCCCTGCTCCTGTGGCTCCATAGTGCCGGGAGCCACCCGGCGCCGTCTGCAGCTCCAGAGCACTCTTCTGCCTGGTGGGCAGGGCGCTGGCTGCAGCATGGCCAGGTGGTGGCGGTCCAGAGAGCTGGGGGGCCTCTTTCTTTCCAGCCTTGTGCTGGATATCTTTCTGGTGGGGCTGAGTCTGGCATTCATCCTGGGTGAAATGTGCCCTCTTCAGAGAGATCTCAGGGTTGCCCCTGGGGCTGGCCTCCTCCGGAAGCTCCCTTGTGGCCGACTCCATGGAGATAAAAGGTGGGGAGGAGGGTGACTCTCTGCTGAGAGGTAACACTTGGGGAAGGTGTGAGTCCTCTCTCAAGGTCTCCAGCTTCCTGGTGGAAGGGGTGGCCAGGGCTGCTTGGCTTCTGGCCTCTGAGTGATTTCTGTCCTTGGCTTGACTCTGGACCTCAGTATGGCTCATAACCTCAGTTTGGCTCTTGACTAGAGTTTGACTTTTGACCTCCTGGCCTGAGCAGTTGGGCCTGACTCTCCCGCTGTCTGTGAGACTGACCTCGTGGGCACTGTGTTCCTTTGGGGGTCCCTGGGAATGGCCCCTGGTGTTAGTCCCAGGCTGGAGGCTAGACATGGAGTTGAGCGCCTTGTGCACGGCCTCCTCGATGTCCAGCAGCCTGGCCAGGGTCTGTTCCTTCAGCCGGGCCACTTCCGTGCTAACCCTCGTTAGCTCCCCAAAGGCCTGCTCCACAGAGGCCTCAGGCTTGCGGGGGGTAGCGGGAGCCGGAGGGGCTCCTGGCAGCTGGGGCACAGCCTCAAAGAGCCTCCGCAGTGCCCGCACGTCCACAGTGCTTTCGGCCTCCTTCTCCAGAGCTTGCACCTGGCTCAGGAGGCCCTGGAGCTCTTGCTGGCCTCCCTGCAGAATCTCAGGGCTCTCAGGGGCCCCTTGCTGGGAACTGTCCGCGCCCTTCTCTCCTGGGAGTCTAGGGCCCCGCTGCAGTGAGATGGGGTGGCTGCTGAGAGCTGAGAGCCCGAGGGGGTCAGGGCTGTGGTTGTTGCTGCCCATTGCCTGGCTCTTGGTGGGGCTGGGGGCCACGGTGCTGGGGCCATGCTGGGGGCTGGGCTGGCTCTGTCCAGCGGGGCCCTGGGGCAGAGATACTCGGCCCTGGTCTGCAGCGATGGAGACCTTGTTTGGCCGAGGGTCGTGGTCAGCTGTAGCCGTCTCACCTTGTTTGTATTTTCCTTGCCCCACCTCCTCAGCGGCGCTGTGAGCCAGGGCTGAGGGCTTGGACAGCCAGCGAGGAAGGGGGAGCTGGCTTAGGTGTGCAGGTTTGGGGGGCACCTGGGGCTTCTTTCTCAGGTGTGTGAGAGGCTCCGGTTTCAGGGTCTTTGTCTGTGACTCCCCAGCGCTTTTCTGGCCAGCAGGGCTGCTGTGGGAGTGGAGAAGGGGGTCCTGCGTGGGCTTGGAGGCCTGCCAGATGGAATTCTCATCATGCCTGGGTTGGGCTGGGAAGTCCGGTCCCGTCACAGCAGCTGGGAGAGGAGGAGGAGGAGGAACAGAGGCATTATGGGAGTGCAGACTGGCACCTGCCGCCCGCGGCCCGGAGGCCCGAGTGTGGTGGGCTAAAGGGGCAGCCTTCAGGGTGGTCTCTGCAGCTTGGAGGCCCCCCAGGCTGAGTCCTGCCATCACCTTCTCTGGAGGCGCCCAGGCCTTCTGTGTGTGGCCCCCTGGCTCCTCTTGCCTGGGCCCGAGACTCTGACCCAGGCCTTCCAGGAGTGGAAGGGGTCCTTGCTCAGATGGCAGGACAGCCCTTTGACCCGGTAGGTCAAAGGTCCTGACGGGATGAGCAGTGTAGATGCCATCCTGAATAGTCTCCCACCCCCCAGGCAGCCCTCCAGGCAGTGCTTTCTGTTCCCCACTGACCTTGCTGGGGGCTGCTGGGATCCTGGGGTTGCCTCCCACCAGAGGCCTGCTGTTGCTCTGGGCAGCCCCTGTGGCCGGTGCTTGCGGAAGCCCATCCTGGGTGGGCATAGAGGCGGCCCCAGGGGTGGGGCCTGGCTTGTGCTTGCTCCGAGCTTGCTGCTGCAGGCTTTGGGCTTCAGCTGTTGCTGTCCTTCGACTCTGCATGGTGACCTGGAGGTCTGGAAACCTAGGTCCTGGGGGCATAGTCATGGCTCCCTCTGACTTTCCTAAAGCTGTCATCCCTTTCTGCCCAGTGCACCTGCCTTCCTGCTTTTCTTCCCCAGCCAGAGAGACTGCCTTTCCGGTGGCCTGTGGGGCACAGGGGGTGGCCCCTGGCCCTCTCAGATGCCCCATCCCCACGCCAGGGTCCAGTGGGGGAATGTGGATGATGCTCTCAGCCGGGGGCAGCTTCTGGGCCCCCTCGCTGGCTGGCACTGAACTTGAGTCAGCCGGCGGCTCCCACCGCAGACTGTGCAGGCCACTCAGGTCTCCTTTGTTTATGCAGCCGGCCAGCAGCTGCACACTGCTCCTTTCGGGCGCCCTGCTGGCTGGCCGGGGTTGCAGGGAGTAGGCAGTCAGCGCCACCAGGCCCTGCTCTGTCTCCTGCATCACCAGCCCCGTCCTCCCCGCCGAGGTCCCGAGGCCACAAGCCAGCAACTGCTGGAACTCAGGGTCCATGTCTTCGATGCTCCCGCTGCTGCCTGGCGCTGGCAGCTTCAGCGGCTTGAGGTGAAGCTGGCCCGCGGGGTCCTCCTGCACCAGCAGCCCCTGCTGGTCCACGTCTGCCTGGCGCAGCACTTGGCGGACGATCCTGGGAAGCTCCCCAGACACCAGCTCCTCTTTCCGAACGTGGGGGCTGCCCTGCCCTGGGCCTGGGAGCACGTACCTGGCAAGGCAGAGCTCCCCTGGCCCTCGGGCCTCCATGAGGATGCCTCCATGGTGCAGGACGCCAGGCGTGGCATGCAGCGTCCGCAGGGTCCCCTCGGCTGCAGTCTCTTGCCTCTCCGGCACCCCCTTGCCCGAGGGACCCACGGGCTGTTCTTCCTGGAAGTTGCCCCCTCGGATGCTCTCAGCTGCCAGGGAGCCCATGGGGCAGTTCTCAAAGAGCCAGGTGAACTTGTGTACTGAGCCCGCTGGAATGGGCTCAGGGATTTCCCTGGGTCCCTGGTCTTCTCTCTTGCCTGCCTCCAGAGCCTGGAAAACCTCCTTCTGACGAGACACCTGCCCGGAGGGGATGTCCACTCTGCTGCAGTACCGCACAGGCCCCCTTCCACAGGGGTGGCCTGAGGCCTGCAGAGGCTCAGTCTCAAAGACGTGTCTCTCCGTCTGTCTTTCCCCAGCCTGGACCTGGCTCACCTCAAGGTGCTGCTCCTTGGAGCCTTCTGGCCAGTCCGGGGATTGGGGCGCGAACATCCAGGTGCACGACCGTGCCTTGCTTGTGGGGTCTGTGACCTCTGACCCCTGCCTCTCGGCCAGCTCACTCATCGGGCACGTCTCGAACAGCCAGCGGATGGTCTTCACGTCACCCTTGTGGGGTGCTTCGGGCTGAGGGCCTCCCTGAGGCTTTCCTTCTTCTTCCTGTCGTTCCTGCTGCTCCCGTTGGTGGATTACCTCCAGGGGCTGTGTCTCAAACAGCCACCGGGCAGTGCCCACATCTCCAGCCACCACTTCCTGCCGGGTGATGCCCCGCACCACATCGACGGTACTGGGGCTTCGGCCGAGTCGGTCTAGGGGCTGTGTCTCAAACATCCACTTGTAACCCTGCACGTCACCTCCGACTACCTGTTCTCTGCTGACGGAGGTCAGGGCATGGAGGTGACCTTTGGCGTCCTGCATGGCGTACACTGGGGACCCTGTGTCCTGGGACTGCCCAGCGGAATTGGTTCCTTCTGCTCTGTGTAAGCTCCCAGGGGCCAAAGCTTCGCCCTGCCCGATACTGTCCAGGGGAAGGGTCTCAAAAAGGTTCTTGAAAGTCTTCACATCTCCCTTCACCCCATCCCTCTCGGGGGCACCCTGAGAGAGGGTTGGTGCTGAGGGGTCAGCATTGGATAGACGCTCATTTGTGAACCTCTCGCCCTCCTGGGGACCCACCCGCTGCAGGTGACCCACTTGGACATTGTCTCTGAGGGTGTCCAAGGGCTTTGTCTCAAATAGCCACAGGGTGGAGCGGACGTCCCCGGGGACCACTGCCTCTTTGGGTGGGACCTCTGCTCTGTCTTCCTCTTCCCCCTTGAGAGTGTCTAATGCTCGGGTCTCAAACAGACGCCGCTGCTGCTGAACATCTGGACCAGGAGGGATAAGGTCCGGGGATGGCTGGAAGTCCTGCTCATCCACTAAGATCTCCCGGATGGCATCCAGGGGCTGTGTCTCAAAGATCCAGCGAGTCGCGCTGACATCGGGCCGGGCCGCCTCCTCCAGGGAGATCCCGCGGATCACCCGCACCTGGCTGGGGTCCCGGTTGATGGCGTCCAGAGGCTTGGTCTCGAAGAGCCAACGGCCAGACCTCACTGCATTGCTTTGGATCTCCTCCCGGTAGGCGGCCTTGACCTCGTGGATGGCGCCCTCTGAGTCCTGGATGGCACACAGCGGCTCTGTTTGGAACAGCTTCACCGTCTTCTTCACATCGCCTTTCAGCTCCTGGATCTCTGAGCGCAGCTCCAAGGGGCTCTGCTCCTGGGTGGAGGGGCGGGAGCCAAGGCGGTCCAGTGGCCGTGTCTCAAAGAGCATCCTGGTACCCTGGACGTCTCCGCTGGCTGCAGGCTCCCTCACTGTAGCCTCTGGTGCTTCAGCACGAACCGTCAGCGCATCCAGCGGCTTCGTCTCAAACAGCTGGCGGGCTGCACGCACGTCCCCTCCGGATGGCCGAGGTCCGGCCGGCTCCTGGTTTACGCTGTTAGTAAAGGAGCCTTCCTCAAACTTGCGGGAGGTGGCCTGGACGTTGCCACCGGGCACGGACTCCTTGGCAGGTGGCTTCTCATGGTCCCCAATGGCATCCAGCCGCCAGTTCTCAAAGATCCAGCGCATGCACTGGACATCGCCCTCGGTGGGCTCCTCGGAACCCAGGACCTCAGCCAAGTCTTCGGCCACGGCCTCAGCCAGATTCTTGCGGAGCTCGGGGTGGATGTGCTTGTAGAGGCGGCGGAGCTCGCTGGCTTGCCGCTGCTGGTGGAACTTGGAGAAGGACTCCTTGGGTGGCGGCGGCGGTAGGTCCTCCAGGGCAGGTGGTGGAGGGGGGGGCAGGTCCTCTGTAGCTGCCATCGGGATGGTTGGGGTGGGGGCCACCTGCATCTGGGCACTGGCCATCCTTCTGAAGAGAGGGGGCAGAGATGAGGATGGGGTTGGGGGATTTCAGTGAGATGGGGGTTGGTTGCAGAGTAGCCCTAGGTGGCGTGTGCTTAGAGACCACCCCTCCCCCTTTCCAGACCTCCCCGGGGTCTCACCCTGCTACCTGAATGGTTGCTGTGTGACTAGTCTTGAACTTAAGGCATATAGAGCCATCCATCAGGTGGGTCCCTGCTCCCCCAGAATCACCTGGGTTGTCACGGCGCCAGCAGGGCACTACAGGCTTTGAAACTCTGTCTTCCAGTTAACGGGTGCCCAACCCCACAGTGGGAAAACTGTTCCTGTCCTGTCCTATCCTTGCTTGCTTTTGCCAAAATCAGTTTTTCCCTGGTAGACTCCCAGGTGAGTGGCCTGGGGGAATTCTGATTTTTAAGGGATCCCAGCCAGGGAGAAGCAGGTCCCTACACTGGTGACTGGGCTTCCCTGGTGGCTCAGACGGTAAAGAATCTACTTGCAATGAGGGAGGTCTAGGTTTGATCCCTGGGGTGGGAAGATCCCCTGGAGGAGGGCTTGGTCTCCAGTATTCTTGCCTGGAGAATCCCATGGACAGCGGAGCCTGGCGGGCTGCAGTCCATGGAGTCACAAAGGTTTGGACAGGGACATGACTAAGTGAGCACACAAACTGGTGACTCTTTCTCATGGAGAGAACTAGTTATCAGTCACGTTTCCTTTCTCACCACCAGAGGGCGCACTCGTCCCTTTCACTGGGGGGCTGTCCCGCCTTTAGCTCTTGGCTCTCCTTTCTCAGGCCAGGGAGGCCAAGCAGGGGCCGGCAGCTCTTGCTGCAGCAGAAGCAGTAAGGCTGAGTGAGTGTCCACCAGTTGTCTCGCAGTTAGGCAGAACCCAATTCTGAATCCTAGCTAGGGGTTTTCTGAGCTAGGGGGACCTCTAGAAGCTTCTGGCCCAACCACTCTTGATTAAAGATGAGGAAACCAGGGTCCAGAGTCAGATCTTGGTGAATGAGGCGCAAGCAGTGCTGGATCGGGGTTTCGAAACACTTTAGGTAGGAAGTGTGAAGCTTTCTCAGTGGCTGTGGTGGCCCTCTGTTCCCAGCAGACACCCCAGGAGGGGAGGCAGTGAGACTTGAGGGCCTTCCTGCAGCGATAGCCTCACCCCTTGCTCACGGACCCCCGTCCCCAACTGTGTGCAGCACGAATCTCCTGTGCACGCCTTCTTTCTCCCTCTTCGTGCCCATCAGCTTCCGCCAAGGCACTGCCCCCCACGCCCCTGGCCCACCTTCTCTGGCCTCTGTCCTCGCTGTCTTATCTGTCTTGTGACAGGTGTGCTAACAGTCCCCAGAGGCCAGTAGGGAAAGAATGAGAAGCACGTCCCCCCCTCACTGCCCCTGACCCACAGCTCTGCTCCACGCTCAGTGCTAAATATAGCCGAGGTGCTGGCCTCCACACAGCGGCCCTGGGCTGGGGAGAGGTCCGGCTCAGCCAGTGGGACCCTGGGAGCCTGACCCCCCTTGGTTCCTTCTCTGCCCTGGGCTCCCTGATCCTGCCTGCTGAGCTGGTGTTTGGCCTCTGGCTGCAGGATGACCAGTGCTTCTGGCCACAGGAACCTGGGGGTGGGGGAGGGACTTCCTTCTCTCGACTACCTCAGCAGGGGGGAGACTAAGCCCTGCTTGCTCCACCCACACCCCAGCCTGTCCTCTGAAGACATCCAAGGAGTATGACCTCTAAAGTCGACAGTCCAAGTCTCATCACGCGCTCTAGGTGCTTCCTTTAGCCTGGGTTCTCATGAGGACCCCCCCGACCAAAGGCAAACCTTGATGGTCCCCACGTCCTCCCTGCCGTCACCAGTGTGGCCTGAGCAGATGGCAGGTACGGGCCACCAGCTCCACCCCGCCTCCACCGCCTCCCCCAGGAATCTCCAGAATCCCTGCTGTGGTCACTTATGATCGAATCAGAGTCCAGAGAGGGCAGAGATGAGGACCTGCCGAGGTCACTGGGCCCAATCCCCTCATTGTTTGGAAGGGGAAACCGGCCCCAAGAGGGGAAGGAGCTGACCCCGGCGACTCCACCAGGCGGTAGCAAGGCCTCCCCACCTCGTTTCTCAAGGATGGGGACCGGGTGCGGTGAAGGCCGAATCCAGAACTGATACCAGGCTTTGGGTAAGGCCTGAACCCCAGGGGTGCCCCTGAGCTTGGCCTCCCAGGCCTGGGCCAGCCTCTCCGGGTGACCCCCGCTTTTGCCTCCAAGTCTGCTCTTTCCTGGCCCAGACCCCTTCACGCATCTCTATACTTGGGCAGTATACTCTAGCGCTCAGACCTGGCCACCCACCTTTACCCCCAGGTCTTCCTTAAGGCTGTCCTACTGGGCACGCTGATGGCCCACATCACACCCAGGCCCTAGGCCATGTGGGGTGCTGGGCTCAGGCCAGCCCTGGGGAGACATTCCCGAGCCAGCTATGTCAAGACTTCTACCCACAGCAGCTGGGCACAGGGCTTGTCCTGGCAGCACAGTCAGACCCCCGTGTCCTCCCCCGCCTCTTCTGTCCAGACACTGGGCCTAGCTGGGGCTCCTTGGAAAGAAAGCCTGAAGCCTGAGGAGCTCCGTACCTGATTTTAAAAATCACAACACCAGACCACCTCCTCCAGCAAGCCTTTCTGGATTACGCCAGACTGGCTGGAACCTGCCCCTCTGTAGGCCTCAGGCCTGTGCCAGCCAGGCCGAACGCTACCATGGGGCTCACAATAATTGTCTGGCAACTTCCTTGTGGAATCTTCATATCAGACCCCTCCACTCACCTGCTCCAGACGTGTGGCCCCACCTTCCTCCCCTCACTCAGAACTTTCACTAATACGCACTGCCCTGAGAGGGGCCGGAGGGGTTCCCGGCCTGGAAAGCCAGCCCCGCTGGTGTGGCGAGGAAAGGAACGGCTCACTCACCTGCGGGCTCTGCCTGGCTGCTGGGGTTTGGGGTCTTCGGCAGGTGTGGCCCACGGCTCTGTCGTGCCTCTGGTTTGGGCTGCTCTCGCTCTGCTGGCCCCGTCGGACACCTTCTCGCTGCCCTGGCTCGGGGTCTGTGTCCCCTGCCAGCCTCAGCAGCTGCCTTTATCTGGCTGGTTAGGGGGTGGGCCGAGGTGGGGGGGTGGGGGGAGGCTAAGGTCAGAGTATGAAGTGGTTCAGTTATTTTTAGGGCTCTGGAAGTTATTCTCCATCTCGGGCATCAGTTACATGTCCTTTCTGCTAGGGAGGGGAAGAGGAGTGAGCGGGGGAGAGCTTCATTCATCCAAGTCTCCTCTGAGGATTGGGGTCAGTGACTCAGCTGTGGTGTGGGGTGCGGACATCCCAGACTATTCTGAGGGAATGAATAAGGAGGCGCATCTGACACCTGGTCAGCTTGGCCCCCCACCTTGTGATCCCCCACGTCCCTACCCCAGCCTCTGACTATGTCTGACGTGTGGCGTGACTATGTCCCACCCTGCCAGGAGACTGGAGGCCCCCTGAGGGCAGGCCTAGGCCCTTGCTCCTCGGTTCTCAGCCCGGATACCCCTGAGAGTAAGGCCCTTCTTCTCCCCACTCCTACACTAGACCTTTCCGCTGTCTCTTCCATCCCTCCCTGCGTCCCACCGCACAGGTGTATACAGCCCTGAGTGCACACAGCTGAATTTGGGGGAAAGACCTCTGGCCCCAGTTCTCCACGGGGTCCAGGTCTGGCAGAGGGCTCTGCAGCATGGTCTGCGGTGTTCCCAGCAGATTATCTGGGTCGTTGTTTACTCTCAGGCTCTGGCCTCTGACTCAGGGCCCAGGCTTTCTGGGAACAGAGAGGAGGGGAGGGGCAGCACACGGGGAGCTGACTCTGGGGTTATTTCTGACCCGGAGTCATCAGCTTCCAGTCACAGAAGGAGTATGTGTGTGTGTTTGTGTGTGGGGGTCACGGCTGCCCCTCCTTGGCTACCCAGAGCCCGAGGGGCTTAGTAGCTCCAGAGATCCTGGCATTTAGGCCGGGAAGGGCACTGTGGCGAGGGGCATCAGGAGACCACGCAGAGCACAAGCGACGGAGGCATTTTGCCCGGTTCCATGTCGAAGTTGTGTTCTGCTACCTGGCAGAACAAGGTCTTTCTTCTGACATCCTGGGGGCCCTCTGGTGCCAGGAAGTGATGCCAGGCACTGCTCACTCTTTCCGTTGAGTCAGTGTCAGGCAGGCAGCATTGGCCTGGGGTGAGAAGAGGGGCAACGGGGAGCCCTCCTCCCTGGCCTCCTCTGATTCCGGCCTTTTTGCCCTTTGCTGCCCTAGCACCTATTTCCCGGATCCTGTCTCTCCCTGGGAAGGGCAGGAAGATACCCATCCTCTCGGGCCAAGGGAAGAGGAGCCTTAGTGCCTGCCCTCTGGGGTGGTTTTGAGACTTGAATGAATTCACATATTAGAGGGTTTTGTGAGAGTGCTCAGCACATGGCCTGGGTTATCCAAGGGCCTGATGCACAGGTTATTACATACGTAAGAAAAGGAACGTACCTGGTTGGAATCCTCTTTTGTACTCACTGCAACTATGATAATCTCATGGTAGAAATTTCTCAGGCCTGGTTTGTTTTTATCTAATACAATTGTACTGTCCAAGACAACTTCCACTAACCCCATGAGACTATTTAAACAGGTTAAAACGAAACAAAATGAAAAATTGTGTTCCTGCATCCCTTTAGCCACATTTTAAGTGCTCCATGGAGCAGAGTACAAAATGTTTCCATCATTGTGGAAGTGTGATAGCACTATCACAGACACTGAAACTCTCATTGAGGGTGGTGTTTCCTTCTTTGCCTTGGCTCCAAGGACACTCTGAGCTAAATGTTTAGACTTTCAGCAGGTAGACGCTGTGGGTTATATCCTGTGTCATGGGGGTAAACAACTGGCCCTGTTGCCTGTCTCTGAGGGGTTTCCCAAAACAAGGGACTTTCAATTTTAAAACTGGGAAAGTTCGAAGAAAAACAGGCTGAGCTGGTCACCCTATGTGTAATGATCTAACAAAATCACATCATCAAGGTGTCAGTGATATGGCCATTAAGGCAGTGGTCAGGCGTTATTTATCAGAGTATCTTTGGTGGTGGGGATGCTGGGCAGTTATCTTTTTAAAAGCCCCCTCAAATCATTTTGGGAAGGGGGCTGGGAGTAAATGGTTATCCTGAGGTCGAATGGCTGTGCTGGTTAATTGATCTCTCAGAAGGCAGAAGGGCAGGGAGGGAATGGAGAGGAAAGTCGGAGAGGGAAGGTGTCCTTTTTCAGTGATTACAACCTGCCCCCCACCCCAAGTGCTTCTGGAGCTTAGTGTTTCCTGGTCTTGAGGGCACATTCCTCTGTCAGTCCATTCCTCTTCAGTGGGGCTCTGCTGAAGTTGGGGATTAGTCAGAAGCCCCTGCCTGTCTCCCAGGAAAACGGGTACTCTGGCAGGGCTCAGAGTGAGCAGCTGGCAGTAGACTCACCTGATGTTTCAGGAGAGGCAGGACGCAGGGAAGGTTCAGAGCCAGGCTGCCTACCTGAGTTTGAATCCTGTCTGTGACACTTACTAGCTGTGTGACGTTGGCAAGTTACTCACCCTGTCTGTTCGCCAGTTCCCTCACCTATAAAATGGGCATAAGAATAGTGTATACCTCAAAAGGCTGCTGTGAGGAGCACACATCTGTTACACACACACACACCACATCGGGTACAGTGCCCAGCATATGTAAACTCAACTGATGATTAAGCTGAATACATTCTCCCCTGGGTCCCCACCACCGGCAACTTTCCCTGGTCCCAGATCCCAGTGTATCCTCTGGGTCTGATGGCAAGTGTCCTTCAAAGCCCTGGCTGGCAGTGCTGGCCTCCCTCCAGCTGGGAAGCAGACACGGGTGTCTGCTGTGGGCCGGCCAGGGCGTGTCTGTTCCAGGGCTGTAGGACAGGTCAGCTCAGCCTCTTGACAAAATCCTCTGAACCTGCAGAAGGGACTTTCTGCGCTGCTCAGGGGGCAGCTCAAAGGTGGGCAGATTTGAGGGGAGAGTGTCCGCCTCCTGCTGTGGGAGTCTGGTGGCCGTGCTGTGAGGGTGGTGTGGGCCCTGGTGCCAGACCGCTCTCACCAGCCTGTCTTCCTATTTCTATGACCTCTGAGAGTCTGCCTGCTTTCTATATTCTAGTGTGTTAGTTTGGGATCTTCCAAGAGCAGAGTCCAAGAAGAGCATTTGGGTGCAAGTGGTTTCACTGGGAGGGGAGAAAGGGGGTGAGGGGCTAAAAGTGAGGAGGAGAAGGAAAGCAGATTACTTCTGTGGACAGCTGGGGCTGGATCCCTCTGGAGACTTCGGGAGCTGGTGTGGAACACGCCTCACCCGGGGTCGGGGGGTGGTGGTAAGGGAGCCGGGGTATTCATCCACCCTCCTCACTCCCCTGGATGAGGATTGCTCCCGGAAGCACTGGCTCCCGCAGATTCCCCGTCTCCCCCTCAGGCAGAGAGATCCAAGTGATTGAGGCTAGGACCCTGGGAGCCTGTACGGGGACTGCCCACTGAGGCTGCTGGTGACCCCAGGGAGACGTGAGGGATCCAGGGGCGCTGGCAACAGCTGCTGCATTAACTTCTCCTGCCTGTGAGACGAGCACTCATGTCATAGGGCTGTTTTAAAGATTTAGACCAGTATACTGGCCAGTGGAAGGGCTTCCCAGGTGGCGCTGGTGGTAGAGAATCCTCCTGCCGCAGGAGATGCCAGACACACTGGCTCAACCCCTGGGTTGGGAAGATCCCCTGGAGGAGGAAATGGCAACTCCAGTATTCTTGCCTGGGAAATCCCATGGACAGAGGAGCCTGGAGGGCTACAGTCCATGGGCCACAGAGTCAGACACAGCTGAGCACAAGAACAGTTATATGTATGTGTACATCCAGGAGAAACCCAGAGGAAGCCCCACAGGACGCTTAAAATGTTCTGGTAGCCACACTGTGAAAAGCAAAAAGTGACATTAATTTTAAAAATATATTTTATTTCACTCAAGTTTCTAAAATGTTATATGTACATATATCAGTAAAGGAGAAGGCAATGGCACCCCACTCCAGAACTCTCACCTGGAAATCCCATGGACGGAGGAGCCTGGTGGGCTGCAGTCCATGGGGTCGCTAAGAGTCGGACACGACTGAACGGCTTCTCTTTCACTTTTCACTTTCCTGCATTGGAGAAGGAAATGGCAACCCACTCCAGTGTTCTTGCCTGGAGAACCCCAGGGACGGGGGAGTCTGATGGGCTGCTGTCTATGGGGTCGCACAGAGTTGGACACGACTGAAGCGACTTAGCAGTACCTTCAGCATATCAATAAAAATTGTTAATGAGATACTTTTACATTCTTTATGCCTCCTGTGGCAGTGTGTATTTTTTTTTTCTTTTCAATAGACTTTTTGGGGAAACTTTTCTTTAGGTTTGCATTGAAATCGAGCAGAAAGTAGAGTTCTGATATACCCTTTGCCTCTAGATAAATGCACAGCCTCCTCTACTATCAGGATCCCGCACCAGATGGTACATTTGTTACAATCGATGAACCTGCATTGACACATCATTGTCACTCAGAGTTCATGGTTTATGTTAGGGTTCATTCTCAGAATTGTACGTTCTGTGGGCTTGGACGAATATATAATGACCTGTATCCATCCTTATGGAATCATTCAGTGTTACTTCACTCTGCGCTTGCTCTTCCTATTCACCCCTTCCTCCTCTCTAACTACTGGCAGCCACTGACCATTTTACTGTTTGCATAGTAAGTAAGTAAAGTCGCTCAGTCGTGTCCGACTCTTTGTGACCCCGTGGACTGCAGCCCACCAGGCTCCTCAGTCCATGGGATTCTCTGTTTGCATAGTTTTGCCCTTTTAAAGACGGCATACAGTTAGACTCATATAGTACATATCCTTTTTGAATTGTCTTCTTTCACTTAGTAATATGCATTTAAGGTTCTTCCATGGCTTTTCAGGGCTTGATAACTCATTTGTTTTCAGAGTTAAGTAATAATTCATTGTCTGGATGTACCACAGTTTCACTGATTCACCTACTGAAGGATGTCTTTGTTGCCTTGAAGTTTTCGCAGTTAGGAATACGGTTGCAATAAACATCAGTGTGTAGGTTTTTGTGTGCGTATAAGTTTTTAGCTCCTCTGGGTAAATACCACGGAGTGCACTTGGTGGATAGAATGGGAAGAGTGTGTTTAGTTTCCTAAGATGCAGCCCAACTGTCTTCCAAAGTGGCTGCAGCAGTCTTGCCTTCCCACCAGCAATGAATGAGGGTTCGTGTTGCTCTGCTTCCTTGCCAGCATTTGGTGTTGTCAGTGTTCTGGATTTTGGCCGTTTTAGGAGGCATGAGCGATATCTCGTTGTTTTCATTTGCATTTTCCTGATGATGCATGATGTGGATCACCATTTCATATGCTTATTTGCCATCTGTGTATCTTTGATGAGATGCCTGTCAAGGTCTTTGACTCATTTTCAAAATGGGGTTGTTTGTTTTCTTACTGTTGAGTTTTAAGAGTTCTTTGCATATTTTTATGCAAACAGTCTTTATCTGTTATGCCTTTTGCAAATGTTTTCTCCAGACTGTGGCTTGTCTTCTGACTCTCTTGACATTGTCACACAGCAGAAGTTTTTAATTTTGATTCTGTCACCAACCCACGTGAGTCTGGAGCAGGAGTTTGGTGTAGTTTCCAGATGGAGACTAGTTTCAGCCTTAGGGTTCCCTGAGCAGAGAGGCCAGCCCTCCTGTGGCAGACTTCTGACCTACAGAATTGTAGGCTAACAAATGGCTATTGTTTAAGCCACAGTTTGTTATATTTTGCTACACGGCTACAGAATACCAAGAGAGTGGAAACTGGAGACGATGAGGGAGAGAGGGCTGGAGACCATATCTGTTTACTTGTAGCATCGCTCTGTCAGCCCAGAGCTTGGCCCAAACATTCTCTACCAAGTGGCCGGCTAAGGGATCCTAGGCTGTGCTCAGCCCCCAGCATCTCTGAATCAAGAAATCCTGCTGAGGGAAAAATCAGAGCAGGAAGAGCGCCTAGTCTTTCCTTCCTCCCATTTTGCATATGGGGACTTGAGCAGAGCCTGATGCTGTGGAGCAAAAGGAGACGGTCTCACAGCCCTTTGGAAGCCCAGCTCCGCCACTTGCCAGCTCTGTAACCTCGGATAAGGTCTGTCGATGCTCCGTGCCTCAGTTTCCCTGTCTGTGCAGTGGGGGTGGGGTGCTTCAGACACAGGCAGATGAGAGAAGAGTATTTGAGGCAGAGGAAGAGAGCAGGCAGAGGGTGGAGGCTGGTCTCAGGTGGCAGATGGGGATGAGATGTAGGTGCCAGGCAAGTTTGGGCCCTAAGGAACAGGGTTTTCACCAGAGCAGTTTGTGTCTCAGGAGGCTGGTGACAAAGGCCTGTCACAGCAACCCAGGTTCTGAATGGCGAAGTTCCTGGTGGTTGCAGTGGGGAGGGGCTGGTCTGAGGGGTGCTGAGGGTGTAGACTAGACAAAACCTAAAAGATCTGAGAGGTGCCTGAGTGCCTGCATGGTTTGAGGGACAGACTGACAGTCATGCAGAGAACTCGGCCGTGAGGAAAGGAAGCACTCGGGGGTGGTCCCCTGACGTCTGGCTTGGGGAAGTGAGTGAGTGGGGATGCCACGCTGGGCCGTGGGAGTGAGGAGGGAAGGATGGGGTGGTGGGCAGAGCGCGGAGGCCGCAGTTGACTTTGGACAAGGTGAGCGTGAGGTGCAGGGTCTCCAGGCAGAGCCCATCTTCAGGGCCCGGATGATCTGGTCTGGAGCTGGGAGAGAAGACTGGGCTGGCGACAGACCTGATGGCCCATCTGTGTGCAGGTGAAGACTGAGGCAGTCAGGGAGGCAGGGGCGAGTCCAGCCAGGAGTGAGTCATGGGAGGTGTTGAGGGAAGAAAGTACTTAGAGGAGGGAAGAGACTGACCGTGTCCAGTGCTGCAGAGCGAGAAAAGGAAGGGAAGGGGCTGCTGGATTCCACAGGGGGGCCCTTGAGGGCTTTGATCAGCCGCCATGCGGGGGAGGAAGCCGCGCCAGGCTTGGGAGGGCTGAGGGCTGGCTCGGGGGGGGGGGGGGGGGTGGGGGGGGGTGGGGGGAGCGTGTCTCCACCAGGGAGAGAGGATTCTGGTAAATAACTCCCCCAGTCCTCACGGATCTTACTGGTCAGATGGGCATCAATACAGGAGTCAGGGCTGCTGTTAAAACCCAAACCAATCAGCCGTCACAAAAGCACCCTGTAAACTGAAGTATGGGTGCATTCTTCCAAAGGCATGTGGGGAAATGGAACGCTATAAATGGTTGGCAGTACCCTCAGTGACCAGAAGGTGGCAGCACCTCACCAATGACTTCATTTCGCAAGGCCAAGCCCTGCATTTCATCATTTCATTCATTTATTCTGCAGGAATTTTTTTTTTCCCTCGCAACTGCTATGTACTGGGTTCTGGGCTAACACTGAAGAATCTACCTACGTAGATGATCTCACAGAGCCTGCATTTTAGTTAAAGAGTCAGATTATACAGATAAGTGAATTATCCTGATAACTGATCATCTCTCTTTATCAACAAAGCTTTATGTTCTCCAAGTTGCAGGATAAACTTTCTAGAATGTGTGACATATATTCCTTCCTCTTTGAACAACAAGTACTGAGTAGAACTTGAGTTCATATACTGGGTCCTCCACTCTGGGATGTGTTTACTTATTAATGGGACAGATTGAACATATTTTCCAAAGACGGTTGGTCCATTGTCTCCTGTCCCGTGTGAATGCCTTATACCGTGAATGTGGCATTCCTCCAGTTGAGAAGAAGCAGTCTCTGTGTCATCCCCTAGTGGAAGGGTACATTGTAACTTCTGAGGCTGGGTCATAAAAGACAATCCAGCTTCCACCTGTATCTCTTCTCCTGCCTTGCTTCTGAACTTAGTCTGGAAGGGTCGGAACACTTGCTGGGCAGGCAGGGGAGTGAGGTGGGGGGGCCCAGCTGGCTGCCCTGGCTCAGCATGGAAACTCAGTGGCAAGGGAAGGGTGGCTGGCTTCTTCACTATTTCCTCCCCTTGCTTTCAGTCCTCTTTACCCTTCACCCACTCATGATGTCACCCCAGCTTCATTTAGGGTGAGGGGAGGAGAGGGAGGAGAGATAAAGGGGCAGAGAGGGTGTTGGTGGTGCCGTCTGGGGGGCTGTGAGATGCCCAGATGCCGCCTCTTCCTCTTGTGGGTGGCTCAGCATTGGAGACGCCACCTGAGGGCGCACCACTCCCTGACCAGGGCGACGTGACCTCAGATCGGCCCTTTGTGACACCTCCCCTCTGCCCTGCCAGTGGTGGGGCTCGCAGTGGACCTGAGTGGCCGCCTCACACGTGCACCGCAGTCAGCTCCAGGGAGCTCACGTCATGCTTCCTTGAAGCCCCCCTGTCAGACTTGAGGCCGGAGAAGGAAAAACCCTTTCCTTTAAGAAACGTCTTTCCAGTTTCACTCCTGGTCCCAGGCCCCCGCCTGGTAGCAGGTGGTGGGCTGAAGTTCAGGGACCAGTTTGGTAGCCATTCTTCTGCACATCTTACACTTGACTCCTGACCGTGGGGCACTTGTTTTTCTTACCGCCGGTGCTTTGCCCAAAATCTGTGGGATAGAAAATGCCCTTTGAAAAATTCCACTACATGAAGAATAGTTTTGCACCTGTAGAGATTCAAAATGCACCTCAATCACAATGAAGATTATTCTAAAATAATCTTTTTCATGTTTCTATTATTTTATTTATATTGTATTTATATATTATGTTCATTTATTTTATCTATAATTTTAGCTTAAGCTAAAAACATCTGAACAAGCAGCCGCCACAGGGATAAACTTTATCTCAACTCCTTTTGTAGATTTAAGTAGGACCTCCTAGAAAATGCAGTTGCTATAAATCCTCTCTGGCAGGTTTATGGCCAGAAAAGAGACTAACCACTATCACAGGGATGAGTGATTGCTTAAACAAATTTTATCTGAAACTGTCCTGCCTTCCATTTATTCTTCCACAGAAGCCCTTTCTCCTCCTTAAGTATGTTGATAAACCTTTATCTTTGGTTGTCCAGGGAGCCAATTCATCTGAAGCCTCCTTGGTAAATAAGCTTTGTCTTCTCTCCTATTAATTTGTCTGTTGTTAGTTAACTCATAGGCCTCCAACCACTGAACCTAGGCTGGTAGGTTGGCGGAGGGAAATTTTTTCTTCCTAACACATTCTTCTCCCCATCCCCCCCCCACCACTTTCTTTTCTTTTTTGCTGCTTCATACAGCTTGTCGGATCTTAGATCCCCAACCAGGGACCGAACCTGAGCCCTCAGCAGTGAAAGTGCAGTGGAGTCCTAACCACTGAACTACCAGGAAATTCCCAACAGCACATTCTTCTTTTGACAGCAAGAGTATGGGTGAGAGTTGAAGATTTTCTCTCCGGTCCTGGAAGGCGTTCTCCCGCTCGGGCAGCGTCACTGTGTAGCACAGGGTTCTCTCCTCTCTCCCTCATGCATGTTAATTGGATTAAAAGAAGGGATGGGAAAAAGAGAACATAAGAAAGAGGGTACTGCTAAATTTATTACTTATCAATAGAAATCGCTGTACTTCCGGTTTAGTGACCCACAGTAAAGGGCTGATATGTTTTGGGAACAGCCACACAAGAGGAATGCTTTCTTGGTTCCAAAGTAGTAACAGCCAGGAGAGGGGGTGAACGCCGCTGTTCCCCTTCAGTCCTGTGTAACTGCGTTTGCGTGGGATGTAAAATGTTACCACGTGGCTGAGTACCCAGTGACTGGACCCCACACCCCCCCAAAAATCACCATCTTCTGTATGAGTCAGCTGGGCTGCCATTAATGAAATACCATGGACCAGGTGACCTAGACAACAAGAATTCATTTCTCTAGGTTCCAGAGGCTGGAAGTCCAAGGTTAAGGAGCCTGCTGATTTGGTTCTTTGGTGTAAGCTGCTTCCTAGGTTGTCAGCCTTCTCACCGTGTCCTCACTTGGTGAGGGGGAGAGAGAGCGAGCTTGGCTCTCCTTACCTCTTCTTATATAAACACTAATCCTATCAATAGGATTATGAGGGTCCTATCCTCATGACCTCATCTAAACCTAATCACCTCCGGATGCCGTCACATTGGGGTTAGGTCTTCAACATACAAATTTGGGGAGACACGAATATTAGAGTGTAACAATTTCTCTACAAAGAAAAACTAACCAATCAAAAAGTATTATAATGAATCCAGTGCAAAATGTTTGCAGTGAAATGTGTCATTTCTGGTTTTCTTCCTGCTGTCTTTTGTTGACTCTTGATAGCAAGAAATCCACCTTCTCATTCTGCTCCTGCCAGAAACTCAACCCACCCTCCCTGGGACTTACATGTTGAGTGCTCAGATAGAAGAATCATGTGTAGAAAAAATTCTGTATTTCAGTAGGTAACTCTGCATACAGAGTAAAGGTGTCTCTACAATACACCTTTCTGGGTCTTCAGGTTCTAGCCCTGTTCAGTTTTGTCCCCAATTGCAATTCATCTCAACATTCCTTTACTGTATAAATTTGTGCTCTGTTGAGCTTTCCTTAGATTCAGTCATAACATCTGCCTGGTTTTCTCAGATCATATGAGTAAAATGAATTCCTCATCACACGTTCATTTTTACTTCCATAAAGAGAGTCATGGTTTTGCCTTCGTCTGAAAAGTATCTTCTAACACGGGGAGCCTTTGTGGGGAGAAATCATCAGGACTCAGCTTCCAAAGAACCAACTAAATCTTTGAGCCTGTGTCTTGCTGATCTCGGGTCCTGACCACCCATTCTTCCAGATACTCCAGCCCCCCAACACTGAGGCCATTCTCCACTTTTCTTTTGCTGGCACCCACCTCGTCCTACCCTGCAGTAGGCTTAACAGTGGCCCTCTGAAGATGTCCATGCCGTAATCCTGGAACTTGTGAACATGTTCCCTTACATGGCAAAAGGGACTTTGCAGATGTGATTGAAGTAAGGATTCTGAGGCGGGGAGATTATCCTAGATTATTGAAATGGTTCCAGTAACACCAGGAGGATCAAAGGCAGACAGGGGAGATGTGAGGTTGGGAGAAGGTGGAGTGATATGCTTTGAAGATGGAGGAAGGGGCCACAAGCCAGAGAACCCAGGTAGCCTCTCGGAGCTGGAAGAGTACAGGGAACAGACTCACACACAGTGCCTCCAGAAGGAAGAGGCCTCACAGCATCTGGACTTCAGCGCCCAGAGACTCTGTTCAGACCTCTGACCTTCAGACCTCTAAAGAAACAAATCTGTGTTAAGTCAGTAAATTTGTGTTGATTTGTTGTACAAGCAATAGGAAATGAATGCAAACACCATAGCAAATTATGTTGGTTTTATTTTCAAAATACAGCCAAGATTGATCACTTCCCAATTGTGCCACTGGCATCCTGGGTCAAGCCAGCTCCTTCCCTGGCCTGGATTGAGTCAAAGGCCTGCTTACTGTTTTCCCTGTCGACTGGCCCGCCAGCCTTTTCTACCCTCTAGGTACAGAATGTGACATTATCCAGAAGACCAGCAGACCCAGGAGATGATGGGCTTATGCGTCAAAGAACCATCATGTCTGAGTTAGGATTCAGAGCACGTTTATACTAAAGAGGAGGGAGGAAACTCAGACACTTCTGGGTTCCCACCAGACTCCAGGAGAACAGGTTAATTTCTTCCACCAGCAGGCACTCACAGGTGGGCCTCAACAGGAGGATTCTTGGGAGCTAAACAAAGGTGTTTAGCTTAATGCTCACTACCTGGGAGGCAGGGGTCCCTGAGATGGCCACTGTGTAGAATTTAGGCTGACAGGCTGTGTCCCTTTAGTGACTAACCTGTAATGGGTATGAAGGTTCTTCCCTGTTCACTTCCTGCTGTTGCTTCCTGACAAAGTTTCACACCTACTGGTCATGTGGTGCTGCCTTATTTACTATTAAACAAAATCCAGGGATAAAAGGACCATCCCCCTAAACCTGTGTGGTTCAAAGGTCAACTGTATATCTTAATTAACTGCTATTTAAAAATGGCTGCACACCGAAGAATTGATGCCAAAGAATTGATGCCTTCGAACTGTGATGCTGGAGAAGACTCCTTGGACTGAAAGGAGACCAAACCAGTCCATCCTAAAGGAAATCAACCCTGAATAGTCATTGGAAAGACTGATGCTGAAGCTGAAGCGCCAATCCTTTGAACACCTGACTTGAAGAGCTGACTCATTGGAAAAAACCCTGATGCTGGGAAAGATTGGGGGCAGGAGGAGAGGGGGGCAACAAAAGGTAAAAGTTGGGTGGCATCATTGACTCAATGGACATCAGTTTGAGCAAAGGCTGGGAGACAGTGAAGGGCAGGGAAGCCTGACGTGCTGCAGTCCATGGGATCGCAAAGAGTCGGACACAACTGAGCGACTGAACAGCAAGATACAGAATGTGAGATTTCGATGTGCTGCCCTCTGGTGTTCGCCGTTGGCATTGTCTTTCTCTGATGCTTCAGTGGCTCACACAGCAGCATTCATTTTCACCGTCACTCGAATTCTCCAGACAAGAATGCTGGAGTGGGCTGCCATTCCCTTCTCCGGGGGATCTTCCTGACCCAGGGATTGAACCCTGGTCTCCTGCACTGCAGGCGGATTCTTTACCCCTGAGCCACGAGGGAAGCCCATGGTGACTAATATATACTTGCTAAAGGCCTGATACGTTGTACCGGTCAGGTGCGATGTGTCTCTCTTCTTCCACATATCATCCCAGTTCACCACCAGTGACAGTATTTTTTAAGGGTCAAGGAGGCTTATCAGCCCATGGCAAGATACAAAATGATCAGTGATGATAACAGCCATATTCTGTGAGGCAAGTGCCACTGCACTGTGGCAGTATACCCCACGGGACATGCCTGGTTCCCCAGGGACAGCTTTGCTTTTGCATTGCTGCGGCTTGCCAGGGGCTATGCATCCGTAATTTCCAACTGGCAATGGGATTCTCGCTGCCAGCCTGCTGAAAGATAATTAACCTCCGGGATCCCATGTCCACAGTCTGCTTCCTCGGATGGCTCCTGACATCAGCTGTTGCAGGTCAGGTTCCCTGGGACTCAGGCTGTGAGAGGCAGACGTGCATGCAGGCAGTTTTGGGGGAGTGCTCATGGGTGCATTAAGAGAGGGATGGGAGGAGATGACCTCCTATGAGGGGTGGAGCTGACAGTCGAATTGTAGGGCAGTTGCCTCAAAGGCTGCAGCCGCCACATGGATCACAGCTGCCAGTCCTGTAAGGCGCGCCGGAGCCGGGGTGGCTCTCCCGAGTTGTCTGCACGTGGGGCAGGAGGGGCCTTTATGCCCATACATTGGCGAATCATTGGATGTGGTTGGCTCCAGGAAGAGAGTGGCACCCTGGGCAAGGTGGTTTTCTTCAGCCCTGAGCAACCCTTAAAGGAAGACTCACCTGAGAGCTTTCAGCTGCTGCTGCTGCTAAGTCGCTTCAGTCGTGTCCGACTCTGTGCGACCCCATAGACGGCAGCCCACCAGGCTCCCCCATCCCTGGGATTCTCCAGGCAAGAACAGTGGAGTGGGTTGCCATTGCCTTCTCCACCTGAGAGCTTTCAGCCACCAACATCCTTGACAGTTGGGTGAATGAGTTCTGAAAGGGGTGAAGGGGCGGAATTGGACGCCGTCTATCACAGAGACCTTTAATAAAAGCTGTGTCTGATTTGATCACTGCCCTGCTTAAATCCCCCCAGTAACTTACAATTCATGTGCAGTATGCCCCAGATTTCCTGGCCACCAGGAGCCTCTGACGTTAACCATGCTCTCGGGCTCAACATGCTGTCCCATTAGCGTTCTTTGTATTTACCCACCCAACAAGTATCTATTGAATATTTACTAGGGACTAAGCAATGTTCTAAATCAGGGGTGTGCACACTATGGCCCGCAGGCCAAATTATGCAGCTGCTTATTTTTATGAAAACAGTTTTCTTGAAACACAGCCTCATGTATTTATTTAAATATTATCTATGGCTACATTTGTGCTACTGTGCAGGAGCTGAACAGAGGCCATATAGCCACAGAGCCTAGAATATTTACTACTTGATAACTTTACAAAAAATGTTGGCTAATGTGTCTTCTATATCTATATAAAAATATATATCAAATAATAAAATTTCTTCTTCCTCCTCTCTCTCTCCTGTTCTCTCTATGTACACACACAAAATGAGACTCAGATCACAGCCACATATATAATTCTGTAAGTTTCCTAGCTACATTGAATAAGTTTACAAAATAGAAACAGGTGAAATAAATTTTAATAGTATATTTTATGTGATCCAGTATGTCCCCAATATATTTCAACTTAGAACCAACATAATTATCAGTGAAATTCTTTCCATGCTTTTTTGAATACAATGGCTTTAAAAGTCAATGTGTAGTTTACCCTTAACCTGGACTAGTGACTAGTCAGGTACTCACTTGCCACGTGTGGCTGGTGGTTCCTGTATTGGAGGCCGCAGTTCTAGAAGCGGGTGAGGCAGCAGTGAATAAAGCACACCAAATTGCCACCTTACATTCTTACTGGAGAGGAGAGACAATGAAATAATCAGGTAAAATAAACTTTATGCCTGATGGTGATAAGTGGTGACGTGGGTTCTTGGGGCAGAAGTTGCGTGTTTAAATTGGGGAAGATCACAGTGAGAGAAGTGTGTGGTGAAGAATTAACCTCACTCGGAGGAAGGTGGGGGGGGTGGTTCAGGATGGGGAACACATGTACACCCATGGCTGATTCATGCCAGTGTATGGCAAAAACCACTACAGTATTGTCATTAGCCTCCAATTAAAATACATAAAATTTTAAAAAAGAATTAACCTCACCAAAGGTGACTCTGGCCTTTGCCTTGTGTCCTGGTTGGTGTCTTTGTTTGCCTGGGGCATTTGGCCACTGGACAGTCTTAGCAGTGTGACTTGTGATGGGGACTTTGAGTCGTGCTATGACAGTTCTGCCTCCAGAGGAGCTGGAGCCAAATGGTATAAGCCGCCCTCTGGGAGGGGCTGGGGCTGCAGGTCAGCGATGCAGGCAGCATGTGACCCAAACCCTGTTAGTACTCTGGGCACCAGCGCTCTGCGTGTTGTCACATTCTGTGGCTGGGAGGAGGTCACACATCACCCACGGCTCCACAGAGGGAGCAAGGAGCATCTCTTTGGACCCCTCGTGGGCTCTGCCCTATGCACTCCCCTTGGCTGGTTTCATCTGTATCCCTTTCCTGTGATAAACCCTTCTCTGGGGGAACTTCCCCATCCAGGGATCGAACCCAGGTCTCCCACATTGCAGGCAGATTCTTTACCAGCTGAGCTACCAGGGAAGCCCGAGAATACTGGAGTGGGTAGCCTCTCCCTTCTTCAGTGGATCTTCCCCACCCAGGGACTGAACCAGGTTCTCCTGCATTGCAGGCGGATTCTTTACCAGCTGAGCTGCCAGGGAAGCGCTGTAATAAACCCTAACCATGATTATATCTGCTTCCTCTGAGTTCTGTGAGTCCTTCTAGCAAATTATCGAGGTGATTTAGGGGTGACCCTGAACTTGCAGTTGTTGTCAGAAGTGAGGGTGCTGTTCTGGGGTACTGTTCTAACTGTACAGTTGGTCCTAAACGCTTCATAGACAGTGACATCTGAGTAAAGACCTGAAAGAAATGAGGGGACAGTGGGAGGCGGGGGCTGGACCAGGGTGGGCAACGGGGGGAGTGGAAGGAGATTCCTTCTTTACTCACTATTTTTTTTTTAAATCTTTAAATTATGTAAGTGCAATAACGCATTTACAGGAGACTTAGAAAATACAGAACAAAGTTACATACAGTTCCACTCTATATCACAATTTTTTAAGTAGATAAATTTTTAGTTGGAGTTTCAATATCAAACTCTCAAAAATTAATAGAATGAATAGAAAAGTAGAAGGATATAGTAGACCTGAAAAGCACAATGAACCAATTCAGCATAGTTAAGATTTATACAATTTTCACACAGCAGTTCAGTTCAGTTCAGTCGCTCAGTCTGTCCGACTCTTTGCGACCCCATGAATCTCAGCACGCCGGGCCCCCCTGTCCATCACCAACTTCCGGAGTTCACACAGCAGCGGGATACAAATCATTTTCAACTTCCCATAGACTATAAACCCAGACAGTAGACCATATCCAGGGATGTAAAACAAGACACCTGAATCTCATGGTCTAAAGGTATTAAAATTATACAGAAGCTGTTCTCCTGTCACTGTGAAATTATCTTAGGAATCAATATCAAAAGACATTTGAAAATAACCCACATATTTTCAAGTCCAATGTGACTTTTACCAAGAGAGATCTTTGACATAGCCATCGAAAGCCTCAATAATGTTAAAATACTGAAAAAAAGCACAGAAGGTGTTTGCAGAGAAGAAAATATTTAAAAGAGAAATTAATATCAAAATGAGAAATTAATATCAAGGATGCTTTTTAAAAAAAACCCATGTGTTTGGAAATTAAATGTGCATTTTTAAATGATGGGTGTATCTAAGAAACCATAATGAGGAAAATTTGAAAATACTTGTAACAGAATAAAAATGATAAGTTTACTCACTATTTTGATAAACCACTGCATGAGTATCGAGATCTCCTGTTTTAAAGGTTCAGTGTTGGGATTAAGGCTTCAGTTAAGATTTAGGTTAAATTAGGGTATTGGGATTAGGGTGAGTTGCAGTGGTTTGCTTTGTTTAGTCTAGGATTGGAGTTGCAAGTACAACTAGGGTTTAGGCTTCAGTGTTTAGTGCTCTGTGTTAGGGTATTTACGGCCATAGTTCAGATTAGTGCTCTGATGGAGTGGAGCTCTTGGAATTCTCTGTGGCCAGTGACATTTAAGTTCCTGGGGTGTCCATTTGTATGAATTGTACTAAACAGCCAAGGTATATACACTCTCTTTTAATTTAATAATAGAAGTCAGCTGAGCATTGTTTTAGAGCTAGGATGCAGAAAACATGCAACTTTGGAAATTATACCATATAAATCAGCCCAGTGAAAAATGAAATGAGGCAAGCATTTACAATAAAGAGGCATTTATGTATGGAACAATGAACAGTGAAACTGGTTGTAAATAGTTAAGTCTAAATGCTTTTGATAGTTAGAAAAAGGAAGAGGTTTGGTGTGAAAAAAAAAAAAGAATATGAAAGTAAGCACACATAATTTTCCAACACACAAAGCCTTGTGGGAAAAGAAAGGGGAGAAGTTGCAGTGTTTGGAAGTTTGATGATTTGAGAGGCAAACAGTAAGTAGTTGTTTATACAAAAAGAATTTTAAGAGTGATAAACGCACAAAGACACTCAAACCTAAGGAAAGGTGTACAACTAGGAGTAATTAAAAGTAAGCCTTACAGGAGTTCCCTGGTGGCCTAATGGTTAGGACTGTAGACTTTTCCTGCCTTGGCCCTGGGTTCAGTCCCTGCTCAGAGAATTGAGATCCTGCAAGCCGAGAGGGGAAGCCAAAAGGAAACAAAATTAAGTAAGCCTCTGTCCTAGAACCTTCTCTGCTTATTCCCTTGTTTTGTTGGAGTACATTCTGAGCGTAACGAAGGGTGCATCTATTCTGCCCTCATGCAGCAGCAGCAGCGTGCTGCACTGGTTACTGGGCTGGGCCAGGAATTCTGGAACTTTGCAAGTTCAGTTTTTGTCTTCTAGCCCTTGGCGTTGCTGATGACTTTCTGATTCTGTTTCCTTTGCAGGTGACAACTTTGACTGCTGTTACTGTTTATGTTTTCATACCAAAGCCTCTTCATTCACGGTTCTGAAACGTGACCACGAGAAATGCCTGGTTGTGGACCCTTTTTCATTTAGTCAAGTTAGCTCTGGAGGATGCTTTCCATTGGAAGAGGGGTGTCTTCCATCCCCTCCATTAATTAACTCAGCCCCTCATTTCAAGTATGAACAGACAACATTTTGCAGATGTTTCTGCAAAATCAACAGCAAAATTAAGAGATGACCAAACAAGGAGGAAAAAATCCAGATATAATTCAGGGAACTGAAAGTGCTGACTGGTCTCCTCTCAGCCCGTGTGCCTACTGAAACCCCAAGTGAACGCTGGTCAGAGATCATCCTTCTTTTCTCTCTCCCGCTCATGCCCTTCCTCCCCTCGATGATGATTTTTTTGTCTCTTCCTCTCTTTTTGGACCTTGAGTTGGCCTCCCCCACCTTCCCCCTCAGCTGATTCCCTTGGCTTACTGAGAATTAGAAGATTTAGATGAGAATTCTCATAAATTCCCACCACCCAAACTACCCAGTTACCTGAACCGTAGCCTGCACATTCTGTCTTCCTTCCTGTTGTATATGGAGTAACTGTCCCTACTCTTGGCTAAGCCCAGCTCTTCCCCTCCCTGTGTAGGTAACCTTCTTGAACATCTTGTCTACACTTGTTGCCCCCATTTCTCTACCTCCCATCCTCTCTTTTTCACAGTTTTGCCCCCGTCATTTTACCGAAACAAATCTTATCTTCAGGACCCACTCCTTGATCTTCTCTTTTTAATCTACACTCTTCATGAATTTATTTTCTTTTTTAGAGGCCATCTGTAGACAATATACAATATCTACATCCCTGACTTCTCTCTCTGATCTCTGGATATGTGTATTTAAATACCCATCTAACATCTCCTTTTGGATGTCAGATAGACACCTTATGCTTAGCAAGTCCAAAATTGAGCTCCTGATTCCTATCCCCACCCCACCCCAAATGGCTCCTCCCATAGTCCCCCTCCTTCCCCAGTAAATGATAATTCAGATCTTCTAGTATTCCAAGGACACAAGAATCCTCTTTTCCTCGCAAGATAGATCTCATACATTCTATATTATATACCCATTACCTATCCAGAATATGACATCTGATAATCACCTCCTCCTGGCTCTTGCTACGTTTATTTCACACCTGGGCTTTCTGGAATAACCTCCTAACTAGGATATCTGGTTTCCTTGGTATTTTTCCAATTTTTGGTTTTCAGTTTTTGCAATGAAAATTCTGTCTCAGAAAATTCCCCAGCCCTGGGGTAAACCAGGAGAGTTTTTCACCCTGCTTCTACCCAGGCTATTTCTTCCATGGCCTGCCTACAGTGTATTCCCAGTGGATCTAGGGTGATCCTTTTGAAAGGCAAAGTTTATCATATGACGTCTCTGCTCAGAACCCTTCAGTGGCTCCTCATACTACTCAGAAAAGCTATTGCTTTCAGTGGCCTATTGTTTGCAGGGTCCTCAGGCTTTTGTGAACAGAGATGGAGAGTTGATTTTGAGCAGGCTGATGTTGCGGTACCCATGAAATGCTCAATTAGCAATGCCCAGCACTGAAGGGAGGATTGAGAGCGTATTTTGTTGGTAAAACAAGAACAGATGGGTATAGAAAAAATTGCAGAAAAGAATTCTAGGAACTTACAAATATTAGTTAAATTGAAAAAAAAAGTCTATAATAGGACTGAGAGATAAAATTGCAGAATCTCTGTCTGGGGATAGTCATGATAAATAAAATTTGTTTATATATTATTTAAAATATAAAAAAATAAAAATATCTATTTGCAGCAGATGTTCCAAACTCCCCAGATCTTCTTTGTGTATCTTTCCAAACCAAGGACAGTCCTGCATAACCAGCATGCAACCCCCTAGATCAGGAAATCAGAAATCAGCATTGGTGTGACACTGATACCTGACCCAAATGTTTCAGTCAAATTTCACCAATTATCCCAACAAAGTCTCTTTTCTGTTTGGCCCAGGATCACACTTTGCACTTAATAATTGTGCCTCTTTAGTCTCCTTCAACCTGGAACAGATGCCTAGTCTTTCCTTGTGTTCGCAACGTTATAGTTCGAAGGAGTACGGGCTTTTCATTCTGTAGGCTGGAGCTCAGCCTGGTTTCGTCAGTGTTGCCTCAGGATGGGGCTCAGACATGTGGTCTTGCGAGAAATAGACAGAGGTGCTGTGCTCTCCTCACTGCATCGAATCAGGAGGCTCAGGATGTTGGCCGGTGATACTGCTGGTAACAGCAGTCTCCATCTCTCGGTCAGTTTGGTGGGTTCAGGTTTCTCCACATTAAGCCATTACTTTCCTCTTCAAAATTAAAAAGTATTTCATAGAAAGATGCTCTCAAACTTTGACAATATCCTGCATTTCATTAAACCCCATCCATTTGATTTGGTGTGTGTGTGAGTTGCTCAGTCGTGTCCGACTCTTTGAGACCCCATGGACTGTGGCCCACCAGGCTTCTCTGTCCATGAAGTTTTCCAGGCAAGAATACTGGAGTGGGTTACCATGCCCAAATCCAGAGGATCTTCCTGACCCAGGGATCAAACGTGGGTTTCCCACGTTGCAGGCGGATTCTTTACCGTCTGAGCCACAGGGAAGACCATTTGACTTAGTAAACACCGATGATTCTTGTCTAAATTAACCACAATTATAGTGGTTACCAAATGGCTATTTTCTGTTACCATCACTCCTACTGTGTTTATTAGTTGGCATTCTATATAAGGAAGAAATGTCTTTTTTTCCTCTCATTTGTTTATATCAGTGTAGGTCCATGGATTCCTGTTTTATTCAGTGAATTTAACCCATTATTATCATTATTTATTTTTATGTAAAATCATTCTAGATTTGGCTAGCAGGAGAGCCTTACCAAAGTTGACTCCTGTTGTGGGGAAGGGATAACTTGGGAATTTGGGATTAACAGATACACATGACTACATATAAAATAGAGAAACAACAAAACCTACTGTATAGCACAGGGAACTATATTCAATATCTTGTAATACTCTATAATGGAAAAAATCTGAAAAAAATATAACTGAATCACTTTGCTGTACCACTGAATCCCTGTAAATTGTGCTTCAAAAAAATGTAAAAAAAAAAAAAAAGCCAAAATTAGCCCCTTTGAGCTTTAAGCTATGTCCCTGTAATTTTTTGAGCAATTCTTTACTTTCTGGCACAAGAAAATGTTCCCAGCTCATCTTGTAACTTTCCTGCCTCATCCTGAGTACCAGCTGTTTCTCTAAGGGGTTCTAGAGAGGAGAGTGATATTTGAAAACTAAAATCTGAATATGTCCTTGCTTACTGCTTCTGGGCTGTCATCATTTGCAGGCCTTCTCGTGTGCAGAGGTGGAACATATATACATGTAAACGTGTGTGTGTGTTTGTGTGTGTATGTACCCTGACTACTACTCTATCTCTGTTTATATTTTTAAGGTTCATGAATTTGCACTGGTACCTCCATTCCATCAGAACCTCAAGGTTATTTTTAGCCTTTCCCCTTTCCTTATATGTAACTTCCTTCTCTGTGAACAAGAAAGCCTTCTTCCATTACTTTCGGTATGTTATTTGTGTGCTCCATCTCTCCTTCTGTAAGTAATCTCTGTACTGTGCTGATCACATCCTTGGCTCCCACACGCCTTTGCCACTGCCTCTGTGGTCACTACCACCCCCCCGGAGAAATGGAGGACAGGGCTAGGGAGGAAAGGAGAGGGAAGAGAAGAGGAAACTAACTTATTCAGGATGGAAGGAAGGAATATCCTTTCCTTTTTTTTAAGTTCTCTCTTTTTTTAAAAGAATTACTTATTTATGTTTGCTCTGCTGGGTTTTCGTTGCTGTGTGGCTGCTCTCTGGTTGCAGTGCATGGCTTCTCATTGCAGTGGCTTCTCTTACTGCGGAGCACAGGCTCTAGGGTGTGCAGGCTTCAAGTGGTTCTGGCTCACGGCTTGGTAGTTGAGTCTCCCGGGCTCTGGAGCACAGGCTCAGGGGTTCTGGCGCACGGCTCGGTAGTTGAGTCTCCCGGACTCTGGAGCACAGGCTTAGGGGTTCTGGCACACGGCTTGGTAGCTGAGTCTCCTGGGCTCTGGAGCACAGGCTCAGGGGTTGTGGCAGTTGTGTGGGCTCCGTGTGCGCAGTTGCTCCGTGGCCTGTGGGATCTTCTTGGACCAGCGGTTGAACACACATCTCCTGCACTGGCAAGCAGATTCTTTACTACTCCGCCACCAGGGAAGTCCTAAATGTTCTCTCTTAAACATCATTTTTAAAAATTCCTTCTGAAAATTTTTCTTTACAGTATGAGGTAGAATCTTTCTCCGTCTTCTCCCGAGCACAGCAGTTAGTTATATTTATTGAAGAATCACCTGCCCTTTCCTCAGCTGGAGTCACAGTTCCTTTGACAGTGGTTTGTGTGAGGGCACACTCAAGAATACAAGGATAGTTCACGCTTCATGTTGGCAGCAGTACAGGAAAGTAAAGAGTGAGACAATCTCCCTCTCTCAAGAGCTGAGTCGCTTCTCATCTCTCATGAGCCACAGGACTTACTTGTCCTGCTGCTTCTCTCTGCCACCTCCCTCTTTCCAGCTGCTTCTCGAATGTGGGCCCTCCGTGTGGGCCCCATGGCCGCCAGCCTGTGTGTCTGACTTGACCACTGGGCTTCGTACCTTTATTAGCTATAGAGTGTCTATGATGCCCAGGTTTTGAGAGGAATAATCGGCTTGTCTCCATGCAGACTATAGCTGGCTCATCTTGGGTATGGGGTCTGCCTCTGGTCCAGTTACCTTTGGTCATCATGGAAAGCAAAGTTACAGTAGTTCCGAGGGAGGTATCTGCAGGGCTATATGTAAAATGAAACAGTTTCTTTAAGAGAATTGGGTCATATGGAGAACATACCACTTATATTCTGTAGTCATGCATGAAGTTCTCATGTGCTGTGCTTAGTCACTCAGTCCTGTGCGACTCTTTGTGACCCCATGGACTGTAGCCCACCAGGCTCCTCTGTCCATGGGATTCTCCAGGTAAGAATACTGGAGTAGGTAGCCATGCCTCCTCAAGGGGATCTTCCCAACCCAAGGATTGAACCGAGGTCTCCTGCATCGCAGGTGGATTTTTTATAGTGAGCAGCCAGAGAAACCTGAAGATCTCATAGGGCAGTTGCTGTTTTTTTTTTAAATTGGTTTATAGATTTTAAGAAATGGGGACTTTGGAAAAAGCTATGTGAATAGGAAGATTAAGGATCAGCTTGGGTTCATGGGTCATTATGGGGAAACACTATTCTAAATCCAGCCCTTCAGCTTCTCAGATGAGTAAATTAAGGCCCAGAGAGGCCAAGGGATTGTCCTTGTGGACATGGCCTGTCAGTGGCAGAGCTGGTACTAGGGAGAGGTAAGGGAAGGGCCTTGGGTGCACAGTTTAAGGGGACTTCCTAGGTGGCTCAGTAGGTAAAGAATTCACCTGCAGTACAGAAGACACAGGAGGCGTGGGTTCGATCCCTGGGTTGGGAAGATCCCTTGGAGGAGAGCACAGCAACCCACTCCAGTATTCTTGCCTGAAAAATCCCATGGGCAGAGGAGCCTGGCGGGCTGCAGTCCATAGTGTTGCACAGAGGCAGACACGACTGAAAGAACTGAGGTGACTGTGACTCACTCCCCACATCAGGTGAGTGCCCAGGGTACTCCCCTTGTCTCATCCGGGGCTCAGCCCATTTTAGAACACAACACGAAGTTTCTGCTCACCAGGAGAGAGAGAGATCCTATTTGGCCTGGAGGGATTGGGTAAGGGGGACTTCTGGGAAGTTTTCCTGTATTGCTACCTTCAGGGAGACATAAGTTCCTGGGGAAGGCTGGTGAAGCAAATTTCCCCAAGGTGAAGAGTCTGTTAGCTTGGGATGGTCGCTCACTGGAGAAGCCTAGATTATCCTGTATACTCAGAGCACTGATGGCCTCCAGGTCTGGCACAAAGTTCCTTGCCTGGGTTATCTTTAGCTGGTTGCTGAGGTTTGCAGCCTTTCTAAAACCCGGTGATGGATACTTCTCTTTTTCCTCCTCATAAAAATAATCCTTCCGTCCGACCAGGCTTGTACGGTCTGCCCTTGCAGAAATGGGACATGTAGGATTGGGGGTTTTTTAGTCTCCTGTCTGGTGCCTGCTTCCTTCATGTGGATTTTTTTTTTTTTAATCACAAGATTTTTTTAAAAGTTGGCGTACTGGCTTTGTGGTTGGTTGAGGCAAAAAAATCACCACGATGGTCAGTAAGACAAAGAAGAAAAAATTAAGGCGAGAAAGACTAAAGAGAAACACCTTGAAGTACTTTGTGACTTTTTTTTTGCTTCCACCTAGTCCAAGGCACAATCCTTTCATATCTGACTCTTGTCCACTCTTGATCCTCATCTGACTTGTAAGGCAGTCAGAGAAGTTTGTTCAAACCTAAATCAGGCAAGAAGTGAAAGATAAGGCATTGAGATTGGAAAAGAAAAACTGTCTCTACTTCTGAATGCAATGATCTTGTATGTAGGAACTTCTAAGAAATCTTAAAAAAACTATTAGAACCAATTAATGATTTCAGTGAGGTTACAGGATATGAAATCAATCTATAAAAATCAATTTGCCTTTCTATGTACTTGCAATGAATGATCCAAAAATGAAATTAAGAAAATAATGTCATTTATAATAGCATCAACATGAATAAATGCTTAGGAATAGATTTAACAAAGCAAGTGTAAAACTTATATTCTGAAAACTACCAAACATTGTTGAAAGAAATTAAAGAAGATCTTAAAAATGGAAAAACATCCTCTGTTTGTAGATCAGAAGACTGAATATTGTTAAGGTAGCAGTACTCCCCAAATTGACCAGTGGACTTAATGAAGTCCCTATTAGACTACATCCCATCTGGCTTCTTTGTACAAATTAACAAACTGATCTAAAATTAATTTGGAAACACAAGAAACCCAGAATAGCCAAAACAACCTTGGAAAAGAAGAAAAAGTTGGAAGACTCATACTTTCCAGTTTCAAAACTTACAAAGGAACAATAACCAAGACTGTGTAGTACTGGCATAGCGATAGACATATAGATCAATGGAGTAGAATTGAGTTCATAAGTAAATCCATGTTTCTGTAGTTAATTGATTTTTGACAAGAATGCAGAGTCCATTCAGTGGGGAAAGAATAGTTTTTTCAACATATGATATTAAGACAACCAGATGGCAACATGTAGAAGACGTAGCTGGATCTCCCACCTCACATCACGTATAAAAATTAAATAAAAATGGGGGCTTCCCTGGCAATCCAGTGGTTAAGAATCTGTCCTGCAATGCAGGGGATGCATGTTTGATCCCTGATTGGGTAATTAAGATCCCACACGCCCCGGAGCAGAGCAGCTAAGCCTGCACACTGCAACTAGAGAGTCCCAGCTGTGTGCCACAGTGAAAGATCCCATGTGCTGCCACTAAGACCCCAGACATCCAAATAAATACATATTTTTAAAAATTAAATAAAAATGGCTCAAAGACCTAAACATAAAAGCCATAATTCCAGACTCTTAAAACATAGGTGTATATTTCCATTACCTTAGATTTGACAATGGATCTTTTGCTATGACACCAAAAACACAAGCTTCAAAGAGACAGATCCGTTGGACTTCATGAAAATTAAAGAATTCTGCTTCAAAAGACACTATCAAAGAAGCAAAAACAACCCACAGAATGGGAGAAAATTTGCAAATCTAGGATGTGTAAAGAATGCTTACAACTAATAATAAGAAGACAACCTGGGGACTTATGGCAACCCAGTCGTTAAGACTGCGCTCTCACTGCTGGGGGTGTGGGCTCCATCCCTGGTCTGGGAACTAAGACTCTACATGCTGTGTGGTGCGGCCAAAAAAAAAAAAAAGGACAACTTAATAAAAATAGACAAAGTATCTGAATAGATATTTCTCCAAAAGAGAGATGTAAATGGCCATTAAGCACATCAAAAGATGACCAACATCATTAGTCATCGGGGAAATGAAAATGAAAACCAGTGAGATAACAACTTCACACCCACTGTGATGACTAGAATCAAAATAAGAAATAAATGTTAACAAGAATGTGAAGTAAGAACCCTCACTGGGTTCCACATTGCCACTGGGTATGTAAAATGGTGTAGCCATTTTGGAAAACAGTCAGCAGTTCCATAAAAAGTGAAACATAAAGTTACCATTTGACCCAGCAATTCCATTCCTAGGTATATACGCGGGAGTACCCAAGAGAAAGGAAACTATATGTGGAAATAGAAATTTGTATATGAGTGTTCATAACATTATTCATAACAGTCAGAAGTGGAAACAACCCCAAAGTCCATTAACTGATGAATAGATAACCAAAATGTAGTCAGTCTATAGAATGGGAAATTATCCAGTCAGAAAAAGGAATGAAGTACTGATACTGCTTCATTCTTGGAAGAAAAGCTATGACGAACCTAGACAGCATATTAAAATGCAGACATTACTTTGCCAACATAGGTCTGTATAGTCAAAGCTATGGTTTTTCCAGTAGTCATGTATGGATGTGAGAGTTGGACCATAAAGAAAGCTGAGCGCCGAAAAATTGATGCTTTCAAACTGTGGTGTTGGAAAAGACTCTTGAGAGTCCCTTGCACTGCAAGGAGATCCAACCAGTCAATCCTAAAGGAAATCAGTCCTGAATATTCATTGGAAGGACTAATGCTGAAGCTGAAGCTCCAATACTTTGGCCATCTGATGCGAAGAGTTGACTCCTTAGAAAAGACCCTGATGCTGGGGAAGATGGAAGGCAGGAGGAGAAGGGGACGACAGAGGACAAGCTGGTTGGATGGCATCACCGACTCAATGGACATGAGTTTGAGCAGGCTCTGGGAGACGGTGAAGGACAGGGAGGCCTGGCATGCTGCAGTCATGAGACTGTACAGACTGAACAACAACAACAACTGATACTGCATGCTGCAACATGGATCAGTCTTGAAAACATATTGAGTGAAAGAAGATAGTCAAAAAAGAACACAGATAAGATCTCACGTATATGAAATTTCCAGCATAGGCAAATAAACTCCAGTACTTTGGCCACCTGATGCAGAGCCGAATCATTGGAAAAGACACTGATGCTGGGAAAGATTGAAGGCAAAAGAAGGGGGTGGAGTGACAAACGAGATGGTTAGATAGCATCACCAACTCAATGGACATGAATTTGAGCAAACTCCAGGAGATAGTGGCGACAGAGGAACCTGGCAGTGCTGGGGTCCATGGAGTTGCAAAGAGTCACACACAGCTTAGCAACTGAACAACAGGCAACTATACAGAGACAGAAAATGGATTAGTGGTTATTTAGGCCTAGGGTGGAGGTTGATGAGAAGATTGGAGAGTGATGTCTAAACGGGAATGGGTTTCTTTTTGAGGTGACGAAAATGTTCTAAAATTGCCAGTGTTAATGGTTGCACAACTCAGTGAATATGCTACGAAACAATGAATTATATGATACATGAAATGTATCTAAATAAAGTTATCCTTATCTGGTTCCATGTTAATATCTAAATCTATAACGTCATGAGCACCTGCAAGGACTCCTGTTTCACTCAGAAGAGAAAGAGAGGAGTCTAGGATGGTCTGGACTTGGGGACTGGGTGAGCAGAAGGATCAATATGCTGTAAGCCAAAAAGGGGAATACTGAGAAGGAGCAGGTTTTGAGTGGAAGTCAGGAGGCTAGTTTTATTCACAATACTTCGAGAAATTTATTAATACACAAGCAGAGAGAGATGCTGAGGAAACAATAGGACATTACAAATCTGCAGTTTGGGAGAGATATCCAGGCTGGGAATATACATTTCAGAGTCATCAACAGATGGAGAATGTTTACATCCATAAAGCTGAATAAGCTCCTAAATATAGACAGATCATAGAAAAATCAGGACAGAGCTTTGGGATGCCAAAACATTAGGAAATTGTGGAGACAGAAAAGGAAACAGAGAAAGAACATCCAGTGAGATAAGAGAAAAACCAAGAAAATGAGCAGTTCTGGAAGCAGCCCAAAAGCGTGAGTCTAGGAGCAGAAAGATCAGTTGTGTCAAACGAGGACTATAGGTTAAGATGGGAACTGAGGCTTGACCATGGGGGTTAACAGTGTTGTCAGTAACTTTGGCCACAGCTATTTTGGTGAAATCATGTGGGCAGAAGTTTGATTGGAGTACATTTCAGAGAAAATTAAAAGAGAGGAATTAAGTAGACAAGAAAACTGTTTTTTAAAAAGAGTGTTTCTGTGAAGGAGAACAGAGAAATGGAATTGTGTTATAGAAGGGGAAGTGGTAATCAAGAGGCACTTTTAATTTTTTAGAAAATTTATTTTTGGCTTCATCCTGCAGCGTACAAGTTCTTAGTTCCTTGACCGGGAATTGAACCCAAGTCCCCAGCAGTGAAAGCACAGAGTCCTAACCACCAGGGAATTCCCAAGAGTTGTTTTTTTAAATTAAGGCTTCACAACTTATTTTTCTGCCAGTATTTTTTTTTTAATTGAAATTTTTATCTGGAGTTAATAGTAGATTCATGTGCAGTTGTAAGAAATAGTACAGAAGAGATCCTGTCTGGCCTTCTACCTGGTTTCCACAAATGGCAGTGTCTCACAAACCATGGTTCCGACTAGAAGAGTGACATTGACAGAGACAGGATACAAAGCATTTTCATCACCACAAGGATCCCTGTCCTTAAGGGCCACACTCTCTCCTTAACCACAGCAACCACTAACCTGTTATCCATTTCTGTAATTTAAAAAAAACTTAATTGAAATATAGTTGATTTACAGTGTTGTGTTCGTTTCAGGTATATAGCAAACTGATTTAGTTGTTCACGGCTATATATAAACATATTCTTTTTTTGCATTCTCTTCCTTTATAGCTTATTATAAGACACTGAGTATAGTTTCTTGTGCTATACAGTAGGTTTTTGTTGGTTATCTATTTTACATATAAGCTAAGCTAAGTCACTTCAGTTGTGTACGACTCTGTGTGACCCCATAGACGGCAGCCCGCCAGGCTCCCTCATCCCTGGGATTCTCCAGGCAAGAACGCTGGAGTGGGTTGCCATTTCCTTCTCCAATGCATGAAAGTGAAAAGTGAAAGTGAAGTCGCTCGGTCCGACTCTTAGCGACCCCATGGACTGCAGCCCACCAGGCTCCTCCATTGTGGGATTTTCCAGGCAAGAGTACTGGAGTGGGGTGCCACTGCCTTCTCTGATTTCATATATAGCAGTGTATATATTTTAATCCCAGACTCCTCATTTGTTGCCCTCTCATTTCTATAATTTTGTTATTTCCAGAATAGTATTATATGATATAATCATAGACTGTTGGTATTGTTTTGTTTTTCACTAGGCGTGATTCTCTGGGGATTCTTCCAGGTTGCTGCATGTTTCAATACTTCTTTTCTTTCTACTACTGAGTAGTAGTCCATGGTATTGAAGTGCCACAGTTTAATCATTCATCTGTTGAAAAACACCTGGATTGTTTCCAGTTTGGGAGCTACCACAAATACAGCTGCTTTGAACATTTGTATACAGATATTTTGTAAAGTAAATTTTCATTTCTCTGGGATAAATTCCCAGGAGTACAATTGCTGGGCCATATGGTAGCTGCATATTTAGCTTTTAAAGAAATCGCAGACTGCTTTCCAGAATGTCTGTACCACCGGAAATGTATGGGTGATCTAATTTACCCATATCCTTGCAAGCATTTGGGGATGTTTCTTATTTTAGCCATTCTGGTAGATGTCTAATAGTACCTCATTGTGGTTTTAATTCACATTTTCCTACTGGCTAACAACGTAAAACGTTTTTTCATGTGCTTCTTTGCTTTCTATGTGTCTTTAGTGAAATGTCGTTTCATATATTCTGCCCATTTTCTAATTGAATTGTTTCCTTTTCTGCTGTTAAGTATTTTAGAGCTTAAAAAATTATATTATTAATTTTAGTCCTTTGTTGAATATGCTGTGTGCAAATATTTTCTCCCTCTGTGTAGCTTGTCTTATCTTCACAGAGACTTTACATATATATTTTTGTAATAGAAGGATATTTGCTTCACAGTAGTGTGTTGATTTCTGCGATACATCAACATGAATTGTCTGTAGGTATACATATATCCCCTCCCTCTTGATCCTCCCTCCCACCTCCCGCCCCATCCCACCCATCTAGGTTGTCACAGAGCCCTGGTTTGAGTTCCCTGAGTCATACAGAAAATTCCCACCTCATAGAGTCTTTTACAGAGCAAAAATTTTATATATGATGATGTTCAGTGTGTAGGATTGATTTTTCATTCTATGGATTGTACATTTGGTATCAAATCTGAGAACTCTTTGCTTAACCTTAGATCCTAAAGATGCTATCCTAGGCTTTTTCCTAAAAATCTTATAGTTTCATGCTTTACATTTAAATTTGTGATCTGTTTTGAGCTAAGTTTTGCATAAGATGTAAGACTTAGGTTATATTTGAAGTGAATTTCTTCTAGATGAAATATGGTTTAGTCATGTTTTAAAATCCCCTCTGCCAATCATCTTTTAATTTGTATTTTTAGTCCATTTTCATTTAATGTAATTATTGATGTGCCAGGACTTAGGTCTGCAATTGTATCTTTGTTTTCTTTCTCTTTTTCTCTCTATTTTTTTTGGTTTCTGTTTACTGTCTTCCTGTGGAAATTGGTTACTTAACACTTTTTAGAAATCAGTTTTGATTTATTTATAATGTTTTGAGTTTATCTTTTGGCAAAGCCTTTTCAGTGGTTTCTTTGGGTGTTGCCTTGTTTATCTAATTTTTCACAATCAGCTAATGTTGACATTCACCAGTTTGAGTGAAAAATAGAAAATTTGTCTCCCTCTACATCCTTTTGTCCTCCCCCCATTTATAATATAATTGCTTTAAATATTTTTTCTACATTCATTTAGAACTACATGTGACAGCATTATAATTTTTGTTTCAGTTATTACACCTGATTTAGAAAACTCAAAGAGGATAAGAAAAATGTATTATATTTACCCCTATTTTTGCTTGCTGTGTTTTTTCTTCCATTTTGATGCCCCAGAGATCTTTCTTTTGTTGCTTCTTTTCCATTTAGAGAAGTTCCTTCAGTCATTCTTCAGGGTGGGTATGCAAGCATCGTGGTCTTAGGTAATCTTCAGTTGACAATGTCTTGATTTCCTATTCATTTCTGACGGATATTTTCATCCGGTGTAGAATTCTGGGTTGAGTTCTTTTCTTTCAGCCCTTTCCTTCTGGCCTTTGGTGTCTGGTGGGGACACTCAGAAATCCACTGTCATTTGAATTGTTTCTCTCATCTCTAAGCCGTCATTTCTCTTTTTTTGCTGCTTTTGAGATTTTTTTTTCTTTGCTTGTAGTTTTTAGAAGTTTGACTATTATGTGGTGATGTGAATTTCTTTGGTTCTCCCATTTGGAGTTTACTCAGCTTCTTGAATCTGTAGGTTTGTATCTTTTCCCAAACGTGGGAAGCTTTCAGCCATTCAGGTACTTTTCAGACCTGCTCTCTTTTTCCTTTCCTTCTGAGGAAGAAGGCCTGAATGTTAGATCTCTTATAGTCTTGAATGTCCCTAGGGCTCTGTTTTTTTTTTTTTTCAGTTAATTTTTTCTCTGTTGTTTACTCTTCAGATTCACTGATTCTTCTATCATCCCTTCCATTCTTCAGTTTAACTCATCTGCTGAGCTTTGTTTTTGTCTATTGTATTTTTCAGTTCTAAAATTTCCATTTGTTTCTTCTTAATAATTGTAATGCATTTGCTGAGACTGCATATTTCCTTGCTGAGGACTTGTTTTTTTCATTTGTTTCAAGCTTGCTTGAAATTGTTTGTTCCAGCATTTTTACGATGGTTGCTTTAAATCATCGTCAGACAAAGATGTCTAACGTCTTTGACATCTTGGTGTTGGCATCCATTGATAATGTTTTTATGCAGTTTGAGATTTTCCTGGTTCTTGATATGGTAAATTTTTATTTGGCTACACTGGGTCTTAGTTGTGGCATATGGGATCTAGTTTCCTGACCGTGGATCCAACCTGGGTCCCCTGCATTTGGAGCATGGAGTCTTAGCTGCTGGACCCCCAGGGAAGACCCCTGATGAATGATTTTTAGTTGAAACCTGGACGTTTCGGATACTGTAAGACTCCGGATCTTATTCAAACCTTCTATTTTGGCTGACTTGCTTTGATATCACTCAAGCAGGAGAAGGAGTGGTGTTGCCTCCTTACTGCTGGTGAAGGAAGTCATTCAGGTTCCCCACTTTTCAACACCTGAGGAAAGAAACTCCCTGTTACTGATGGTGTATGTGAAGTTTTTGGCTCCCACCCAACCTCTGCTGATAACCTCCTTGTCCAGAAGAAGGGAAGAGGTAAAAGGGCCTTGTTACTGCACCCCATGTGACTGCCACTGACACAACAGAGAGCGAGTGGCCTCGTTATCACTAGACAGTGGTGAACGTCCTGACTGTCTGGCAGGCCTCCATGGACATCACCGCAGTGGGGAGGGGGAGGCAGGCCTTGCTACCTCCTGGCGGGAGTAACCATCCAGGCTCCCCTGTGGTCTCTACCAACACCATGGGGCATGGGGATTGGAGGTAGGACTTATTTCAACCTTAGAAAGGTCAAACTCTAGAGCCTCCAGTGTACCCATATTCCCTCCTTACCTGGGTCATGACTCTGCTCCTAGAAACTGCAAGCCTTCAGGCTCATCCATCTTTGGAAACTGTTTAGTCTTTGACTAGTCTCCGTTCTCCCCTCTCCCTCCCTAGACCATTGGAAAGTGGATGCAGGGAGAGGCTTTCCGTGTTGAGGAAAGGGAGGAAGGCTTTCCTTTTCTTTCTTTTCTTTTGGCCAAACCATGCCGCTTGCAGGATCCTAGTTCCTGAACCAGGGATCAGACCTGCGCCACTGCATTGAAAGTGCAGCGTCTTAACTGCTGGACTGCCAGGGAAGTCCTGGTTTCCCTTTTCTGCAGTTCTACCTTTTTTCTTTGAAAGGTGGGCATCTTTCACCACTTGGATTGGTCTTCTGTTATGATGCCTGAAAAAGACTCAACGTGCTTGATAATCTCCCTGGCTAGTATAATCTTTTGACTTTATGCTAAGAGATTTAATGCTGTGTCTCCTGCATCCACTCTGGTTTACCCAGCAAATCCCTTCTGTTAATACCCCTCAGTGTTGCCTGGCAGAAACCCCTTCCCCACTCTGGATTCACTCATCCACACCAACGGGAGGGAGACTAAGGGCCTTCCAGATATAAGTTCATTGTTCATGTTAGTTTCCCCAGGTAGATGGTGAGCTCATCGAAGGCAGGGTCTTTCACTAGCCCTGCCTCCAGTCCTCAGTCAAACCGCATGGGATCCTCGGAAATTATTTTGTAATCTGCATGCCTGTTCCTCCCCATCCAGGGGAATCTCAGATCGAGGAGGCAGGGAACTCTGGTCTAGGATTTGGAGAAGGAGCAGAGCATGCTCTGAGATGAGGAGGCTCTGAGGGGCGGCAGCTGGACACCTGCATTCTCAGAGTTTCCTTCTCTCTCCTGGCAGGAAGTGTGACTCATGTCAGGCAAGTAAGTGAAGGGCATGTGAGGACCACAGAACTTGTGCTGGAGAAAAATGGGCCAAAAAACTGGGGAAAGCTGTTAACCTTAGGAGGTACTGAGAGAGAACTCAGTGATACTGCAGGGCAGTGTCCTCCACCTTGAAGAGTCTGGGTTTACGTTTCCCCGTAAAGGGGCCGAGGGAGGGAGTGGTTCTACTTCCTACCCGGGACTGTGTACACAGTCTGGAGAGACTCCAGCAACAAGTGGGTGTCTTCAGCTGAGAAGTGAGAAGAACACACCCCATGCTGGGAACTCTCCAGGGCAGTGCTGGCTCCTCCCCTCCTGGGTTAGTGCAGCTGACCTGGTGGATCAGGCTTGTTCTAGATGCAGAGGCTCTTAGCTGAAAGGACTTCAGCTCAAGTGATGGTTACAGATGTACCTTCCTGGGGGAGCTTCCACAACCTAGGAGAAAAGGCATCAGTAGTGACTGATCGATTAGAGAAATGACATTTAAGGCTGTTCTTGTTAGACATTGCAAGGGAGTTGACAACACTTAAGCAGTGTCTTCCATGGAGAGCCTGGTGGAAATGTTGGGAAGCCAGGCCTCCATTTTCTTTGCTTCTGCATCTTCCAGGCAAGATCCTCGTCTAACCTTGCACTAAGAAATAGGCAAATATAGTAAGTCTTGCCTCCTTCATTTATGAGTGGATAGATGGTATATGTGCCAAGGTAGTCATGCAGAAGTACACTTTATTTTCTCTTTTACCCACCAGGCAGGAAGGATTACCTGGAGATGAATTTTATCTGGCTCTCAGTGTTTTTTTAAATATTTACTTATTTAGTTTTATATATATATATATATATATATATATATATATATATATACATATTTGGCCGTGCTGGGTCTTCATTATTTGTCTCTAGTTGCGGCGAGCAGGGGCTGCCCTCAGCTGTGGTGCTCAGGATTCTCGCTGCGGTGGCTTCTCTTGTGGAACACAGGCTCTAGGTATGGGGCTTCAGTGCCTGTGGCCCCGGGCCCTGGAGTGCAGGCTCAGTGGTTCTGGCTCACAGGCTTAGTTGCTCCGCAGCACGTTGGGTCTTCCCGGACCAGGGTGGAACCTGTATCTCGTGCATTGGCAGGTGGATTGTTATCCACTGTGCCCCCAGGAAGCCCCCTTGTAGTGTTTTTAAAAACAATTTGAATTGACTGCCAGTTTAAATCAGGCTATTTCATTTAAAATCCCTATTTCCACATATTAGAAGTCCTAAGCTACCCAAAGTCACTGTGTCTTGAAGATGCATTGTAGCTATAGTCTTGTGATGGGATATGCTTGCTCCAGTTCGCTGAAGACCCCCATTGCCCTACCAGCTTCCTCACTCCCATTAAGTCACTTACCTAGCCTTTATCAGCATTTGGGTCTGTGACTCCTGCTTTAGTGGCTAGCAGGTCAGATAAGGAAATTCTGGGCAGGAAGAAGCCTAAATTCCTGGGCTTTGGGGATCACCTGAGGCATATCAAGGCCCCCAGGGTAAAAGAAAAAGGGTACTCCTCATCTAACAGGAAAACTAAAATTAAGTAACTAATCTATAGATGTGAGATAATTGTTAACATAGTCCAAGACACAGGTAATAAAGGGATGGACACCAAACATCCAACTTCTTTTCTGGAACCAAAGCAAGGACACAGGGGCCTCTGTCCTCCCTTTGCCTTCCTATCCGTGCAGCTGTCACAGGAGACTGTAGTGAGCTGTTAATAGGTTTGCCTCCCACTAAACCTCATGTTTTTCGTCTGTAAAGAGGCCAGTAATCCCTCCTGCCGCACCCTGGCACCCAGTCTCCTGCAAAGGAATCCTATATAAGAAAGGGCTCTTCCACCTGTAAAGTGCTCTGTTGTTAATTACCAAATAATGGTTAAGGTACCCTTCAAAGCATCGGGGGCTTCCCTGGCGGCTCAGAGGTTAAAGCGTCTGCCTCTGATGCGGGAGACCCAGGTTAGATCCCTGGGTTGGGAAGATCCCCTGGAGAAGGAAATGGTAACCCACTCCAGTATTCTTGCCTAGAGAATTCCATGGACAGAGAAGCCTGGTAGGCTACATAGGTCCACGGGGTCGCAAAGAGTCGGACACGACTGAGCGACTTCACTTTCACTTTCACTTTCAAAGCATACCCTAAGACTGCTGCTGAGTTTGTTAGGAGAAACTGAATTCACTTCAAATCAACCAACCTGTATTAGAATGTCTACATTGCACTGGGTCCTGTAATGGTTAATTTTATGTCAATTTGGCCAGGCTGTGATATCCAGTTGTTTGGTCAAAAACCAGTTTAAATGTTGCTATAAAGGTATTTTTTTTACAAGATGATATCCTTGTTGTTTAGTCACTAAGTCCTGTCCAATTCTTTGCGACTTCATGGACTGTAGCCCCCCAGGCTCCTCTGTACATGGGATTTCCCAGACAAGAATACTGAAGTATGTTCCCAGGCCCTTTTCCAGGTGATCTTCCCAACTCAGTGATTGAACCTGTGTCTCTTGCATTGGCGGGTGGATTCTTTACTGCTGAGCCACCAGGGAAGCCCCTTTTAAGTTGTTATTGACATTTAAGTCAGTGGGTTTTGAGTAAAGCAGATTACTCTCCATAATGTGAGTGGGTCTCATCCAGTCATTTGAAGACCTTTAACAAGAACACTGACTTCTGCTGAAGAAGAGGGAATTTTGTCTCCAGACTGAACTGCAGATTTCAGACTTGCCAGTTTCTACAATCACATGAACCAATGTCTTAAATCTCATATGTGTGTGTGTGTGTGTGTGTGTGTGTGTGTGTGTATAACTAATAGGATATGTATGTATATCTCCTGTCTGGTTCTCTCCAGAGAACTGTAAGATGAAAGCCAGAGTATGCTTTCACATAACATAATTTTCTTATTTAATGTTCACAACATTCTCTCAGAAGTAGGTATTGCTGGCTTCATTGTGCATTTGCTTTTGAGAATGCTGAAAGGACAGAGAGAGATTAAGAAATCTGCCTAGGTCATAGGAAAACAAATGTCTGAAAGGCAGACATGTCTGGATGCAGAACACACGGAGTCGGAGCTGAGACAAGTCCAAAGTAGGGGCAGGAGAAATGGGCTCTTTACCCTCCAGATCCTTCTGTCCTCTCATTCTCTGTCATGCTGTCCTTGCTTCCCCTCCAAATAACTGTCATCTGGAGGCCACTGGGGAGCCACGCTGAGCTGGACAATGACAGTATCCACAGCAGGCAGAGACCCTCTACAGGGTGTGTGTATGCAGCCTGGACGTAGGCCTTGGAGGCAGAGGTGGTGGGAAAGTCCTCCTTTCAGGGTGAGACTACATCTCATTTTCTTCATTGCCCTTTTTTTTTTTTTCACTTTTGGCTATGCTGCATGGTATCTGGGGTTTTAGTTCTCTGACCAGAGATTAACCTCCAGGGAAGTCCCCATTGCCCAATTCTTAAAGTTGCAATTCTTAAACTTAAATCAAATTGAGGTAAATATGAAAGGGAATTCACTGCCTTATGTAATGAAAAGGCCACAAGTTTGGGTGTGATGGGATCTGGGCTCCTGAGCTATATCATCAGGAGTGTTTGTGTTTCATCATCAGTGGGTTCTGCTTTGTGTTGGCTTTATCGTCCAGCAGATTCTTCCTAATGGTAACAAGACAGCAATGAACATATCTACATTTCCAACCCGCCAACTGAAGCTCTGAGAGAGAGGGGACACCTGCTGTCAGCAGTGACCACAGTGTCCTGAAACTGACTCTTACTGGGCCATCTTAGAACAGATGTTTGCTCATGACCAATCTTTGGGGCCAGAGGTGTGGAATATGATGTGTTCCCCACAGCCTAGAATATATCAAAGTCTTTCCTGACTTTCTGACATAAAAGAATTCACAAAGGTAGTAGTTAATAGGTTTACCTAACTGAAAATTAGGAGTTTAGATGTCAACATGCATGATAAACAAAAGTGAAAACAGAAAATGGGACAAAAGTGTTTGCCAATTCATGGGTCATAGTCTTAGTGTAGTCTTAAAATATAAAGAGCACACGTATTGATAGGAAAAACACTGGCCCAGTGACTTAGAAAAATGGACATTTGGCAGTCCCACTTAGGCATCCCAAAGGCACCTCTCTCAACCTCTCTTTGTCTCCATAGAGATCAAACAAATGCGGCAGGTGGTTAAAATGGGTGAATCCTGGTAAAGGTTATATGATGCTTATTACTCATTTAACTTCTTAGCTTTGAGATTTTTCCAAAATAAAGAGTTGGGGGAAACAAGTGAAAGACACTTTCTTAATTTTAGTTCTTAATCTAGTTAAATATTCTGGCTCTTTCAAAATCTGAAGATGAAAAAATCTGAAGTGAATTTTCCCAGAGTTCCTTTGACATTTTCTTCTTATTTCTGTAGATAGAACAACAATTCTTGTCTGAGACAGGGACAGCTGGGTGTTTTCAACCCGGGTAAAGCCCAAACAACACTAACCAGCAGGTTGAAAGAGAAGGCTGTCATAACTCTAAAACATCCAGTTACTTGCTAATAACTCAAGGGAGAAAGTACCCTCTTTTTACTTTAAAGGATGGAAGTCCCCAAATTAAAAGCAACCTCCTGGAAAGAGGGTGTCTGAGTAGTAACATGGTTCTGTGCTCATTTCCCATCCTGGCCATTTTCTGCTCGAGCGTGCGTGCTAAGTTGCTCAGTTGTGTCTCTTTGCAACGCTATGGACTATAGCCCGCCAGGCCCCTCTGGACATGGGATTTTCGAGGCAAGAATACTTCAGTGGGTTGCCGTTCCCTCCTCCAGGGAATCTTCCTGACCCAGGGATCAAACTCGAGTCTCTTATGTCTCCTTCATTGGCAGGTGGGTTCTTCACGACCAGCGCCGCCTGGGAAGCCCTTCTGCTCGTGGGACGCAGCCAGTAATGATCGCCACCGCCCCCACCACAGTGAATATTCATGGGGCACCGGTTATGCGCCAGGTCCAGATCTACGAACTTTGCAGCTACGAATGCATATTCATTTCTTTAATTTAATTCATTCATGTCATTCAGTTAATTATGAGGTGAGCTATTATTGTCACACTCACTTTATAGAGGAATAGATTGAGTCTAAAAGTGCTAAGAGCTTGCCCCAGATCTTACAGCTGGTAGGTGAAAGAGATGATGTTTGCACTGGGCTGTGGCCCTCTGGAGCTCCCCCTTGTCACGGTTACATGGTATGTTCTTTCAGACATGGCCTTTGGAATAGAGTTACAGCAAAAGGCAGCTGGCCGGCAGTTTGGTTTTGAGGAGGGACTGGTCCGTGTGCATGTAAATCTTTAGAACCCCCAGCAGAGCAAACAGGAGGTTAATCACGAGGTTACCCTTATGACTGGGCCATTCTAGGGGTGGTGTCTGCAGGGGAACCAACCTCAGTCCACAAAATGGAAGCTCCTCTATAAAGAACAAGGTGAGGTTCCGTCTAAGTAAGTTCTGGGTGGCAGGTGGATCAGCCAGCAAGTTCCGGGGGGCCAACCATCCCATTGCGGGTATGTGTCTGAACGTCATCCTCCTTGTGAAAACCCGAGGGCCTGTGCACCTCTTGGCCAGGCTCTCTCACCTTTCTCCGTGGGTAGCGGAAGAGGTGCCCATGGTGGATTTCACATCAGCTCAGCTAGAAAGACTCCCCGGGGCAGGAACCAGTCACAGATCCTCTCAGGGAAGGGGGGAAGCGAGCTTGGGAAAGATTATGCACTTGGCTTTGTCAACCTGACGTTGTGCCTCAAACCCTGTTAGGCCTTTTGCAGGTAGCAGCCAGCACAGTGGTGTGATTCTAACTCAGACGGACACTGTGAGTGTCTCAGACTTTCAGGGCTGCCTTGTGGTGAGTGCCAGTCAGGCCAGTGGTGTGGAGGGCTGCAGACAGCCTTGCCACCATCCTCTAGCTCAGGGCCTCGGTGCAGCAGACACACACGCGATGGGAGTTCTCTCTTTCAGTCGCTTTGTGCTATGATGCTGGCAGTTCCCTTGGTGGGAGGATGCCACTCTTTGGGGTGTAAATGTTTCCCAGGCTGCTCTACCTCGGCTGGTTCCTCAAATGAGAAGCACAGGGAGGAAGTCAGCCCGTCCCGCAGAGTGAAAGGCTCGTGGCACCTCTCTTGTCCCCTCAAGCAGAGAGGGGCCCCTGCTGGAGTAGCCTCTCTTAGCCTCGCCTCCCAGGGCCTTGGACTGCTTTCAGGATAAGTCATGGCATCTTCTGTCCAGTTTTAGAAAGATGCTATTTGGATTTTTCTCATAGCTATGAAAATAAATACAGGATTTATAATGCTGGGGATTGAGAAAGGGTTTTGCAACTCACACCCCAAAGGAGAAGTCTTAGCTTCCTTAGCTTCCCCCTGACAGTGGAGATTAATGTCCCTCCACCGCACTGATGACTAACAGGCAGGGGGACTGAAATAGATCTCCATCATGCCGGGAGGGGAATGAGGGCGCCCAGCTCCCCCTGCTTCTTGGCTGGCAGTGGTAGGCAGGATGCTGACTGCAGAGTCTCCCTGTGAAGCAAGCCAGGCACAAGTCCTGTGGGTGGGGGCAGTATATGGCCACGATTCGGGGGGCAGCCTCCTGCATGGACCGCACTGCACCAGAGGTCCCGCCTGGGGAGGAGGGGTGTGGAGCAGCTGGCCCAAAGCTTCCCTCCTCACATCAGGCCCCTCCAAGCCCTTCCTGCCGTGCCTCTCCCCCTTACCTCTGCAGCTTTTCTGGCTGGGCTTGTGGCTGGAGGGCAGAACTGGAAAGAGAAAAGGGAAAGGGCGAAGAGGGGGAAAAGAAAAAAACCAGGGGGGCTGTTCAAGTAGACAGAGCCCAGAGAGTGGGGAGAAGGAAAGTGGTCCCAGAGGGTGGGACGCTGGGGGCGTTTGTGGAGGCTCAACCCAGGTCTGGTAGAAGCACTTCCGCAAGAATCAAGCAAATCCTTAAACTCTTATGACAGCGATTGTGGCATGAGAAGGTGCCCCGAAACCTCCAACTGTGGGGGTGTAATGGACCGCTGCGCTCCGAGACGGCTCCTCGCTCAGGTGATGGACATGGCATGGACACTGGGCAGGCCCACCTTCAGCAGAGGGGGCTCCTCTGGCAAGGACTTTGGCGCCACGACACCCCAGTGCCCTTGCCAAAGTCGTCGTTTCCTCTTTCCAACCGCGGGGACACACTACATGATGGTCTGAATGCTCTCTCAGCCCCCCTGGCTCCCCCACCTCCCTTGCAGCCATTTCCTCTAACACATAGCTCTCCTATCCAGTTCCTTCCCGTCTTGGCGTCTGCTTCTGTGACCCCCTTAGCTATTAATAGCAGAAAACCCTAACACTAAGTACTAGTGTTATGTTTATTTTACACCCGAGAAAACCAAGGCACAAAAAGGTATGGTGAATTGCTTCAAGTTTTGCAGCTAGTATGTGGCAGAGCTGAGACTTGAACCCACCCGCTAAACCACCGCACTGCTCTGTTACCATCTCACTCACGGGGCAGCCGATCCCGAGTCACATTCAGAGATGAACTCACGGTCACTTGGCTAGCGTGGCCCAGAGGCCCTAGGGAACACACGAGAACTAAGGACACCAACCCTCAGTGGTCTGTGTCCCAGGTGCCCTGGGGGAGGATGGCATCTTCCTACGGCTTCCTGGAGTCACGGGGGCATCTCCCAGGTGTCAGGGACAAGACTGCTCCCTGATGGCATTCCCCATGTTAGCCAGACATCGTCAACCACTTCCGGGCGTCCATGTCTTCTGGGGGCTGTCAGGAATGAGCTCTGAGGCTTCCACACAGACCAGCCTTGCTTGCTTCAGGATCTGGGCCAATGGTCTTGCTCCTGAGAGGGTCTGGCAGGTTCTCTGGAAGCACTGGGGCCTGACGCCTGTTCTTCTTTCTCCACACCTTTCACATCTCGGGGCCCAGAAACCTCTGCACAGAGGCAGCTCCCTGATAGGTCATGCCGTCTTTCTTCACCCTCCTGTTACTAGGGAAGAAAAAGGTAGCAAACTGTGGTTTTTGATTTAAGAAATAAATTTAATTCATGCAAGTGATCCATCCTCAAAAAAAATGAGTCATAAACATAGAAGCGCATATACTTCTTTAGATATGTTTAAATATAGTACACAATATCAAACTAACTGTAGCTACTTCCACGACTGAAGCTACTCAGCGCCACACACACACACACACACACACACACACACACAACTTCACGTTGCCTCCTGGTCAGCCACACATCAATAGTTTGTCAGTGGGAACTTGGTCACTGTTTTTCTTTTATCCCCTAGCTTTATTGAGATATAATCTACATATAAGCTTGTGCGAGTTTACAGTATTCAGCGTGATAATTTGATACCCATATATATTTGCAAAGTGATCGGCACAGTAATGTTAGTTAACCCGTCCATCACCTCACATAATTACCTTTGCGTGTGTGGTGAGAATGTTTAAGGTCTATTTTCCAGTATACAATGCAGTATTGTTCACTCTCATCAGCAGGCTGTACCTTAGATCCTTAGAACTTACTCATAGCCGGAAGCCTCTGCAATTTGACCGGCGTCTCCCCATCACCCCCACCCATCAGGCTGTGGCAGCCGGCATTCTACTCTCTGTTTCTGTGAGTTCAGCTTTTTAAGATTCCACATATAGCTGAGATCACACGGTACTTGTCTTCCTGTGGTCTGACTTACTTCACTTGGCATCATATCCTCAAGGTTCATCCGTATTGTTGCAGATGTTGGATTTCCTTCTTTTTTAAGGTGGAAGAATATGCCACTGAACACACACCCCACATCTTCTTTATACATTCATCCACCTATGGTCTCTTGGTTGTTTCCCCGCCTTGGCTGTTGTAGATAAGGCTGCAGTGAGCATGGAGGTGCACGTATTTCTTCAAGATACTGATTTCTTTTGCATATATATCCAGAAGTGGAATTGCTGGATCATATGGTGGTTCTATTGTTAAGTTTTTGAGGAAACTTCATACCATTGTCTTTTACCACCAACAGTACAAAAAGGTTCCCTTTTCTCCATATCCTTGCTAGCACTTAATCTCTTGTCTATTGACAATAACCATTTTAACATATGTCCAGTGATATCTCATTGTGATTTTGATTTGCATTTCCCTGATGATGAACCTTTTCACATACTTGGCCATTTGTATGTCTTCTTTGGAACAATGTCTGTTCAGGTCCTTTGCCCATTTTTTAAGCAGTTAATCACTATTTTTCTTGCTCTGTTCATTTTACTACAGTAAACCTTTCCTATGTGCTATGCTATGCTTTGTCGCTTAGTCATGTCTGACTCTTTGCGACCCCATGGACTGTAGCCCACCAGGCTCCTCTGTGCTTAGGGATTCTCCAGGCAAGAATACTGGAGTGGGTTGCCATGCCCTCCTCCAGGGCATCTTCCCAACCCAGGGATGGAATCCATCTCCTGCATTGCAGGTGGATTCTTTACCGTTTGAGTCCCCAGAGAAGCCCATAAACCTTTCCTACTTTATTGATATTTTTCACATTCTGAATAGCAGCTGCTGACATCATGCAACATATGTCACTGAACACAAAAGTCATATATTTCCAAGGATTCACTACAGAGCAGAATAACATCTCTTGCATCCTCACCCTCTCCACCCTTCATATCTTGATAAACAAAACTGGATTCATGAAGATGCCTGTAAAACTTCAGGTCCCATGTAGGTCCCATGGTGGGTTTAAACCTGCATATGCGGCTCTGGCACTTTGGGAATCACCATGGGTTACTTGGAATACCTGTGCATGTGAGGTCTCAAGGGAATGCATCTTCACCCCTTTCCACTAATGAAGAGGGAAGAGAACTGAGGGGCACATGAGCAAGTTTCTAGACAATGATGTTAAGGCCGGTGGGATTTGGGAGAAGGAGACTTTAAACTCTGGGGCAGGCTTCCCTGGTGGCTCAGTGGTAAAGACTCCATCTGCCAGAGCAGGAGACCTGGGTTTTATCCCTGATCTGAGGAGATCTCACATGCCCTGGAGCAACTAAACCCACACCCCACAACTATTGAGCCTGTGCTCTAGAGCCTGGGAGCCACAGTTACTGAAGCCTGAGCGCCCTAGAACCCATGCTCCACAAGAGAAGCCCCCACAGCGAGAAGCCCTTGCACCTCAACTGGAGAGTAGCCCCCACTTGCTGCAACGAGAGAAAGCCCGCACAGCAGCGAAGAGCCAGCACGGCCAAAAGCTAAATAAACGAGTAAGTAAACTGGGGCAGCAGAGGACAAGGGCTGTGAGCCTGGTGTGAGGCCCTGCCTGCGCTAGACACCATCACAGCTACTTTTCTCCTCTGAACACAGGTATCACCACCCTATTTTTTGATGAATAAACTAAGGCCCAAAGCATTTGAATAATATCCAAAAACCAACACTCTCAGAATAGAAAGTGCCTAACCTCCAAGTCCAGGTTCACTGGGGAGGAGGGTGGATCTTCACAGACAAGAGAGAAGCAAGATGGCCTTGGCATCCTTCTGGCATCGTTGGAGACTCCGTGAAGCCGGAGATGCCAGGCCCTGTTACTGGATGTCTGTAATGCTTGGAAGGAGGGGGAGTCTGTGTGGCGGGTGTTCTGTTAGCCTGGAGTGATCAAAGTGACCAGGGCGACAAATAGAACTTTCCTGAAAGACCAAGCTTGATGACCTGGGCTCCTCACGTCTCCTGAATTTGCTCTGATGTTGTATTTGGAGTCTGTACATAGTGTTTTCGGCTCTCCTCGTTTGCTGGTGAAGGCACGGGAGATTTCAGACACAATCCGCATTCCTCACTGCTGCTGTGTATCATCTCCAGACCAAGCATTTCAAAAATCCTTCCTCCTCTAAGGATCTGGTACCGTCTTACTGATTCATACCTCTTTGGGTAATATACCTGGATGCCTTTAGGAAGTAGCCAAGTCGAATGTGGTAAAAACTCCAAAGAATTGGCGTTGGCATCAGCTGCCTATGATTTCCCCCAGCCTGTGAGGTTCTGTCTGTTAACTTTGAGTAATGATGGATTAATGCAGTGTCATTTCTGCTCCCTCTGAGCAATTTATATTAATGACCTTGATAAATATATTGTAGCTAAGGAATGATGCTAAAGCTGAAACTCTAGTACTTTGGCCACCTCATGCAAAGAGTTGACTCATTGGAAAAAACTGATGCTGGGAGGGATTGGGGGCAGGAGGAGAAGGGGACAACAGAGGATGAGATGGCTGGATGGCATCACTGACTCGATGGATGCGAGTCTGAGTGAACTCCAGGAGCTGGTGATGGACAGGGAGGCCTGGCGTGCTGTGATTCATGGGGTCGCAAAGAGTTGGACACGACTGAGTGACTGAACTGAACTGAACTGAACTGAAGAGTCATTTTCTTGATTTGCAGGTTAAAAACCATCTGGCTATGCACTCTACTATATATAAAATAGATAAACAACAAGAACCTACTGTGTAGCACAAGGCACTGTATTCAATGTCTTTGAATAACCTCCCAGTAGATAGTTTGGCCTCATTATAAGGGATGGGAGCCACTGGGTAGCCTCTAGAGGTGAAGGGACATAATCTGATTGGATATTAAGAGGACTCCCCGGGATGTGGTGTAAGGAATGGACCACGGAGTGGAAGCGGAGAAGACTGTGGAGTTGTCTGAGAGAAGGAAGGTAATACGCTGGATGGAGGACAGTGGGGGAAGTGACGGGGAGAAATCTGCAGCATCGGTTTTGCAGAAGATGCTGTCTGTCTGGGACCTGCTGGTGTGTTGGAAAGAGGGGCATCCAGGATGACTCTGAGCTTTCTGAGCAGAGCAACTGGAAGAAGGGAGTTGTCCTTTACTGAGACAGCAGAGAGTGCATGGCTTTGCAGTGATGCTGGAAGATGCTCTTGTCCAGGGGAAGCTGTTAAGGAACTGAATGTTCACGTCTGGCCTCGGGAGGAGTCTGGGCTGGAGGAAAATGTTTGGGCATCGTCAGTGTGGAGAGATGGTGTCTAAAGCTGGCGACGAACTGAGATATCCAGGGGAGTGAATGCAGATGGAGAACAGAAGAGATATGGGGACCTGACCTTGGGGACCTTGATGTTTTGAGGCCAGGGAGGTGGAAAGAACCTGTGAAGGAGACTGTGAAAGAAAAGGCAGTGAGGTGGTCAGAGAACTGGGAGAGAGAGAGTGGTATCTCCAGCGCCAAGTGGAGGAGGAAGCGATCTATGTTGTCAAATGCTCTGGTGTGTTGGTAAGGTGGGGCCTGACTGTGGCCCACAGGATTGAGCCACATGGAGAGCATTGGTGATTTTGACAAGAGTGTGTCTGAAGGGGTGGGAAGAGAGAAAGGCAAGGAGAGAATAAGGTCCAGGGAACAGGAAACAACTCTTAAGTATCTCTGAGTGGAGAAGAGATTTGAGACAAGAGCTGGAGGAGATATGGAATCAAGAGGAGGGCTCTAAAAGTGAGAGTTATCTGGCCTCCTGGTATGATCCAGCAGAGAGAAGAGATGCCCTGTGCGGAAGAAACAAGACAAATGCAGGAAGACACTCCTTGGGGAGGCAGGAGGGAAGGGGTCTCTTACACAAGTGAAGAGTTTGGCTTTAGATAAGGGCAGGGTGATTCCTCCATGTTACCTGGAGGAGAGGAAGAGTACATGGGCACATCTGCAGGTCGGTGGGAAGATGTGGTCTTGGGAACCTGTGGAAACTCTTCTATTTCTCAGTGGAGTAATAGGCACTTTTGAAATAGGCACTTTAAACGATGGAAGTGTTCATTAGCCTTTTGTTATTAGGCTTCTCACCTTGGCAGCCGGGCATCCTCTTGCCCCCAAACAGTACTGCCTGGATAGGCCAAGGAGTCCTTAGGGTTGTAATGATAGAGTTCCCTGACTGATTGGAGCACCACCTCTGCTAGCCAAAGCCCAAGATACAGAGGGCCTGCAAGTTATTGTGGTATGGATTTCTAATCGATTCACTGCCATATAAGAGGTAAATAATTTGTGAGATGCAACCCAGAAAGAATTCATTGGAGAATTTCTTTTTCTTTTCCACTTTAATTATTTTTTAGGTGAAGGATAATTGCTTTACAGAATTTTGTTGTTTTTTGTCAAACATCAACAAGAAACAGCCATAGGTATACACATGAAGATTTAAATAAGGTTGCTTATGGTTTTTTTTTTCTTTTTTTCTTTCATTTTGCAAGTACCAAGCTCTACATTATATTAAGATGGCTGCATCCCAGTGTGTCTAAAATGATGATGGATGCATTGAAAGTCAACCTTCCTGCAACCAACTGTGCTAAACCTTGAATGAATTCTTTCTTTGTTGCCGCTTGCAGATTGTTTATATTTCATATAGAAGTCGATATCTTAAGCATTCAAATTACAGAAGGACTTCAGGGGTACCTAGCTGATCTCTATTTCTTCTCCCTCCAAGACACCCTTCCCTTCTTAGAGTGTCATTACCTTCTTCTCTTCCTAGATTTTGTTGGGATTTTTGCCCCCTAATTTTAAAATTGTGGCAAAATGTACATAAAATTTACTATCTTAAATTTTAGGCATACAAATCAGAAATATTAAATACACTCATATGGGTTATACACCATCACCACCATCCCTCCCCATAACTCTTGCGACACTAAAACTCTATACCCATTCAGCAATAACTTCCCATGACCCCTTCCGGTAGACTTTGCATGTCTCAGATGGCCTCTCCTTAACTCAAATGCTAAGTCATCTCTGTTTCCTTAAAATAATTTCTTTTGTGATGTTATCGGTCACTTTTGTGTATCTGGCTTTTAATTAAAGAATAGTTGATTTACAATGTTGTGTGAATCTGCTCGACAGCAAAGTGATCCGGTTGTACCTATGGACACATTCTTTTTTAAATCTGCGCTTCCGTTATGGTTCATCACGGAGTAGTGAACAGAGTTCTCTGTGCTATGCAGTGAGGCCTTGCTGTTCGCCCTTCCGAGTGTGATAGCTTGCATCTGCTAGCCCAGTCTCCCAGCCCACCCCTCCTGCAGCCTCCACCCCCTCGGCAGCCACAAGTCTGTGCTCTGTGTCCGTGATTCTGTTTCTGTTTCATAGAGAGGCTCACTTGGGTCATATTTTAGATTCTATGTATAAGTGATAGGACGTGGTATTTGTCTTTCTCTTTCTAATTTACTTTCCTTAGTATGCTAATTCTAGTTGCATCCCTGTTGCTGCAAGTGGCATGATTTCATTCTTTCTAATGGCCGAGTAGTATCCCACTGTCTATCTGTTCTCTGTTGATGGACAGTTAGGTTGTCTCCATGCCTTGGCTATTGTGAATAGTGCTGTAATGAACATAGGGAGGGGTGCATGTATCTTTTTGGATTAGCGTTTTCTCTGGCTATGTGCCCAGGAATGGGATTGCTGGATCATGTGTGTGTGTGCTTAGCCGTGGGGCTCCTCCTCTTTGCAGCCCAATGGACTGTAGCCTGCCAGGCTCCTCTGTCTGTGGAATTTTCCTGGCAAGAATCCTAGAGTGGGTTCCATGCTGGGCTATGTGGCAGCTCTGCTTTTGGTTTTCTGAAGAAGCTCTACACTATTTTCCATAGTGGCTTTACTAACTTACATTCCTCCTACCAGTGTAGAAGGGTTCCCTTTTCTCCACACCCTCTCCAGCATTTGTTATTTAAGGAGATTTTATTGATGGCCATTCTGACCAGTGTGAGGTGATACCTCATTGTATTTTTGATTTACATTTCTCATTTGCATTTCTCTAATAGTTACCAATGTTGAGCAGTTAGGTCTATTGAGGTCTCCTGCCCAGTTTTCAATTGGATTGTTTGTTTTGTTGTTGAGTTGTGTAAGCTGTTTGTCTATTTCAGAAATTAATTAAGCCCTTGTTGGTCACATCATTTGCCAATACTTTCTCCCATCCTATAAGCTGTCTTTCTTTTGTGGGTTCCTTTACTGTGCAAAAGCTTATACATTTGATTAGGTTCCATTTGCTTACTTATACTTTTATTTCTATTGCCTTGGGAGTTCGATTCAGTTCAGTTCAGTCTCTCAGTCGTATCTGACACTTTGCAGCCCCGCAGACTGTAGCACGCCAGGCCTCCCTGTCCATCATCAACTCGTGGAGCTTGCTCAAACTCATGTCCATTGAGTCAGTGATGCCATTCAGCCATCTCATCCTCTGTCGTCTCCTTCCCCTCCTGACTTCAGTCTTTCCCAGAATCAGGGTCTCTTCCAATGAGTCAGTTCTTCGCATCAGGTGGCCAAAATATTGGAGCTTCAGCTTCAGCATTGGTCCTTCCAGTGAATATTCAGGACTGATCTCCTTTAGGATGGACTGGTTGGATCTCCTTGCAGACCAAGGGACTCTCAAGAGTTTTCTCCAACACCACAGTTCAAAAGCATCAATTCTTCAGTGCTCAGCTTTCTTTATAGTCCAACTTTCACATCCATACATAACTACGGAAAAAACCATAGCTTTGACTAGATGGACTTTTGTCTACAAAGTAATGTCTCTGCTTTTTAATATACTGTCTAGGTTTGGGCACAGAGCTCCTGAACCCTTTAAAATTTCCTAAGTGATAAGAACACTAGGAGCATATTTTATTTCGTGAGATACTCTGAGTAGGCTGCTAGTTGGCTCCTGGGTGGTCACTGAAGACCAGCCTTAGAATTTGCTTGATTTGGTGCTTGAAATGTTCAGCTCTCCCTCCTATCCTCCAGAGAGAGGAGGGGGACTGGAAAAGAAATGGAGTTAATAATTGATCATGCAAAGTGAAGAAGCTTCCACAAACTCCCAGGAGTATGGGGTTCAGGGAGCTTCTGGATTGGTGAACACATCCATATACCAGAAGGGTGACACCGCCCAGCTCCCCAGAAACAGAAACTCCTGCACGAGGGACCCTCTCAGGCCTCGCCCTATGTACGTCTTCATCTGACTGTTCCTCTGTATCCTTCATCAAATTCTTTAATAAACTGGTAAACATAAGGAAGTGTTTTCTGAGTTCGGTGAGCTACTCCAGTGAATTAATCCAACCTGAGGAGGGACTGTGGGAACCTCTGATTCACAGTCAACTGAGACAGGAGTCGCGGGTAACCTGGAGACCTACCACTTGTGATCAGCCTCTGAAGTGGAGTGGAGAGGTCCCGTGGGACTTAGCCCTTAACCCGTGGGATCTCTAGGTAAATGGTGTCAGGACTAAGTTATTCAGTATACTGTAAGATACCCAGTTGGTGTCACAGAGATGTGGAGAAAACACCACATATATTTGGTGATCAGAAGTGTCAGAAATAAAGTGTTCTGTGTAAGTACTGGAGGAGACACACGGGAGAGAAACCCAGTAGGAAAGAGTTGGATTTTTCCTGCACAGAAGGAGGAAGAATCCATGCTTTTCCTTTATACATTCATGTCCATCAGTAGAGGCTTGCCTAGATAAAGTCTATATGGACTTCTGTGCAATCATTAAAATCATGATTGAGTTTAATACATGGGAAAATGTTAGTACTATAATGTTAAGTGGAAAAAATATCTAAAACTGTATGTATGTTATGGTCTCAAAGCTTTTATTTAAAAAATTGTATCTGCAGAGAAGGACATGGTAGAACTTACCTCAGTGTTAAACAATGTTTTATCTATAGGAGGTGGGAATGTTGTATAATGTAAAAATTGTATACACTTTTTCATTCTTTGTATTTTCTGGTTGCCTATCTCTTTGATAATCAGGAAAAGACAAAGAGTATAAAGCAAGCACATTAAAAATTGAACAGTCTTCCTCATTAGTCAAAGAAGTGTGAAGTAAAAGTTTTTTTGGATCTGCCTAAATAAATGAGAAAACATGGGGTAAAAGAGTCATTCTTCTGCTGAGTGTGTGTTGTGGTTTCTAGAGATGTCTAGGATGTGCCTCTGGGAGGAACTTTGACTGTTGCCCAGTGGGATGTGTCATATAGCAGAAACAAACAAACATGGCACCATGCATCCTCAAGAAAACATCCCAACCCTCCTCAAGATAGAGGGCCTCTTGAAGAGAGACAGGCTGTTTCCACATTTGTGAAGACCTCCTCCTCTCACTTGGTCTTGGGTAGCTCAGAATGTGGTTGCAAACTCAGCACGTTAAGCAAACAATATTACAGTCATGTTGAAACCGATGTGGTCCTCATGGGCCGGGGAAATAAGATGCAGGTAGAAAAGAAAATTTGCTTTTTGCTTCTGAGTTGGGATAGACTGCCCCAATTTTGAGGGCACTAATGGGACTTTATCTAGGGCTGAAGTGGTACCCAAGGTGGACCTTTCAGAGTTGGGTTGCCAAGTTCCCAGGTGTGGTTGTTGGCCTTTTGAGGCCAGAAGAGAATTCTCCCCCTGGGCGCTCAGGGGCAGTGTTGCAGAGAGAGAGATTATGGAAAGCCCGCCAGATGCAGTGGATTATAAGAGATGATAGCTCTTCTCAGTAACCAAAAGCATGCATTCTCCATCTGTCTTGGTAGCAAAGTTCCTGGGAAGCCACCTTCTTCCTCAGATGGTCATTTAATGAGCATGTTGTTTCTCAGTCACTAGGTCGTGTCTGACTCTTTCTGACTGCGTGGATAATAGCACCCCAGGCTTTCCTTTCTTTCACTATCTCCAGAGCTTACTCAACTTATGTGCATGAGTCAGTTATGCCATCCAACCATCTCATCCTCTGTCACCCCCTTCATATCTGGGCTATTGTAAATTTATTCCTAGGTATTATATTCTTTTTGATGTAATTATTAATGGAATTATTTTCTTAATTTCTCTTCCAGATAGTTTATCATTAGTGGAAAGAATTACAACAGATTTCTGTGTTTCGATTTTGTGTCCTGCAATTTTACTGAATTTGTTTATTAATTCTCACAGTTTTTTGATGAAATCTTCACGGTTTTCTGTGTATACTTATATATGTATATATTGTAAAGTGATTATGAAATAAGGTTAATTAACACATCTATCACTGCGCATAGTTACTGTTATTTCATGTGTGGTGAGAACTTTTAAAATCTACTCTTTTAGGAACTTCCCTGACAGTCCGTTGGTTAAGACTCTGTGCTCCCAATGCAGGGGGCAGAGTTTTGATCCTTGGTCAGGGAACTAAGATCCTGTATGCCATGCACAGCCTGGTCTAAGACATAAAATAAATAAATAAAGATGCAAAAGTTTCTTAAATATTAAAATCAAGTATTTTAGGAACTTTCAAATATACAGCACAGTATTGTTAACTGTAGTCACCGTAGGATTGGTCTATATTTTTATTAGGAAGAGGAAGTCAGTAAACTGAGAGTTAAGGGATCTGCCTCTTTGATTAACCCACTGTTTGGTCTTGGGCCAGTCTCTGACCCTCTCTGAACATCCTTTCTCTAACCTGCAAAGTGTGGGTTTGTACTCAACTATTTCTGACCACCCACCATTCCGTGATTCTGGGAAAAAGCAAGATGGCATGGGCAACATAGTATGAGTTTCCTCACTGGGAAAGATTGAATCTAATAATAATAATAACAAAAGAAAGTAGTTGCCATCATTTGTCTGACCTTGCTTTCCAAGCCTGTGTTGTGAGCTTTGGGAAGGTAACCTTACTAAATCCTCATCATCTTTCTAGGAAGTTGGCACTGCTTTTATTCTTATTTGCCAGCTGAGGAAACTGAACCTTAGAGATGTCAAATACCTCACCCAGGGTCACAGAGTCAGTCTGCTGGGACGCAGTCACAGACGTCTATCTGTATTTGGAATTCCCTTCCTCTTTGGGGAAGCCCAGAGCCCAGCAGCCGTGGTGGATCTGATTCAGCTGTGCTGTTAGGGTCAACTGTCCTTTTCAGATGTGCCTTCCTTTCCTTAGACACCAGCATCACAGCTATTCAGGGTTTTTCAACGACCTTCCTTATTTTCTCCCTATTCTGTCTTAGCAAAATGAATGAACGTTTCTTATGATACAAATCTAATTGTCTTCTAGAAATGAAAGTGTTTGTTTGTCTCCTTTGTTTCTCAAGACAAAAGAATTTTTTCCTCTTTTCTTAGGAGTCCACTAATAAGTTAAAATTTTAATGAAAAATTTCCTGATTCAACAGTTGGGACAAGGATCAGGTGACAAGGGAGGAAATCGTGAACACCCTGAGAACACCTTCTTCCACTGGTTGTCTGAGCCAGAACTCCAGCACCTTCCCACCACATATTCTGTTCCCAATGCCTTTCACTGTTCTCAGACTTTTCTCTTAAAATCTCAAGATCTTAAGACTCAGGTAAGATGTTCTAGGGGACGACAGAGGATGAGATGGCTGGATGGCATCACCAACTCGATGGACATGAGTCTGAGTGAACTCTGGGAGTTGGTGATGGACAGGGAGGCCTGGCGCGGTGCAATTCATGGGGTCGCAAAGAGTCGGACATGACTGAGCAACTGAACTGAACTGAAGATGTTCTAAGATACTTAACCACTCAGGTCAGGAGACCTTGTTCTTGTATTGCCAAATAATGTAAGAGTATGCTTTTTTTTTTAACTTCTGAGTTCTGCATTTAAATGTTAAGCACCTCTTAAGCATTGAGGGCAGAGGCCTTATCACACTCATCTTTGGAACAGCTCTGGATCTGAGCTCACATGTTATATATAATACATGCTCAGTAAAGGTTTTGCAGTTTATTAGTTTCATATGTATGCGTCAAAAGCTAAAAAGTACCCATGCCCTTTGCCCCAGCTAGCCCCATGGCAAGGAATTTATCCAAAGGAAGTAATTGAAGAGAAGAAAGGAAATTACACAGAAAAGTGCTATAAAATATGTATTTGCTAAATATTAGAAACACATGAAGTGCTTATTAACAGGGTAATGATAAGTTGCAGTACACGATCTTAATGGAATGTAATTCATCCTGTCACTAGATAAACAAATACATTGACTTCCAAGGAGTGAGAAATAGAGCAGTGAGTCAGATGCCTTCAGTGAGAACACAACCTGGCAGAGTCTTCTAAAATGATCATTACAAAACTGTGCAGAAACAGAGCGTTATCTGCGGCCTAATGTTAAGAGAGAGGAAAAAAAAAGCAGATTATAAAACTGTCCGTACACTATGATTGCAACTTGAAACGTGTGAGGCCGTAAATAAGGTCCAGTGGGCACATGAAGATACTGCGTGATTAAATTATAGGTGATATTTTCTTTAGCATCATCACAATTGTTTTTCAAGCTTTAAAGTTTCAGACCATCTCAAACGTTATCTGAGAAAGGGAAAGCTGTTCCTGGGACTCGGGCTGTTCAGGTTGGCAGTGGCATGAATGATGAGGTTCTCTCCAGATAGGGCTGTCACCAGCTGATTGGGAGGAAATGGTCCAGGCAGCCTGGGAGGACTGAGTCAGGAAAGCCTATCCATCTGTATATCTAGGAGTGTCCATTGAGCACCACCGTGGGAGCCAGCCTGTTCCGTGTCAAGGGCTGCATCACAAGCAGAGCCTGTGAGGCCCTTCCAAGCTCTGTCAACAGCACCACTTAAGCACGGTGCCAGGTGGGGGAAAGGCTGAAGTCTGGGAACCTGACAGGAGGGTTGGAATCTGTGAGAGCTGGAGGCTGGCTCCTCATGCTGCACTTCCTGCATGAAAAGAGCTATTGTTTCCATTCTACAGGTGAGGAAACTAAGCTCAGTTGGCCCTGTTATCCAGTGGATAAGTGATAGGGTTGAAATTAGAAACCATGCCTTCTCAGTTTGGGCCAGTACTTTTTTCTGTTTATTCCCCTGGGTTCTGGATCAGGTGGTGATGCACGCAACCAGATGGAAGAGACCTGCCTGAGGGGGAGCTGGAGCCCTTTGAGAAAAGAAGGCACTGGGGAGTCTATTATTGGGACTGCATGATGGAACATCCTGGAGGCCAGGCATTTGAGTTTGGACTTGATACAGTGTATGCTAGGGGAACCTTTGTAGGTTGAGGGATATGACAGAGAGGGTTTAATGAAGAAGTCTGGCAGTGTGTGCTGGCCAGTATGATCAGGAGGGAGGCTGGGCCAGACACCCAGTACAGTTTGTGGGCAACTCTTGTTCGGTCTGATCAAAGAGACACCCACACCTTCAGCTCTTTGGAAATATATTTTCCTGCATCTCCAACCACAATATTGGAATGGAAGCTGCCATCTTGTTTTCCTCTTCCCTGTGGATACCACCTCGTGGTCCAGGGATGAAGATCTGATACAAACTTGGCCAATCAGAGCCCTTCCCTGGGGATTTCGACCTTGGCCTCAGAGGGGGATTGGTCTCACTCCCTCTCGGATGACAAAGATGTGAGTCTGGGATCTCTCTTACCACTCAGAGAACTGAGAGTCAGAGGACATGCTAGCTAGATTCAGTCTCTAGTTTTCTCTCACTGAGGACTCGCCACGCATTGCCCATGCCACAGGGTGAAAGTTACTGCCTCTTTTCAGGCTAAGTTAGTCTGAGTTGAATTCCGGTCATTTATAAACAAGCAAGTCCTGACATTGGCGGTAAGACCCACGTCTACTCTTTATCATTCAAATTTTGAGCACAGGTCTCAAAGATACTTTAGGATTGTTTTGGGAGCTTTGGATCCATTGTTTCTTGCATGTAAGAAGTTTTAAAATCCGTCCTCATTATTCAGTGTCAACTCAGAAACTCCAGCCTTGCTGGAGGGACACAGCTTTGGGATCCCTTCAGAGAACGATGGACGTATCTCCTTCACTGGTGTAATGAGTAAAATTGCTGCTCAGAACACTTTCCCGCCTGCTCCTTTGTGATTCAGACAGAGACGAAGAGAAAGTGATGTGGACAGGACGGCAACACAGGACAGCCAGGCATTTCCTGTACAGATGGTAAAGGTATCGTCTGAACTTCTCTCCAGCAAATGCATAGATAAGGGGATTGAGGCAACAGTGGCTAAACGCAATTGTCTCTGTCACACTGATGGCCAACTTCAGATCCCTCTTCACGTCACACTTGGGAAAGAAGTCATAGAGATTGAGCGTCTGTAAGAAAATCATGACATTATAGGGTGTCCAGAAGAGGAAAAACACGACAACCACCAGAAAGATCAGCCTAATGGCTTTAGCTCTCTTGTGGTTCTTGCAGGAAAACAATGTCCGCATGATTCTGAAGTAACAGTAACTCATAATGAGCAGGGGGAGCAGGAAGCCAAGAAAATTTATTTCCACATTGAGGATCACAGGCCAGATTTCCCGCAGGATCTCAGGGTAGTCACCAAAGCATTCGTTTTCTTTCTCTTTGGTGAACATGAACTGCGGTGTGGCCATCAAGATGGCGGCTGCCCAGACGCCGAGGCTGATGGTGACGCCGTGCTGCACGGTCCTGTTGTTCATGGAGTTGGCAGCCAGGACAATGGCCAGGAACCTGTCGATGCTGATGACGGTGATGAAGAATATGCCTCCAAAAAGCCCAATGAAGAAGAAGGCAGTGGTGAGTTTGCACGTGGCATGGTGAAGGCCTTGCTCGTTTATCACATAGTGAGTCCAGAAGGGCAAGGTGGCTACAAAGAGCAGATCGGACAAGGCCAGGTTCAGGAGGTAAATGTCAGTAATACTTTTGGACCTCTGGCTGTTGATGAGGGCAAACACCACCAGCAAATTTCCCACCAGGCCAAAGGCAAAGACGAGGGAGTAGAGTGTGGCCACGAAGGCAGTTCCCATGGCTACGATGTCCCCCATATCACAGGCTTCTGCAAGGTCATAATACTCCAAGGTTTCTGAAGTTGATTCAGGGAGGGTGGTGTGCATGGTGAGCACCTGGATGAGAAAGGAAGACAAGTAATGGCATGAGTTCCCAGAGAAACCAAGTTGGAATTCCGCTCCTTACATACAAAGGCAGACTGGAAGAAACAAACTTTTGGTTGGGTGTCTGACCAGTACATTTCCCAGGGTCCTGTGTGCTGTCTTATTTAATCTCTGTGATGGAGGCTATAACAGACCCCTCTGACAGAGAGGACACCAGGCTCTGAGATGCTCAGTGACTCGCCAGGAACGACACAGTAAATGGCTCAGTTAGCATTTGAACGTCAGTCTTTTGAAGCTTGAGACAGATATTTTTTCCTTTGATTTTCAAAAGTCTATCTGAAAGGTAGCCAGCTTAACCAGGGTGTGGATGGGTGAGAGAGGACCATGAGCGAGGAGGGAGGAGAGGGATGGGGTGGTGTGTATTAGTTGCTCAGTCGTGTCCTACTCTTTGGGACCCCATAGACTATAGCCTGCCATATATCCTCTGTCCATGGGGATTGTCCAGGCAAGAATACTGGAGTGGGTTGCCATGCCCTCCTCCAGGAATTCTTCCCAACCAGGGATCAAACCCAGGTCTCTCGCATTGCAGGCAGATTCTTTACCAACTGAGCCACCAGGGAAGCCCAAGAATACTGGTGTGGGTAGCCTAACCCTTCTTCAGGGGATCTTTCCAACCCAGGAATCGAACTGGGGTCTCCTGCATTGCAGGCGGATTCTTTACCAGCTGAGCTAGTGCCGTAATTCATACTTCCATTTCAAACTTCCCCAGTGCCATTCTCCACCCCCTTCCTTTCTCCCACCTCTCTACCCTCTGGACTCCTGTTTCTCCTGCTTGAAGACTGGAGAGAGGTCTCAGATTGTCACAGAGCCCTGGGCAGACCTGCACCCAGAGGCCTGTCTTGGTTTTTGCGGGCCATTTCTTTTCCTCTTCCTCTATGAACCAAGTCTTTCTCTTCCTTAATAAATAATCGTTAAGGATTATTATTCCTTCCTTAAGGAATAATCCTAGAGTCAGACACTCTAGGGTGATTACCTTGCCTTGATTTGCCCAGGACTCTTTTGGTTTTAGCACTGAAAGTCTCACATTTCGGAAACCCCTAAGTTCTAAGCCAACTGGGATGGTCAGTCACCCTACAAGTGCAGAGGGTGTGGCAGCGTCACCCAGGCCTCTGCAGTCACGAAGGGGCCAACGGATCCCAGGTGGAGGGCGGGCTCGGTTAGCCTGTGGCCTTGGGTCCCAGGGGCTAATTAATAATTACCAGTCCTGCACTTCACTGTGGCCTACCCTCCCCCACAGTTCTTTTTCTGTTCCTTTCTGGACAGGAATGGAAAGGCAAGACATTCCTGCTCAGGCTGGGCAGTGGCACATGCCCATCCTCTCTTCTCCCAGCCAGGACTCACTCCAGAGTCTGCATGGGAAGTCCTTTCGCCATGGGCCTCTGGGGCCCCTCCTCTTCCTTGTGATACCACAAGACAAGCTCTCAGAAACCTCAGCACACACCTCCTGCTTGTCACTGCCCGTCTCCCAGCACAGCTCAAGCCAAAGCTCACACTTCTCTAACCAAGGGAGTTTCCACACCTCACTACACCCTTTTCATGCTGGTTATACCAAGATGGTGTCTCTGCCACAGTGAGGACCCACCCTTCACTTCTCCCTTCCCAGCCTCAGCTTGGCATGCTGGTCCACTTCTCTGGCTCACCCAGCCTGCCGGCGAAGTGGCCCAAGGCCTTCTGACCTGGGCCGTCTCAGGCTGGGATGGAGTCCTCAGCCCCAGGAAAGTGTGTGCTCTCTTTGCTCTTGGCTACAATGCCCTTTTCTCAGAGAGGATCCTCTCGCCATGACTTTAATCAATAAAAGTTAAGTTGAACCGTATAAAGTGGCTGATGTTCAACTATTTTTAAGTGACAGCAATGTCAGATGCTCAGCTGAAATGTGGGGAGGCAGGGAGCAGCCGCGTGGTGCAGGTGGCTTGCGGCTGGAGCCCGTCTTCCTGGACTTGCAGCTTGTAGGGTAGCAAACAGTCAAGTCCTTGTTGGGGATGCTGGGGCTAGCTCCCCTCTTCCTCCTCCTCCTCCCCCCCAGTGTCAGGAGCTGGCAGTGTTGACCTAGAGAAGAGTCCAAGGACAATAAAATCATTTTATATCTCTTTGGAGCCTGTATTCAGTCCTAAAGCCCAGGAATTTGGTGCTTTTAGATTGACTTGATTTTTTTTTTTTGAAACTAAACACATTTTAATAGAAAACAAAATACAAAATAACTTTTCAGAAAATAGAAATGTTTAATCCTTTTCCCAAAAATTAGAAGTCGCTTCATCCTCAGAGCATAGTTTTTGATGCGTGTGCTTGTACTTAAGATTTGTTTCACAGACTGTTCATTAAACTGCTATTGCAAAGCAGATGGGAGGGATGGTCTCAGGAGGAAAAGACGCTGGAAAAGCCACACCTCAGAATCATTTGGAAATTCAGCATTGTTTAATTCTTTCTTTTGACTTTTCACTTCTAATAATTTTCATTTCTTTACCACAGTCCGTCCTTTCGGGGGAGAGAATTGTTAATAAAGTGCAATAGAAGTGCCATCACAGAAAGAATCTTTCCCACCGTTGCTGCGAGAGCCCAAGACTCTCTCAGTCAAATCCGCCCACCCACTTCCAGAAACATGTCAGCTGGAGTGACCCAACTGTCCCCCAGGAGTTTTCCCTTTCTCCCAATACACTGTGCGACCAAGTTCTCTGAATTCCCTGAACCTCAAAATTCCAAGTAGCACAGCCAGTGCCAGGAGTAAAACCTGAAAGATGAGAGCAGAGAAGGCCCCTCTGCCAATGCTAGGTTTCCTCTTCTCAATAGCAATTATAATAACAATAATAAAAAGCTCTGGTTCTCTGTAATCAGAAGATGAAAGATGTCTGCCAGGATGACCCTGCCCCCTTTCCTAATTCTCACCCCTGCATTCCTCCCTGGCTAGAGTGCCTTCTACCCAGTGACCCTGCAGCACTGCTCCTGGGGAGGGCGCCTGGCAAACACCCTCAGGTCAAGGGCAGCCCCAGCAAGGCAAGGGCACCTTGGTGCCAGAGATAGGGAGGGGCCACACGAGGACACGGTGGGATCTCTGTGATTCCTGTCTCACGTTTGTTCCGCATCACCACCCTTCCTGCCCCTGTCCTTCCACACTTGGGGGCTGAGTGGAGAGTGGGTTGGGGACATCTGCAGGGCAAGGGGGGACACAGGGAGTCTTTCACAGTCAGTCAGTGATTCCATCTGTCTCTCCTAAGACTTGCCGTCTGGAGCTCTTCACACGCCCCAGGCTGAGGTTGACTTGATTTTTGCCAGATATGCACGTGCTGGGTTTGATGTTCTCTTGGCACTGTGTCTCATATACAGGGACCTCCTACTAATCTTCAGGCAGGTGTCTCTGGATCACTGAAGAGCAAGGAGAAGGTGAGAAGGGCACGGGCACACACATGGCAGCCCTGAGCCAGGGGCCCAGCAAGGAGAGAGGAGGACCAGACACCTCCTTGCCCCCTGCCCCCAGTTTGTTTCAGACATCCTGGCCTTTCCCGAGCTCTCGCTGCACCTTCCCTGACCTCTCGTCACAAGTATCCCTGGAGCCCTTCAGCAGGGCAGTGAATTAAATACAGAACTTTCCTTTCAGAACTGCAGTAAGGCTTAAATAACACCAAGTGTCTAGAACTTAATAGTTTTATCCAGGCACCTTTTCAGGAAAGGTGAGCCCAAGCAGGACCTTCTATTTCTAGGTCCTCTGAGATGTTCCAGCCCTGGGCCAGGAACCTGAAGATAGGACTCTTGGCAGCAGATGAGAGTGGGGCCAATGCCCGGGGGTCAGATGGCTGTCAGGGATCTAATTGGCTTTCACTCAGGCTGGACACTGGCCTCCTGGCCCCCCAGGCACCAGAAATCAAGTGCAAGAATCCAATGCAATAAGCCCTTGCAGCATGTAGTAAGTGAGGTCCATGTAGATGGGGTTGCAAGGGGAAGGATGGGTGCTGGAATGAAGCATTAGCATAGGTCCCAACGCACTAACCTAGGCTGCACCACACACATCCCCCAACTATACTTGGGTCTCCTCATCCTCTGCTCTGTTAAGTCAACGTTTTACTAAATAATGCTGGGCTAGGAGAGTCTGGGCTGAACCTAGAAGCTGAGCTTTGAGTACACATGGCTGTCTTAGTCAAGTAAAAATGAATTTTGTAGAACCTGCTCTAAAAAACACCCAGCCAGCTCTGTGGCTGATCCTGTCCTACTTCCTCTGGTCACTTCCTTTTCTTTGGCCTGCTCACTTATTTTTTAACCTTTTTTTTTTTTTTCGGTCATCATTACCCACTTTTTCCAATCAGCTTCCCTTTTCTATACTTCCTTCTCATTAGGTGGCCTCCATCCCCTTTCTTCTCCTCAACGTCTTTTTCATGTTGCTTCCCCCTCTCTTTTGGCTTCAGGTCCTGCTTACCGTTTTCTAGACCCAATGTGCCTTGTTTGTTAACCTCCCTTGCTCTCATACAGAAGGGTTTGAGGTTCAGTCTAATGCCAATTGTTAGGCTTAATATTTTTCCTTTGGACCAAACGAAACTCAGGAATTGCTTGATCGTGGATCCCGACTTTCCCCATGTGGTGCCAGTGTCTCTTGACATTCCAGAACCTGAGGTTATCCTCTGAAAGCCCCAGGTGAGAAGGAGAGAAGGCTTTCCTGGGGACCCGCTAAGTGTCATGCTACAGACACAAGACCCTATTTAATTCTTGCCACAACACCTCGTGGCAAATGACGGCAAAATAACCACCAGCAAGCAGAGAGACTTCAGTAACTTATCAAGGGCACAGCAGAGCCAGGATTTTAAGCCAGATGCATCTCTTCACAAAGCCATGCTTCCTGCCCTGCACCAGGTTTCTCCTCTTGGAGGGAAATTCTTCAGGTTACTGCAGGCCACATCTCTAGAACAAGAGCTGGAAAATAGTAGAGGTGACCCCCCCCCCCACACCTTTAAAGGATAAAATTCATGATGTGACCCTGAGCACTGTTCCTGGGTTTAGACTCAGGACCCAGAAGGCTGACCCTCAGTGAAGTAGCAGGTGGGGAATGGAGGGGGAGGAGATATTATTTGCCTCTCCAGCCGTGACCAGGTGGGGGTCCTCACGCCAGACCCTCAGAATCTAACTCTCAGTAATGTGGTGAGAAAATTTAGATCCTTTTCTCTGGAGAAGAAAAGGCTGAAAACTAAAGGATCAGCTTCTTTCTTGCCTTCAGATACGCAGAGTTGCTCTTCAGAGCTGCGTACTTCATAGGGGTCCACACGCCCCGAGATCAGCTGGCAGACCCTGAGCATCTCCCTCCCACCTGTGCCTCAGTGCCTTGAAGTGGGTAATGCAAGCCCAGGACTGGACCATCTCTGAGAGCCCAGTCAGCTCTGGATAATCAGTTTTCCAAGGACCGAACAGAAGGAAACAGTCTTAAAAGAGCAGCATGGGTCTTGGGTCAGCGAAGTGTGGCCTCGTGTCCACAGAGTGACTGCCCAGCAACCTGCGAAGCTTCTGGGCTCACAGGCACCCAGCGTTCAGATGAGGTTCTGCTTGGAGACAGAGAGCTGAATCAGCTAATTTGGGGTTCTGACAAATCTGGAGTTCACCACGGGCTACATGGAAAGGTGCTCAGCCTGACTCCAAGTCCACACCCCTGGCTCTTTGAGCCCCTGTGTTTTCAGAACCTGGTGGTTTTCCAGTTTACAATGATGGTTATTTTTAGAAGAGACCTCTCCTTAGGATTCAGAGAGAGCTAAGGCTGAGAAGGCAAAAAACAGGCAGATGGAGGGGCCTTGAATTCCATGCTGAGGGGCAGCAGCCACATTTTACAGCTTACACCGCATCCTCCTTGCAGTACATTGAGTGACTCTATTCGTGCAGCAAGTCTTCAGCCTAGAACGACTTGGCATGACCACCCATCAGCATTGGATTGCATTTCAAGCCAAATGCACAGCCCAAGCCAAGACCAGTAACAGGAAAAGACCATACGTCGGGGAGCTGCCCCTGCACCGAACCCGCCTCTGTTCTGGGCCACGCCTCCCGCTGCTTTCCTCTGCAGCGTCCTTACTGGTATTTATCTCTGTCAAAGTAAACTGTGAAATCTAGAAAAGAAATGTTTTATGATTTTCCTTTCTTAGTAACTGAAGACATGGACTCGCTTATTAATTAATTGTGGATTAATTAATTAATTGTGGATTAAGTCAATATCTATTAAGTATCTTTACCATACACTGGCATAAGGACAAGTAAAAATTAAAAGTAAGAGGCTTAGTTCTCCCTGCTGAAAATAAGGGACAAGAGTCCCCTTGTCTCCTTTTTCTTAGAGCATTTACTTTAGAAGACGTACAGTTGTGAGTACCTTCTCCCTCCTTGGACATGTGATCATTTCCTCTGCAGCTTTCGAGCTGGGAGCCATCTCTTTGAAATGCGCATGTTGGTGCCCAGACTCCCAGTGCCAGGAGGAGGAGAGGAGCCTGACTTGGGCCGGAACCTGGCTCCAAGTTACACAACTACCTCCGATCATAAAGAGATGAGAAGCTTGTTTCTCCTCTGGATGGATGAAGCCAGCTAATACAGATGACCATGCTGAACTTGGGATGAACTGTGTGTGACTGTCAGGTTCCCTGACTTGAGCACTAGCTGTTGAAGCTTCCCTGGTGGTGCAGAGGTTAAAGCGTCTGCCTGCAATGTGGGAGACTTGGGTTCGATCCCTGGATCGGGAAGATCTGGAGAAGGAAATGGCAACCCACTCCAGTATTCTTGCCTGGAGAATCCTGCGGACGGAGGAGCTTGGTGGGCTACAGTCCACAGGTCACAAAGAGTCGGACACGACTGAGCGACTTCACTTTCACTTGTTGAGTGTCTTGAGAACACGTGTCTAAGGGGTTGTGTCTGAAGTGAGATTTTTTTGTGTATCTTTACTACCTCATAGCAGTTTGCCTGTGATGCATATGATGTTTAATTCTTATTCAATAATGACAGAGTTCTTCTAAATAGACATTTCTCCAAAGAAGACATACAGATGGCTAACAAACATGTGGAAAAATGCTCAACATCCCACATTATCAGAGAAATGCAAATCAAAACCACAAGGAGGTACCATCTCACACTGGTCAGAATGGCTGCTATCAAAAAGTCTATAAACAATAAATGCTGGAGAGGGTGCAGAGAAAAAGGAACCCTCTTACACTGTTGGTGGGAATGCAAACTAGTACAGCCACTATGAAGAACAGTGTGGAGATTCCTTAAAAAACTGGAAATAGAACTGCCATACGACCCAGCAATCCCACTGCTGGGCATACACACCGAGGAAACCAGAATTGAAAGAGATACGTGTACCCCAGTGTTCATCGCAGCACTGTTTACAATAGCCAGGACATGGAAGCAACCTAGATGTCCATCAGCAGACGAATGGATAAGAAAGCTGTGGTACATATACACAATGGAGTATTACTCAGCCATTAAAAAGAATACATTTGAATCAGTAGTAATGAGGTAGATGAAGCTGGAGCCTATTATACAGAGTGAAGTAAGCCAGAAAGAAAAACACCAATACAGTATGTTAATGCATATATATGGAATTTAGAAAGATGGTAACGATGACCCTATATGCGAGACAGCAAAAGAGACACAGATGTAAAGAATGGAGAGAATAGTATTGAAACATGTATATTATCATGTGAAACAGATCGCCAGTCTAGGTTCGATGCATGAGGCAGGGTGTTTGGGGCTGGTGCACTGGGATGACCCTGAGGGATGGGATGGGGAGGGAGGTGGGAGGGGGGTTCAGGATGGGGAACACATGTACACCCAGGGCCGATTCCTGTGAATGTATTGCAAAACCCACCACAATATGGTAAAGTAATTAGCCTCCAATTAAAACAAACAAAAAATAATGACAGCGTTCTTTCTCTACTATCTTCATGGAGAGGTTTTTCTGGGTCAGATATTTCGCTTTTCATTCTGTTTCCCCAACAATAGGCACTGTGCTTGTTTCTGTGGAGGTAAAAATGTCTTAAGATACGGTCTGTGTGAATTTTTTACTATTGTTTCATAACAAGAGTGTAAGAAAAGCGATGGGGTGCTTTTGATAAGTGCCCTGTGAATATGGGCCAATTTTGCATTTATCTATAGATTCATCTAAGTGTTTCTGGTTGTATTTCATCCATGTTATTGCCGTGGCTGCGGTCTGTTCATTGTCTCTGCTGAATAGGATTGCACCGTGTGAGTGTCCCACGGTCATCATCTGTTTTATGCTGGTGCACCCTTCGGTGGCTTTCAGTTTGAGACCTTGGTGAACATTGCTGTCATAAACATTTTTATGTATTTATCTACAGCCCCTATAGTATGAATGCTTTTATTTTTTGGCTAGGAAAAGGAGTACATCAAGGCTGTATGTTGTCACCCTGCTTATTTAACTTCTATGCAGAGTACATCATGAGAAACGCTGGGTGGAAGAAGCACAAGCTGGAATCAAGATTGCCAGGAGGAATATCAGTAACTTCAGATATGCAGATGACACCACCCTTATGGCAGAAAGTGAAGAGGAACTAAAGAGCCTCTTGGTGAAAGTGATAGAGGAGAGTGAAAAAGTTGGCTTAAGTCTCAACATTCAGAAAACGAAGATCATGGCATCTGGTCCCATCACTTCGTGGGAAATAGATGGGGAAACAGTGGAAACAGCGTCAGACTTTATGTGAAGAGTTGACTCATTGAAAAAGACCCTGATGCTGGGAGGGATTGGGGGCAGGAGGAGAAGGGGACGACAGAGGATGAGATGGCTGGATGGCATCACCGACTCGATGGACATGAGTTTGAGTGAACTCCAAGAGTTGGTGATGGACAGGGAGGCCTAGCGTGCTGCGATTCATGGGGTCGCAGAGTCGTACATGACTGAGCGACGGAACTGATGCAACATGTGGGACCTGAGCTCCCTGACCATGGATTGATTCCATGCAACCTGCATTGGGAACATGGAGTCTTAAACACTGGACCACCAGGGAAGCCCCAGTATGAATGCATTTTTAAAATACAAACCAAAAAAATAGATCTCAAAATGAACTCACATACGTGAGGGTGAGAAACAGGCAAGGATAATCCATGGAAAGCTTTAAAACCCTTGTAAAGCTACAAGGACAAGGAGAGAATCAGTGACCATAAAGGTGAGGATTGGGGTGATTTCTGAGAGGGCAGGGGTGGTGATCCGGAGAGGCCTGATGGAGCTGCCGGGGGCTGGTCAGGTTCTCTGCTGCTGCCTGGATGATGGTTAGGTGGGAGATCAGTTTATGAGTTGTTGACCTGCACACTGTCCTTTGAGTGTATTATGTTTTCAGATGAACACAGGTTTAGGGAAAAGACAAAGGGCACAGGAACATATTTAAAGAGATGTTGTATAGGTTTTCTTCCCTACCAAGAGTCACAATTCACCCACATGTGTGTCCACTCAGACTTTCTTTCTGAAGATGATGTTTTCCAATGACACAAACCTTCTGAGCCCGAATGTCCTCACAGTGATTATAAAAGCATACATCAATGTTGAACATCAAAGTCTGTCAGCAATTTATTACTAAAATGGTTTTCATTATAAATGCAGTAGATGCTCATTATAAAAAATGCAGATGGTACAAAAAAGCATAAAAGAAAAAGGAAAGAAAAAACTCAAGAAAGAAAGAAAAAATACATTTTTTTAAGTTATAGGGAAAAAAACAAATACCTAGACAAGGAAAAGACATGTCACTTTTGAACAGAAAGTCAAGAATAAGGTAGTGCCAGAAGGAAAGATCATAAAAAGGCTTGCTGTCCATTTTACTTATTTTGTTCCTAAAAATACAAATAGTATGTATATACTTCAGACTCTACAGCAGATTCTTATTGCTCCTATTTAAAAAAATCTTTCTAGGAGTACATAGAGAAGGAGCATGAAACAGATGTGGAAAGTTAACAATAATAATAATAATAATGGGAATTCCACAGTGGTCCTAGTTGCTGGGACTCCACGACTTTATTGCCCTGTGTGTTGAATCCCCGGATAGGGAACTAAGATCTCGCAACGCTTGCAGTACGGCCAGAAAAAAAAAATGATGATGATAAAAATAACTTTGATGCTGTTTCTTACCTTAGAAAGTTTACAGTAATTCCTCAATATCATCCAGATACAATCTTACCTTTTAATTTTTTCTTTTATTGTAGTTGATTCATAATGTGTTAATTCTGCTATAGAACAGTGATTCATATATGTATCTATTCTTTTCCATTATGGTTTATTACAGGATATTGAATATAGTTCCCTTGGCTGTAGCATAGAACCTTCTTTTTATCCACCCTGTATATAATAGCTTGCAGATGCAATTTTAAATGATGCTTTTTTTATGGGCATTTCTCCATGTCCCTGAAATGTAATTACTAATGCTTCTAATCATATTTCATCATGTTAAGCACATCATAAGTGATCTAATCAGTCACTGTCTTCCCCTACCAAGCCCCCTAGTACATTTAGGCTATAAGATCCTCGTAAAGCAAACCAGCCTCATTAACCCACTTTGACCTCTGACCACAGTGCCTCACCCAGCGCGCCCGCAGGTGCTAAACGAGCCCTCCGCTCCTACCTGAGCTGGGTCTGGGGAGGGAACCTCGAGAGGTGGCGATGTGCCAGTCAGCCTTCCTGTCCCACGCACAGTCTGTCAGAGAGTATCTCCCTCTCTTCTGAGGGCATCTTTATTTGCAAAGTTAGCCAATAGTATCTGGTTTCCTGTGAGGAAGACTATCTTTAGAGGCTGCTGCAGTCTCAGAAGCTCCAGGCTGGAGGCCAGCTGAGATGGGAGGGTCTGAAGTCAGGGACTAGGAAGAGCCTGGGGCAGACCCAGCGGGGCCAGGAGGGAGTGTGTTTACCTGGGGACTGTGTTACCTCTCTCACTGGGCAGCGGGCGGGAAGTAGAGTAGCTCTAGTGATGTGCCTTCAGGCAGGCCCAGAAATAGAGTCTCAGTTTTCCTGCTAATAAAAGGGAGCCCATAATACTCACCGGACAGCACTGGGGTGCAGATTAAATGAGCTACAGTTTTTCTTCTCAAAGTGTGATCCCAGCTGGGAGCTTCTCAGAGATGCAGCGCCTCAGGCCGCTGCCACCTCAGACCTCTTGAATCAGACTCTGCATTTTTTTGATGCCTTCTAAGCTTTTTTTGCAATAAAGAAAAGTCATCTGTATTTTTTGTGTTTTTTCATGTGACTCACTTTATTGTGAATTAGCTTTATTGTAGTGGTCTGGGACCAAACTTACAATATTTATAAGGTATGCTTACATTGTTTTATTAAAAAATTTCTTTTTCTATCAAAGTGTATTTAACTTACAGCGTTTCAGGTATACAGCAAAGTGATTCAGTTACGCATCCATCCGTCCATACATATATATTCTTTTTCAGATTTTTTTCCATTATAGGTTATTATAAGATATGAAACATAGAGACTACCTTTTAATGAAATTTTTAGGAGTTTGATATAAACACAATGAATCTGAGAGGCATTGATACAGAAAGCACCTACTGAGTGCCTGGCTCCTGGTGGATGCTTAATAATTATGGTTCTCCTCACCTCCCTCAGGGCTCTTGGTGGTTCTCTGTGCCCTGCAGTCAAGCCCAAGTCCTGTATCTGAAGGGCAATGGCCCAGGCTGCTCCCGCGGGATGTGGTACCCGGCCAGGCCCTGATGCCCGGGCCGTGCCGCTGCTCCCTGCCCTGGCCAGCTGGTTCTCTGACTTAATCTCAGTCACCTCGGCTGCACTGCCGTCTCACGACTTCCTTACTTGCCTAAGTCATGTTTAAGGCCAAGCCTCCTTCTGGTCTGTCTTTATCCCAGGATCTAACCAGGCTCTGGCACCAGTGGGCCTTCAGCACACATGTTCATTGAGTGGTCAGTGACACGACCCCCCGCAAGGCCTTCCTTGGCTGCCACTCTCCTCACAGCCTGCGCCCAGCACCCCCCTGGGTCTCCTGTGGTCTCCAGAGGGTGGGGTTACCCCGTCAGCTTCCACCTCGCCTTCTCCTCATCCAGAACCAGCCATGGTGGGACTGCAGTACCACAGGCTGGGTGGCCAGCTGGTGTTTGAGGAAGTCCGTTGCCCAGTCTCCTTTCTCAGTCTCTCCCTGGCCGCAGTCTCAGGCCACCTCTCCCTGCCTTCGGCCAGGCTGAAATGTGTGCCAGAAATAATCCAGAGACTGCTGCTAGACACCCCCAGGTGGGAACGCAGTATAGAGGAGTTGGTCCCACTGAGGACTGGTAGACAGACTTCACTCAAATGCCTCAAGCTGCAGGAAACTTCGGATACTTGTTAGCGTTTGTGGACACTTTTTCTTTTCCGATTTTTGGCTGCACCACACACAGCAGGCAGGATATTAGTTCCCTGACTAGGGATTGAACCCAGGTCCCCAGCAGTAGAAGCATGGCGCCCTAACCACTGTACCACTAGGGAATTCCCTATGGACACCTTTTCAGAATGCACGGAAGCATATTCCCCCAGACAGAGAAAACCTATGAAGTAGTTAAAACCTTCCTTAAGGAACTCTTTCTCCAAGTTAGATTGCCTACACCCTTCAAAGTGACAATGAGCCTGCTTCTGTCTCCAGTACAACCCACCAGGTATCTAAAAGCATTGCATATTGTTGGCAACCATATTCACCCTGAAGACTACAATCAACAGGGAAAACTGAGAAAATGAATCACATATTGAAAGAGACCACTGTTTGCCGGGGTCCAGCCCCAGTGGATTCAGGGAATTCGAAGTGGGGACGGAGACGGTGATTAAAGAGGGATTAATTAGAAATTTAAAGGGAGATTAGGGAAGAATAATATAGTGAAAAAAATAGAGGAGAAAAGAGGCTGATAATCCTTGGTTTACACAGAAAGCTAATAAAGTCTCAAGACAAGAAACTTGCACCGTCTACGTAGGCCACTGGTGCCCACTTGAATAGCGGAGGGTGCCCCACCTTGGGCTCCCTCTCGTGTGGGTCTTAGAAGCTTGGGCAAATAAGTAGACACGGAGAGCCTCTGTATTCCAAGGGTTCAGCCTGAAAAAGAGAGGGAGGGAGAGGGAGAAAGAGAGAGAGAGTCGACACGGGGGAGCCAGATTTCTGAGAGACTGGTCCAAGAAACTGGTCCATCCTTTATTTTCCAGAAAAGCTGTTATACTTTTAGTTGTACATAGGGATCAATGGATAATACAAAGTTATGCAGGGTCAGCAGCCCTGACCCTTATCAAGACCAGGCTTTCTTTCTGCAAATCTTTCCATATACAAAAGGTCCCAGGTGATTTACATTATCTTCTGGCCAAGAGGCCTGTTAACATTTTATGGCTCTCTTCCTTAATGAATGTTAATCTCATTTTCCCTGAAGTGTTTTTCTTTAATCTGCATCACCCTCAAAGTACTAAATAAAGTTACATTAAAAGATATGAAAACTTGGCAGCAAGTATTGGCTCAACAATGAAACCCTTAATCAGTTTTATTCTAATGATTTTTAACTCCTCAAAAGGCTCTACATTCCTAGAATTTTTAAAGCTTTTTGTATCTCTCACGCTGGGAGGCTGCAAACAATCATATGTGCAGTTGTAAAAATCCAGACAGATCTGTCAGGCAAGTTAGAAAGCTATCAGAGGGGTTTGAGCTGAGACACTCCTTTTATGCCCAGGAGACTTATTAACTAGAACTCTAAGTTACTTTTCTTTAGAGAAAGGTGGTCGGGGATAGCCCCCCTGTAATGTTAGAAGAGTAGGTGGAAAGCATAACACAGTAAAGCAGGCAGGCTCTGGTTTTGGGAGTAGATGCTCGAGAAAGTCCGGGGTGGTGGTGGGGGCGGGGCGGGCCCTGAGACCTGATCCTGCCCTTGCGTTTTGTCAGGCCCCTTTCCTCATGACCTTTGCCACAGGCGGGATTCCCCATGTTGGCTCCCGGCAACTGCTGAAATAAGTCAGGAGACTAACTTGGAGTAAGGCCTTGCCTGTTGCCTTGCAATGGATTAGAGTGGCTCCCAGAAGTAAGCCCTCAGGAATATTTTGTGGTAGGCTGTTCCAGGTGTCTGCCTGGGCAGGAGAATCTGCAGAGGTCTTAAGGAACCTAGCAGTCACCAACTAGGTTAAGACTTCAGTGCTATATGAACTTCTGTTCGTGAGTTTGCTTCCAATACATCCACCTACCCAACTAAGATGGTACAGCCCCCTTTCCAGCCTGGGGATCGAGTCCGCCTCGAAACCTGGAGAGAACAAGGGCCTGGGCATCGACTTGCTGCTAAGTGGACAGGACCATACAAGGTGCTGCAGAACGCTTACTCCTCTGATAAATCAGCCAGGATAAGGCCATGGATTCCCCACACCTGAGTAGAACTCACTCCTCCAGAGACTGGATGGGATGCAGAAAAGCAGACTTGGCTGGTGAGTCAGGCAATATTGAGCTGCCGTTTGGAGTCAAGCCTCTTGCCAGATAATTGATGACGACTCTTGCTCTTCTCTTTGGTTTCATTGCACTGGTGACAGCCACCTGTTGGAAAGGAAATGCTTTAATAAAGCTATCTCAAGGGAGGCCAGAGGGGGAAAATAACACTTTTTTTGAAGATATAAAGTTCATAGGCAGAGCATTATGGGCAGCCTTATTCCAAGTTTATGTGTATGTTCAAGAGCTTGTCCAAGTGTTGTGACCGGGCCATAAAAAGGGTATCCACATCCCCATGATTCAAACTGTTCGTGCCCATCCTGGGACTTGGGAATACTTCCGGCCCCAAGTTGACCATTTGCATTACACGATCACCCTGTCTTCACACCGGCTTGGTAGGAAGTGGCCAGAGTGGCCCCCTCCCCTTCTCCTGCAGGACTGTGGAGTGGACACTGACAGCAGGGAGCTGGAACAGACAGCACACCTGGCGCCACTGGACCCAGGCCTCCTGCTCTCAGCGCCGCGCTGTTTGCTGGCTTAGCTCCGCTGGCTCTGCACCTTGGAAAAGAATGATGCCTACAGCCAGAAATACACATAGCAGCCCTTTCTCAAGGCTCCGCCTCTCAGGCTTGACCTTTAAGGGTGTAACGCTTTTCCATTCATACAGAGACAAAAAGACGCAGGACAGAGAATAACAGCTGTCCTGGAGGAGCATTGTGACAAGACCTACCTGGCCAGCTGTAAGAGCCAAGGACTATCACATCCCTTCCAGGGCCTGGCCAGCACCAAGCAGTCTGCAATAATCAGCCACACTCCATCTGCTTTTAGTATAAAAGGACTCTTGAGTCCTCACTCAGGTCAGAGGGTTCTTCGGGACACTGGTCACCCATCTTCTTGGCTTTCCAAATGAAGCCGTTATTCCTTGTCTCCACACCTCATCTCTCAACTTATTGGCCTTTCATGTGGGGAGCGGGTTTCCCTGGTGACTCAGATGGTAAAGAATCTGCCTGCAATGCCAGAGACGTGGGGTCGATCCCTGGGTTGGGAAGATCCCCTGGAGAAGGGAATGGCAGCCCACTCCAGTATTCTTGCCTGGAGAATCCCATGGACAGAGGCTACAGTCTATGGGGTCACAAAGAGTTGAACATGACTGAGTGACTAACACTTTCACTTTTTTTTCACTTTCATGTGGGGAACAGTATAATCTTGGGCTCAGGAACAGGGTAAAGGAAGCTTTAACTAAACTTATTGTGGTAAATATTTTACAATCTATACATGAATCAAATCATCACACAGTAAGAGTAACTTACACATTAACACTTAAACTTAGGTAATATTATATGTCAGTTATATCCAATAAAGCCGGAAATAAATATTGGGAAAAAAATTCTTAAGCAAAAAGAAAACGTGTCTGTCATTCTCCAGGAGACTCCTTTGGGTTGAAATATTTCTAAACCTCAACAGAATCAGGCAGAAGTTCTACAGGCTCATTTGCAAGTTGAAGCACACGTGTCCCTTTATTCCAAAATGAGTTTTCATTTGCAGGCTAACTCTTAACTAGTGCTTGGTAACCGCTGCTGTTGAAGTTTTTGTACCTGTGCCACACATCACCAGCCTGACTCGCTTGTTTGCGCACTGATTTATTAGGTATTTATTTATTAATTAAGGTTTTTGTTTTTTTTTTTTGCGCAGTGTTGGGTTTTTGTTGCTGGACTCAGGCTTTTCTCTAGTTTTGGAGCACAGGCTCTAGGGCTCAGAGGCTTCAGGACCTGTGGTGCCCGGGCTTAGCTGTTCCGCGGCATGTGGGATCTTCCTGGACCAGGGATCAAACGTGGGTCCTCTGCTTTGGCAGGCAAATTCTTAACCACTGGACCTCCAGAGAGTGCCTCGGTTATTCATTAAGCACATCCTGCATGCCATACCCTGTGCACAGGGCTGGCTATTTGTAACATAGATATGAACAGGGCAGGGTTTCTACCCAATCTCTCCTTGATCTTGATCTGGGTTTGCATTCCACACTTCAAGGTTGCAAAAAGAGACTGGTCTGGGAACACTGAGCGATCAGTCATTATCCAAAGGGACAGGGAAGTGGTCTGTCTTGCCTCTGTCCACCTAGTGCTGTCTTCCCCCTCCTGGTGTCTCCACCTCTCCCCAGCACTCCCTGAGCGTCAAGCTGGACAGCCAGTCAGCACACATAGCCCAGCGCATCAGGCAACCTCTGGCTGTGGGATACCCCTCAGTTTTACTCAAAGAGCATGGCTTTGATAACCAAAGAAATCTGCAGTAGCTGCGTTCTTGGGAGGGAGTGGTATGTACAGGTGAAACTGGCAAGCCTTTAAGTTACAGTTTGGTAAAGAGCTTGCAGACCCACAATGACTGGGAATCTCATTGTCCTAGTTCAGATCCTGACCCTGCCACTCAAGCTGTCTGACTTTGGTAAAGTTATTTCTCTGAGCCTGAGTTTCCTTATTGTGAAAAATTAGGCTAATGACCCATAAGTCAAAGATAGTGTGAAGATTAGCAACGACATATCTAAAGAAGTCATATGGTGCTTGGAGCATTGCGGGCCCTCAGGAAATGAAGAATTACTATTCAAGACAAGAAGGCCCCAAACAGGGTGATAAAAAAATCTGCATTCAGGGCACTCATGGAGGAGGGAACATTCTCTTTCTAAGAGGCTCTGGTGGAAGCTTTCACCTGGGAGGACAGGCCGGAAGGACCAAGTTGTATAGAGTTAAGAGGGTGGGTGATGGGCCTCACATACTGGGAGGGGCCGCTCAACGTGCCACCTTCTCGTGGGGTCTCTGGGACTTTGAACACTAATGCCTATCCCCTTAAAATTGGCAATCCTCTCTTCACTGCCTGTGATCCTGTTCCATCCCAGCTGCTCCCTTGAGAAGGATTCTTGAGTGAGAGAGGGTTGGGAGGGACTTACAGGATCTGGGCCTGGGCTGGTTGAGTCTGCGCAGGGATCCAGAAGGCAGAGTCAGGTCTGGATTGGCTGCTGCCAAGAAGCAGGGGAATTCGGTGATTTGGAATCTAATAAATTTTACCTGGGACGTGGGAGTATGGAAATGGGCTAGAGCTGTCCCTGGTAACGGGGCAACAATCACCAACACTGGTCCAGAGGGACATGTGGGAGGGTGGGGCTAGTCTTTTCGTTATTGGGGAGTGACCCTGTCTGGGCAGCTTTGATGTTCAGGTGAGAACTTAACAGTCAGGCAGCCAACAGGGGAGCTGCCCCTCTTGTATTAGGGAATCCCGTACTGGAGCCCACAGAATGGGGACAATGAGAAGAAGCACCATGACTGCACGTGCTACTCCGTCCACGGTTCACAAAGCTCTCCCACAGGAATTCCCTTTCAGGGCAGGAGCTGAAATCCACGGAGGCTAGAGTAATTCCAGGCTTCCAGCTGGTAGGTTGAGGGGTAGTGGGCAGGAAGTCCACCCCAGGTCAGAAATTTACTTACATGCAGTGTCTTAACCGTTTCTCTGCAGATTACCAAACCCAGAGTGACACCTGTGGGCAGACTCAGAGTGGAGAGCCATCACTCCTTCCTAAAGGGCTTTCCTCCTGGCCTTGAGAGAACAGCAGGTGAGGGGGGAATGGAAAATGGAGGGGTTGCTGATGGAGCGGGAGGAGCGGGTTGGTGAATTGTGTGCTCGGTGGCTCAGGCATGTCCAACTCTTTGCAGCCCCATGGACTGTAGCCCACCAGGCTCCTATGCTCCTTGAAATTTTCCAGGCAAGAATACTGGAATGAGATGCCATTTCCTACTCTAAAGGATCTTCCTGATCCAGGGGTTGAACCTGGGTCTCCTGCATTGGCAAGCGGATTCTTTACAATTAACACCTGCTGGGCAGGTTGGTGAATCATTTCCTAAATGAAAGCCTTGGGGCTCCACCTTGTGGTTGTCACATGAACTGCTGGCCCCGGCCTGGCTAAGGCAAGTGTGGGCAGCAAGGTCTCTTCCCCGGCTCTGAGTCAGGCAGGCCCTCTGCCAGGCACATCATAGTCAGGAGCTCATTTGGTACTCAGCCCGTTGACCTGAGAGCTGTGTGTACTCAGCCCATCGTATAGATGATAAAACAGAGCTGAAGTCAGAGTTTACCCAGGAAAAGAGTGTTGAAGCTGGGCCTTTAGGCCTTGCCTTGTCCAGTCATGGAGCTGCGGGTACAGCACAGACTCCCCTTCCCAATGATGGATTCATAAGGGCTGTTTACAGTCAGACCACTGGCTAGGCTGTGAAACTGAGGAGTCATTTTTGGACTTGATAAAGGGCTTCCTAATTTCATAAAGTGCTTTCACACTGCCTCTGTAGGCCTCCCAGAACCCCAGAAAGCAGGTTCATGAGGCATGTTTATCTCCACTTTCCAACCAAGGAAGCAGAGGTGCAGAGATCATAACAGGCGAGACATCATCATCATCGTCCTAGCTATTAAGGTGCTCCCCGAGCCAAGCCCTGTGCTGAGTGCTTTGTGGTGGTTACCTTGTCTGTACGCGAAGAGCAGGTTCTGTTCCCATTTTACAGAGGAGGATGCAAAGGCCCAGAAAAGGGCGCAGGTCAGGACCCAGAGCTGCAGTCTGACTGGACTCCGAGCACTTGCTTAGCGCCCTGCACCGACTCATGGCTCTCTTTGGGCCGCCGGTCTGCTAAAAGATGAGCAGGAACTGGATTCTCTCTTCCCTGAGGCCCTGTGCAGCATTCTTTCTGCTGCACCACACTGGCCCTGATGTCCTCTTTCAGCATCTGCAGGTGATAATACACTTGGACACTCAAGAAAAGACCAGTTACATTCAGTTCTTTGGGGAGAAACAAATGTTGGCAAGATGAATGAGGGCAGGTTCAAGGTCCTGGGGATGGGTGATTGATGGGTGCGTTGCCAGAGGTGGAGGTCAAGGCTGCACTCTAGGCCAAGCTCACAACTTGGCCTGACTGCATGTCCTGAGGATTCTTCTAAAGCTTCTCTTGCAGGTGGCAAAAGCCTGTGCTGGTGGGTCAGTCTCTCCTGGGAGTCGTGGTTTCAAAATTGCAGTGTCTGGAGCTGCACTGTCCGGGGCAGTGGTCATGGGCCACAGGTAGCTATGGACCACTGGAGATGTGGCTCGTCCTAACTGCACTGGCATGTAAGTATGAAATATTTACCAGGCTTTTGAACACTTAGCATGAAAAAAAAAAAAGGAATGTTCCCTATCTCATTCATAATTTTTATATTAATTGCATGTTCAAATGATAATATTTTAGATTTTACCTGTTTCTCCTTACTTTTAAAATCACTACCAGGAAATTATGTAGGTGGCTATTGCTGTTGGGCACTACTGGAAGGCACTGATCTAAAGCTTTTGGTCCCTCATGATATACAGTGGAAGCCAGACACCCCTCAGAGCTGTCCCACAGTGCAGCCCGCTCGTCCGACTCTTGGCGAGGTTTTGCAGTCGGCCAGTGGTGGAGTGGGAGGGAGGGAGAGATGACCTCACGGCTTTGTCTCTCTGCCAAATGGGCACACGGAAAAGTTTCTACAGCCTGGTGACAGGGAAACAGAAAAGCGGCCCATTTTCTATGTGAACCACACTTCTTACTTTGGCCAGGATCCCTTGGTTTAAACTCCTGCTACACTACACTTCAGCAGCTATAATTCACTTCAGTTCCTCAGGCTCCAAGCTTTTTCTGGTCTTGGCCCTTTCCTTCCATTCCTCCCTCCCTCCCCTCTCCCCTCTCCTTGCTCCCCTCCTCTCCTTCCTTGGCTGTATCTCTTTAGATGGCAAGTGGGTCCCACAAAGAGGTCTCCCCAGCCCTCTCAGCTGTTCTAGACACCCCACCCTGTCAGTTCAGTCCTTGATTTTGTCTTCAGGGAACTGGCCCCACTTTACCAGCACCCTCTTGAATGTGGAGCATGTTTGATGTCTGTCTCCTCATTAAACAGAGGCATCATGAGGGCAGGGACTGTGCTTATCTACAGCTGTGTCCTGGTGCCAACATGATCCCCTTGTAATAGGGAAGAACAAATCTGACTCCGTATCAGATCTGTTTCGCCTAACGTTTGTATTCTAACCAGTTAAGAATGTTGCCTATAGCCTGAAATACACAGGAGAGCCCATTCTCAAGGTTCTGACCTTAAAGACATAACACTTTGCCATTCCTATAGAGGTAAAAAGTTGCACAACAGAGAGTCACATTTGTCTGGTTGGAGGTTTACAGGAACCTTGTGTCCTGACCTGTGCCGACAGCTGCACCTTTACTTCCTGCGGCAGCCGCCGCCAGAGGGCGCCACAGTCCCGAGGCCCGCTTGGAAGGGCCGCCACCGCCCACAGCCACCAGATGGTGAGTGCCTCAGGGGCAGAGGCTGGGCCTGCAGAGCCCCCACACCTGGGGCCTTCCTCCTCACCGAGGGCTGGCCCCCTCTTCCAGGGTCTGTCTCAGAGGGGCTGTGGTCACCCAGGCAAGCCCAGCTCAGCCCTCTTCTTTGGGAGATCCCAAGCTTCTCGGGAAACAGTATCCAAGCCCTAAAAATCTCAGAGTATTTGTGCTTGTCTTGGGGACCACCCCCCCACAGGGTGAAGAGGAAATGATGAAAGGGGCCAGATGGCTGGTGGGCGCAGGCACTGGGTGCAGGGAACTCCCCCTTGGGGCTCCTTCCCCCCAGATGAAAGAGTATGAGCGGAAGCAGTTCTGCCCGGAAAGGTCCAGAACCGGGCAGGGCCAGGTGGACTCAGCAGTCACCCAGCAGATATCACCGTCCCTCCTCTCCAGGCCAAGTCCTGGGGGCTGCACCCTGTTCTGAGTCCCCACTCACCTCCCCCTCTTCTCAGGGAGAAGGAGCCAGTGGGGAGCGTGGAGACAGGTGTGGAGACAGACACACAGACAGACAGGCTGGCAGAAGTAAGTGTGCCGGGCGGGAGCGAGGAGAGAAGGCCCAGCATCAGGAGAGAACGCTTGGCTTGAAAGACTGAAAAAGATGGTCTGAGGGAGCATTCAGAACAGGTAATGTACTCACTGAGCACCCCTCCTGCCCCCAACACTCAGAAGCCTTTTGCAGGCAGACCTGAGCCATGCGCCTCTTTTACCCTGGTGGATGCACACCTCAAGGCCTGCTTAGCTAGGCTTCTGCCTCACATAAAAACACACAGAAATGACAGTGACATCGACTTACCAAGTTTACCAAAACCAAGGACAGTGGTAAAGCACAGGAGTGAACAAGGAATCTGCTGAAGACATGGGCGGGGCGGGGTGGGGATGAGAGAGGAGGGACACAGAAGTTAAAAGGCCCGGTGGGGAGGAGAAGGATGAGGTCATGAGGCCCGCCAGGCCACTCTCCGGGGCCCTAGGGAACATCCAGAGGTCACCCACATTCAGGGCAAGGGGCGAAGCCTCTGGACAAGGGGGCCAGGTCTCAATCCTGTAACTGAATGGATTTTTCCCTGGAGGCCACTATGGAAAAGCTGCCTGGTTCACTTCAAGAGTTCCTCGAATTCAGCTGTGCACCTGGGCCCCCCATTGCCAGGGTGGTCTTTGGAGACACCACACCGTGGATGACCAGAGCTCAGAAGGGTTTCTGCTCAGGTAACACATGGGCTGGGGGAACAGTCAGGTAGACCGTCAGAAAGGCAGGCAGCTGGCACACAGAGCGTTCGTGAAACTGCCCATTCTTCTCTGTGGCCATTGGCAGCTGCTTTTCCACTGACCGTTCATTTGCAGGGTGGCCGATTCTGAACAACACGTCTAGGGTGTACGGGCTGATGGCCACATCTCACGGATGATGTCATCTGGGCCCTCGCTGTGACCAAAGGGCCCCCTCTGTGCGCTCCCTGCTCAGTGAGTCGGAGCCATATGTAAGTTGACCGTCGGGGGCCATGGACAGCTATCTTCAAAATGATTTTGAGTCATTCTTTCAGCCCCACCTCTGTGTGTGCGAAGCAGGGGTGGCTGGAGGGCCGAGCCCACGCGTGTCTGCCCGTTTCCCACTCAGCATGATGAAAGGGCGAGTCCGCATCCTCCCTAGGGCCTCTCCAGGCTGTACACGGAGTGTGCTTGCCTGCTTTTTGCCTGTTGTAGCAGATTTATGGAGCCCTGAGCTGAGGCTGGGGTAGGACAGGGGTGCAGAGTCTCTGCCTTCCAGAGACTATGCCTACATCAAATCCTGGAAGGGATGAATGACAGTGGGCTGAGGAAAAGAAAGAAAAAGGTAGAGCAGAAATACAAAATAGAAAGAGGGTTTCCAGGTAATATAGTCAATGAGAAAGTCTAGGGGCACCCTTCTGGTTCAGACTACCCAAGAAACTGGGTGATTATTTTAAAACACCTTTTAAAATAAATGACTGATGCAGCAGAAAAGCACAAAAAGATCTCAGAACCTGGGATGCAAATTCAGAAAAGTGAGGAAAACCGGAGCCTGCGTCACCCTGGGCACCCTGGGGTCCCTCGGGTCGGGAGCCTGGTGTTCATGCGCTGTGCCCCTGCAGTGAGGAGGCAAGGAGACAAAGGCTGGGCTGGGAAGGAGGGAGTCTGTCTGAGGCCCACACAGAGCCAGATTCCTCAAAGGACAGCCCCCTCAATGCCTGTCTTAGCTCTGTCCCTAGAAAGCAGAGGCTGACGCAAAAAGCCTGTGTAGTAATTGCCATATTGGGATGTGTGAGTCAAGGGAACAAAGTGAAGGGAAAGGGGGAGTGAGGCTAGGAGAGGAAGAACAGTACACAGAGGTTTACTCCTGAGCTGGCCACAGCTTCGTGAGAGAGTGCTCTGGTCACCAGCTCCCAGAGCCACTGCCTCTTAGAACAGTCACCTGCAGGGCCAAAGGGCAAGCAGTTTAATCCTCTCTTTCTCTTGAGTCTCTCTGGTCCATGTTTCGCCCGTGGGGTGTTTACTTCCCTGCATTTCTGGCTTGTGTAACCTGGGCTCTCTGGGCAGCCACTGGGACAGCCAGAGGCTCCGCGGATACAGGCAGGTCAGACCTAGAAGCACAGCTGTCACCTCTGTGGGTGCAGTGGGCATGACAGAGGCTGCCCTACAGCCATCACCTAATCCCTGGGGATGCTGACACACTGGGACACTCCAACTGGGAAGCAGTCAGTGTTTGGAAGGCCAGCAGGGCTGAGCAGTCTGGGAAGGCACATAAGCTGGGTCAAGTATGGAATCTCTATCAAATCAGGTAGTTGATTTATAAAGGGCTATTTAGGGACATCCCCGGTGGTCCTGTGGCTAAGACTCCACGCTCCCAACACAAGGGGCCCGGCTTGGATCCCTGGTCAGAGAACTAGATCCCGTGTGCCTCAACTAAAGGTCCCGTGTGCCCCAACGAAGATCTGGTGCAGCCAAAAATTTTTTTTAAAAGGTGGGGCTATTTACAAAGATACGGGCAAATAGCAGCTCCACAGGGACAAATGCAGCAACCTCTTCCCCACAGCATAATGGCAAAATGAACTGCTACTGCTTTAGGCTTAAAAAGGACCAAGGGAAGGAGAGGTTTCCAGAACTGGAAGCAGAGAGTCGGGTACAGCAGATTAGGGATCTTGCTGGGAGAACCCTAGTCAAGCTGAGGCCACGTCACGGGAAGGGATACAGAGGGCTACGTACCTGATATGGGGAAAATAGATCCAAATAGGCAAAGCAGGGTGGAAAAGGTAGAATTTTAGGTAAAATTCCAAGTAATATGGGTTCACAATCCAAAATCCAAACAAATGGAAAATCAAAACATACAGGGAACTGAGCCAGAAATGATCAGAATTAACCAAAAACATCAAACCTCGAGACCAAACCCATAAGGACTTTGGATACAGAAATTATAAATAAAGACTAAAACTAATGTATTAATGTATTTCAAAAAGTAGTGGAATATGATGAAATAACAAGGCTGTGGAAATTAGTTTGTGTGATATAGAAAACAGTAGATATTCTGGAAATAAGAAATACAAAATGGCTAAAAGTGCAAAATGCAACGGATGAATTAAGGTTAAACTCAGGAGAAGAAGAACTTGTGACTTTTAAGAAAGCTCTGAAGATACTACCAGAATGCACTGCAAGACAAGAGGGTAGGAAAAATTAAGGAAGGTTAGGAGGCAGGGATCACAGGATGAGGAGGTATGAGCCTGTGTCTAACCAAAGTCTCAGAAGACTGTGATGGGTAAACTGAAGGATGTGCCAGTGATCCCCTCCTCCTGAACTGGGCAGGACCTGCAACTCAATTCTAACCATGGAATGCAGACACGATAAAGGTGATGGCGTATCATTTCTGTGAGTTAAATCACGTTCGATTGTCTTCTTGCTAGCAGATTCTCAATAGGCTCTTTACTCACAGAGTCTTGTCAGGAACAGAGGATGGTGTGTCTTGGAAACTGGTCATAGTCTATGGTTGAAAGAAGTTCAAGGACAGGAGAAGGTGAAGATAGCCTCAATTTAAAGATGTGAGGTAGCTGGTTCTCAGTGGGGAGGGGCAGCACAAGACGTGGGATGTCCCGTGCCATCTGTAGAATGTTTAGGAGCCACGAGCAAGTAACTGAAAAGGACAGAAAGGTCATCCTCTGAAATAGGGTCTGAAGAGCGACAGGACGCGGTGCTAGGCCTGAGGTTTCCAAGGCGAGGCGCGCACACAAACTTTCACTCTCTCGTATGAAAACTAATGTAGTGATGAGTTGACACCTTAGTAACAGGCGGGATTCCACTCCATCCAGGGACGGCAGACGTTAATATCATTATGGCAGAGTGCCATCATTGAGATCTTACGGAACCAAACTTGGGTCTGCTTGCCCATCTACTGACCCTGAGTTGTAGGGAAGGAAACTGCAGTGTTTATTTTAAGGTGCCAGACAAGGAGTCTGGGTAAGCTAATGCTCAAATAAACCCACTGAACTCCATGACGGGTTTGAGGGAGGGCATGTTATAGGCCAGATGAGGGAAGGGAATTGAAGTGCCTGTGTTCAGCTCTTGCACAATTTGCTGATTGGCTGATGGTGAGGTAACAGGGCAGTGTCACAGGGGTGGACATTATCAATCCTCAGGCTCCAGAAAGTCTGGGGGCTACACGTTCATGGTCATCAAGCAGTTAACTTTTTCCATTTGGTGGAGGTTTAAGCATCTGTAAAACAACTCAGGAAATTTGCAGCAGATACTGTTATCTAGGTACTTCAGAGGGTAACTATAACAGAGGACTTGGGGGGAGGGGTCTGTCCTGGAAAGGCCCCACAGGGTCCTGCTTGGTTACAGAAAGAATATTGTTTAAAAAAGCAAAATCTTCTCCCAGCCCAGAAAACCTCTCCACAAAGGCAGCAGAGGAAGAAAACACTTTTTATTATTGACTATATATACTATGTTAAACCAGAATGTACATTTATACTATATATATACTATATTAAATCAGAATGTGATCACATCGCAGGCAGTCTGCTCAGAGATGGCAAAGATGGAATGCAATCGCACCCCCTTATTTAGCCAAGCAGATACAGCCCCTTACATACGCATTCTCGAGGTGAACAATAACTGCTCCCCGGGTAAGAGGACTCAGCAGCACCTTTCGTCACACGTAGTTGGCTCCACATTTACCCAAGTACTTGGGGAGACCCCTTGTGTTGGCCTTAATCAGAGGAGAAACAAGCTTCTCATAGTACAAACAAGGGGCCACCGGTTAGGCTCTTACCCTTCCATGCAAACTGGGATACAGTTTGCTCTTTAGAAAGATGGCTCCCAGGTCCTCAGGAAATGATCCTCAGTTATGAGGTCATTCTAAAGATTTATGCACATTTGAGTAGGACAGAGAAATTCTGAAACAAAAAGGGAGCGGGGAGAAAAGCCTTTTCCCTTCTTTGAGACAAGGAGGATTAACTCTATTTTTATTCTGTATTTGCTCTTACACCATCCAGTGTATTTTCTGTGGCCATTTTCCCCTCACAGTTGACAACATATATTTTGATTTATTAATCGATCATCTAAGAATCCTTAGGAGATGTTTAAACGTGTTTTTAAAATGCATTTTCAAGTATTTTGTTTTTTTTACGCTATTTACAGTAGAAGAAAGTTGAAATCAACCCAAATTCCAAAATAAGGAAGCAGTTGAAAAAAACTTATAAACTTCTGTATGATGAGGTGTTATGCATCAAGTGGCAGTTAAGAGGAAATTTTCAATGGGATAAAAACACCCTCGGACTTAGAAGTCTATGTACAGTGTGTTGTCAACTGTGAGGACCTAGGAACCATCTTCCTGAAATGTTATGTGAGGTTAAAGGAGTCAGGAGGGGAAGAGGACCAAACCCTCGACCTTCCCAACAGCAGATCAACAGGAAATAAAAGCTATGAATTGAGAAATAGTAGGATAAGCCTTTGTGACCCCAAGGTCCGTAGCCCACCAGGTTTCTCTGTCCATGGGATTTTCCAGTCGAGAATACTGGAGCGGGTTGCCAGCTCCTTCTCCCCAGGATCATCCTGACCCGGGGATCAAACCTGGGTCTCCCACATTGCAGGCAGATTCTTTACCATCTGAGCCACCCAGGAAGCCCCAGGATAGGCCTACTATTTAGAAATTTTGAAGGAAATACCAGAAGGGGAAAGGAACTAAAAGTATTTTTTGTGATCTTTTTCTGGAGTGTGGGGCTAGTATGTGGGTTGGGGACAAGGGACAGCTATATGGACAGCTATATTTTGTATAAATTTTGAATATTGCTTACATTTTTGGCATTATTACAGCGCTAAAGGGGCTTCCCAGGTGGTACAGTGGTAAAGAATCCTCCTGCAATGCAGGAGACACAAGAAATGCAGGTTCAGTCCCTGAGTCAGGAAGATCCCCTGGAGTAGAAAATGGCAACCCACTCCAGTATCCTGGGGATCTCAAAGAGTCAGACATGACTTGGTGTGTGTGCACACACACTCATACACACACACAGAGCTAAAAATAAAAATTAAGTACAATTTTAAAATCTCTTGCATACCACTCTTCCCACCCCACCCTAGAAAGAAGCATATGAACTTTTCCATATTTCATAGGTCAAATAACTATTTTTATGTCTGTTCTGATGTTTATCTGGAAATAAAACTATTTTGATGTTCTCAATGAACCCTCTGACTCATACCAAGAGAGGTATTAGCATTTATGACCTCAGAGATTTCTACATCTCGTCCCGCTCACGCGAAGGGCTTTGTGGTCCTTCTCTCCCTTTGAATTTCCCACCTCCTGGCAGTTATCAGGGGCTGGAGAGAAAGCCTATTTCACACCAGATTGTGGGCAGTGTTTTGGTAAGGGTGTGGAGATATGACTTAGTTATAAAGGGTTTGGTTAGGTAGGGTTGTCATCTGTGGCAGGTTCCCAGGTATTCCCTGAAACCAGACATTTTCACAGAGTTCTGGTGCCTCAGTTTAGCCGATTTTGTCATTTATTAGCTCTGAGACCTCAGACAAGCTATTTAGTTGATGTAAGCTTCTGTTGCCGCATTAATAAAATGGGAATAATGATAGAAACTCTCTTTCTTAGAGTTTTGGTGGGAATATAATGGGATACTGTATGTGCCCATGTATGTAGTGTACTGACGTGGACTGGTCAGTACATTAGATTTAACAGCACTGTTCCCTGCAAGCCATAAGTTAGCATAAATGGTACTAAGGATAACTCAATTCACTATGTGCGTATTTGTGTGTATTTGATTTCTCTTGAGACTTTCTCTGATTCAGGGGTTAATCAGAAGTGTGTTGTTTCCTTTCCAAGTATCTGGACATTTTTCTTTTACTGATTTCTAGTTAAGTTCCATTATGGTCAGAGAGTACACTGTATATGATTTAAATTCTTTTAAATTTGTTGAGGCTTGTTTTATTCACAAGGCTATAGCCTCTGTTAGTATTTGATCTCTGAGCTTTTAAAAAGAATGTGTATCCTGTTGTTGCTGGGTGCTCTGTAAATGTCAGTGAGTTCTGTTAGCTGGTGGTGGAGCTGAGCTCTTATAGATCCTGATTTTCCGTCTAGTTGCTTTGTCTGTTGTTGAGGGAGGGTTGTTAGAGTCCACAATTATCATTGTTGTTTCTTAAAAGATTTATTTACTGTTTTTGGCTGTGCTGGGCCTTCGTCGCTGCACGGGCTTTTCGATCCAGTGGCTGAGAGCGAGGCCTCATCTGCAGTTGCGGTGTGCCGGCTTCTCTCTGCGGAGGCTTCTCCTGCTGCGGAGCACAGGCTCTCGGGCGTATGGGCTTCTCTAGCTGTGGCTCTCGGGCTCAGTAATTGTGGTTCCCAGGCTCTAGAGCACGGGTTCAATGATTACGGCACATGGGCTTAGTAGCTCCAAAGCGTATGGGATCTTGTGAGCCGGAGATCGAACCTGTGTCTCCTGCATTGGCGGGCGGATTCTTCACGGCTGAGCCACCAGGGAGGCCCTGCAATGATCACTGTTGATGTGTCTTTTTCTCCTTTAGTTCTATCAAGTCTTGCTTTCTATGTCTTTCAGCTCTGTTCACTGGCACAGACACGTTTACAGATGCGATGTGTTCTTGGTGGATTGACCCTTTTATCATAGCATCACGGTAAATTGGGATCTAGAAGAGCTCAACTCTTTTACAGTAACAGGAAGTGTGAAGTGAAAGCCTCTCAGTCATGTCCAACTCTTTGTGACCCCATGGACTATACCATCCATGGAATTCTCCAGGCCAGAATACTGGAGTGGGTAGCCTTTCCCTTCTCCAGAGGATCTTCCCAACCCAAGGATCAAACCCAGGTCTCCCGCGTTGCAGGCGAATTCTTTACCAGCTGAGCCACAAGGGAAGTCCATAATAACAGGAAGAAGATCCTAAAGGAGAAGGATGGTTAATAAGCAGTGGCTGCTTTCTATGTACCCAGCTGCCTAAAGATACAGCTGTGAACTCATTTTACAGGTAAGGAACCTGTGTACTGGGTCCAAGTTCCACAGGTGGGATGTGGCTGAGTTGGGATTCAAGCCCAGGTGGAGGGCACCCAAAGCTACCATTGTTCATTCCCATCTCTTCTTTCCCACTTGTCTCTCTCCTGTCACTCATTTCTGAAACCTGTGTCCTTTCAAGGCCTGTCCCTTGGCAGCTGTTTCGCAGCGAGACCGTGGAAGGTGAAAGTCAGAGGGACCCACGCTGGGGCCACGCTGCCAGATTCCAAATCCTGTCTGGATTAGCCAGGTGACCTCAGCATGTTACTCAGCTTCTTCCGTTTATTCTTCACTTATAAAATGGGCATAATGCCGGACTTGCTTCATAGAGCTGCTAGAAAATTGAGTAAGTTGGTATTTATAAAGCTCCTAGAACAATGCCTGATACAATAAGTATTCATTAAGTCCTTGCTGTTATTCCTCCCACACCATTACATAAATGGTCTCTTTTCATGGAAATGTCTTTCCCCATTGTCAACTGTATTCAAGATTTCTTTTTTTTTTTTAACATTTACCTTGTGGCTTAGAATGCCCCTGGCCCACTGTCACTTGCCTCCAGGTATGTGTGTGTCCAATTTGAAAACCAGGAATGTGTACCGGACTGAGCAGGAAGCCTGGATTCTCACAGGTGCTTAGTAAACGAGTGCAGTTTTGAGCTGTTAGGGGAGAGGACTCCCTTTAGCCCTCAGACGAGTTCTATAAGCCAAATCCATATTTGTTACTCCTACTTTACAAGTAAGAAATGTGAGGAAAGAGGAGGTTGAATAATTTTGCCCCAGGGCGCGTGGCTAATCATAGATGGGTTTTTAAAAATGTTTATTCATTTATTTGCGGCCATGCTGGGCCTTCGCTGCTACGCAGGCTTTCCTCTGGTCGTGGTGAGTGGAGGCTACTCTCGTTTCGCTGTGTGAGCTCCTCACTGTGGAGGCTTCTCTTGTTGCGGAGCATGGGCTCCACCCCGCGGTCTTCAGTACTTGCAGCTGGGCTCAGTAGTTCTGGTTCCGGGGCCCTAGAGCACACGCTTAGTAGTTGCAGTGCTTGGACTTAGCTGCTCCACAGCACATCAGATCTTCCCAGATCAGGGATCGAACCCTTGTCCCCTGCGCTGGCAGGCAGATTGCTTACCACTGAGCCACCAGGGAAGCCCGGAGGTAGGGTTTTGAATCAGGCTGTTGCCCCAGTGTGTGTCCCTTCACCTCTGCCTCACTCTTCTCCCAGGAAAACAGCTTGTGCAGGACGGACCAGGAAATGGACAGTGTCACCCGAGTGGGGGTTGTTCAAGGAGTGAGTGACAGGAGAGAGCGGCGAAGCTACTACTGCAGTTCTAGCGGGGCATGCTGCGGAGTCAGATATATTTTGAAGGCTGAAACAAGACGTGCTAGTGGATTGGATGTACAGGGTGAGGCAAAGAGAGGAGTTAATGGATTATGGTTCTTCTTGTCTTATTTTTATGGACTATAATTGCTTTATAATCTATGTTAGTTTCTGCTGCACAGTGAAGTGAAACAGCCATATGTATACATATAGCCCCTCCCTCAGGGGCCTCCCTCCCATCACTTCCCCCCATAGAATATTACTCCACCCCTAAAAGGAACGAAATAGAGACATTTGCAGAGAAAATAGATCCTGTTTTTCACTTGAGCATGGGAGATGCAGATGTCATTTGTGCAGAGACGAATCCCAGGGAGATTACCAAGATACCAGTCCCCAGCCTCACCCCTGGAGATCCCCAACCCCACAAATGCCCCAGCCTGGCCTCCTACCCCCACACAACCTCTCTTTAGCTCTGGAAAGGGAGGGGGCAACACAAAATCCTCAGCTTCCTGGGACAGGACCCCACCGTCCAGCCAATAGGAAGTGATTTGGGGTCCACCCTGGGCTCTGAACCAAGGCCTCATGGGAAAGGACATAACCTTAGCCTCAGATTACTCTGGTTGACTGTGCTCAGACCCTGAATGGACAGGAAATACCCTTGACACCCATTAACCACATAGAAGCCCAAATCCCTGTTTGGCCAAGAGATTCCTCCAGGCCCTGAATGGCTGGAGGATACACCCTCTTCAAGGTCTGATGGGTCGGAAGACACTCTTGGAGGCCACAATTGGTCAGGAGATGGCCTGCGTGGACTCCCACTTCTCCTTTCTCCTTTGTGAGAGCCCCACAGGCAGGGTGGCCTAGGTCCAGGAGGGGTAGGAGAAGGTGATTCCATACAGCTGGGCCCAGGAAGAGAAGCCCCTCTTCTTCCTGATGAAGTGGTGGTGGTTGCCCTTCTTTCTGAGTGTCGGTGACATGCTCGTCCAACGCCTTAGGCTCGTGGCAGTGGTAGGGCACGTGCTGTAGGCAGGGCCGCTGCAGTAGTCGGGGGGCACCATGCCATAGATGTGCACGTGGTCACACTATGCCACCGCAGTCACCATGGTGAACCAGCCTGTGCTCAACCACGAACAGGACTCTTCCCTGTCCTTGCCTGCCTCACTCCGGAAGAGGTCACCAGACTGGCTCAGGACTCCTCCCTGTCCTTGCCTGCCTCACTCCGGAAGAGGTCACCAGACTGGCTCAGGACTCCTCCCTGTCCTTGCCTGCCTCACTCTGGAAGAGGTCACCAGACTGGCTCAGGACTCCTCCCTGTCCTTGCCTGCCTCACTCCAGAAGAGGTCACCAGACTGGCTCGTGCAGCCAAGAGAGATGGCGTAAGCGTCCATGCTGGGGAACACCAGGCCTGCCCGCTGGATGACGCGCACCAGCCTGTCCTGGGGCGTCTGCATCTTGGTGGGAGACCCCAGAAGGTGAACAGGGTTTCGGAGGTCTGGTTGATGAACTCCTAGAGTCTCCGCAGCACATGGAATGCACTGGAATGGGCTGCTACGCGGAAGGTGGTCTTGTTACCCACAAGGTGGTCTGAGTAGCCCGTGGTGGGGGTGTCGTTCATGCAGATTGTGCCCTCGGCCTGCTTGACCTCAGGGCCCAGTTTGGTTCCTAGCAGGTGGCTGGAGCTGGTGACAATCACATTGGTGGCACCAGCTGGGCAGTGTCTTGTGGGCGAGAATGGGGATGTAGCCGTCAGTGATGCTCCACTTCTTGAGGTTGACCAGCTGGCGGATCTGGCCCCACAGGGAGCTGTAATAAGAGACCTCACTGGCACTGTTGGAGCTACAGAGGGTGAGGGTGGTGATGAGAGCAAAGAGGATCACGCACACTGCTGACCACTGCTGTTGTTACTCATCTCTCTCTGGCGACTGCTGTGGGGCAGAGGCCGGCATCCTGCGGATGGCCCAGGGGGGAGGGGTGTGGGGTCACACCTCCCCTGGGGGGTGCCAGCTCCTCTCAGCCCCCAAGCCCCCTCACATGGTGCCTGGAGCCCAGAGTTGAGGTCTGGGCTGCTCTGGCTGCCCAGGCCCCGCTGCCAAAACAGCTGTTTTGATTGATTCTGGTTTTTCAGTGAAATAAGGGTGTACAGGGCATGCTCAGTTGCACAGTCATGTCCGACTTTTTGAGACTTCATGGACTGTAGCCTGCCAGGTTCCTTTGTCCGTGGGATTCTCTAGGCAAGAATACTGGAGTGTGTAGCCATGCCCTCCTCCAGGGGATTGTCCCAACCCAGGGTTCAGATCCCAACTGGTATCTCCTGTGTCTCCTGCACTGTAAGCAAATTCTTTACCGCTGAGTCACAGGGGAAGCCAAGAAGCAAGGCAGTTGGCTGAGAATGAGGACAGAGTGTGGGGTGAAATGGCTGTTTTGGAGGCTGGGAGGCTGAGTGTATGGGGGACATTGAGTAGAATAACCTGGTAATGAGGAAAGCCTGCTTGAGTCTTGTCGTCAGGAGCCAAGTGCAACTAAGCAGGTGCTCATGTGGCTGCTCAGCCGTGTCTGACTCTTCGCAACCCCATGGACTGCAGCCCGCCAGGCTCCACTGTCCATGAGATCCTCCCGACAAGAAATACTGGAGTGAGGTGCCGTTTCCTCCTCCAGGGGACCTTCCCAACCCAGGGTTCAAACCTGCGTCTCCCGCACTGGCAGGCAGATTCTTACCACTGAGCCACTTATCTCCTCCTCCCACGCAGGAGATAATACACACTTCAACCAGGAGCTACTGTGTGCAACAGACAGGTGGGCTTAGGAGTGCTGAGGTTCGGTTAGGCAAGTGTGAGAGAGATGGCAGGAGGGTCCCTGATCCAGCCTCCTTCTTACTCCCCAGACCTTGGTCCTATTTCCAATGCTGGTCTCGTTTTTACTGATGCCTTCCTGGTCTTTTTGCCCCCATCTACCTTCCTGCCCTTCACCCCTCTGGGCCTCAGCCATCCTCCTCCTCTTTCTCCCCTACCCCTCCTTCAATTTCTCATCCTGAGAAAACGAGGCCCACAAGCCAGCTCAGCCAGAGGTGGAACCGGTACTTCAAAAGGGCACAGTAATAGTGACTTTCTCTGTTTGACAAAGACTCCTACCTGCCTGCCAGCACCAGAGCTGATTTTCTTAGAATGCAGGCTCCTTGAAGTTGGAGGAAGCAGCTTGTCCACCCATCAATAAGTGTGGCCCAAGGTGTAATTATTGTTAGGCCTGTTGTGAGAGGTGAAGGTGGTCCCTGAGCTTCCCCTCTGCTGTGTTCCATAACGAGCTTGTCTGGTGGAGGAGATGGACCCAGGCCCAAAGGACTCAGTTGGGATGTGTCCTGGTCTCCCTTCAGACTGAAGGACTTATTCCCCCAGCTTCTGGGAGTGCTGTGGGCAGGTGGCCCCCTGCTGTCGGCAGTCTCAGGAATTGTTTAGCTAAGGTCCAGCCTGCATTCAGCGACTGGTTTATACCAGGTTGTAAAGGCCTGACTTTCTCAACCCAAGTTGAGGTGTCTCAGAAGGGTCATTCCAGTGACAGAGCTCCTGGGGGAGGTGGCGGGGAGGTGAGCTGAGGCTTTCACAGCTTCACCTCTCCATCTCCTCAATTCTTGCCTCCCTCCTCTCCCTCCGACAGCTGTTGACCTCAAGGGCACCCCTTAATCAACGTAATCACCCTTATCTCCCTCTCAGAGATTCTTCTGGGGAACCCAACTTGCAACAGTTGAGGCCGGTAGTGACCCAAGAAAGCAGACACTAAGGTGGAATTGGTTTTCTTGGCGTAGCATTAACATCACACCTGAACTCTAAAATGATCCCTTCCCTGGATTCCTCCTGTTCTACAAAATCATAATTGCACGTGTGTTTTGCTGAAAGTTTTCACTTTTGTCTCAGGTTCAAAGGATTTGTTAACAAAATAAGCCACCCATTCTATATAAATAAATAATACAAATGTTTGTTAGAGGATTATCTAGCTTACTTTCAATATACTAACATTAAAAGAAAAGATAAATAGAAGCAACAGAAGATACATATGCAAGATCAAACCAGTCAATCCTAAAGGAAACCAGTCCTGAACGGAAGGACTGATGCTGAAGCTGAAACGCCAGTACTTTGGCCACCAGATGTGAAGAGCTGATTCATTGGAAAAGACCCTGATGCTGGGAAAGATTGAAGGCAGGAGGAGAAGGGGATGACAGAGGATGAGATGGTTGGATGGCATCACTGACTTGATGGGCATGAGTTTGAGCAAGCTCTGGGAGTTGGTGATGGACAGGGAGGCCTGGCATGCTGCAGTCTGTGGGGTCGCAGAGTCAGACATGATTGAGCGACTGAACTGAACTGAGCTGAGAGGATACATCACCAAATTGGGTTTTGACCAGCATCCAGGCTCAAACAGCAGTGGGAAGTCCCTGCAACACAGCACGTCTGGAGTCCCAGTTGGGAAAAAAGACCCAGGCATCGCATCCGCTCCTTGGGTGAGACTTCAAAGGCTGCACCTCAGGGTTCCCGCTTTTAATCCCAGGATGCAAACTGATATCATTAATCTGTGAGCAAATAGCAGCTCTGGTTTCCTGTTAATGTTTATAAAACTTGGAATGTTGTTAAGCCCAGGACTTGGTTGGCCAGGGCACCTCCAGGGGCTCAACAGTCTCAAGATTCATCCTCTACCTATGGTGCTTACAATGCTTCCACTCACAGCAAGCAGTCACTCACAGTCAGGGGAGTGTCCAGGCAGGTTAGAAGCAAGGTCAGAGGCCTGCTCTGCTCTGTCTGTGGAGCCTAAACAAGACTATTTAATTTCCCTAACAAGGTGTCACCTTCTAGGCCCCAAGCCCACTTCCTTCCTCAAGTATAAGTTGTTCCCACACTTTCTCCTCTGCTCCCCTAGCCTCCAGACCATGGCCCTGTTTCATGAGTCAACGTGGGGACACGGGGGGATGTGCCTACTTCTGTCACCCTGCCATGCCATATTCTGGGCAGGTCAGAACCTGAGGCTGCCAGAGCGACTGGAAAGTGGGAGCTGAAATGCCAGGAAGGAGGAAAGGCAGAGAGCCCTGAAATCTGAGTGAAAACTCTCCTCCCAGTCTCTACCCTCATCTCCATTGTCGGCTTCTTCCTTTTTTAAAAAAAAAATCTTTGTATCATTTAATATGTTATGAAAATTCCTCAGCATCAGTAAGAACAGAGTACATACAATATCATTTTGAAGGGCTTCCTTGGTGCCTCGGACATAAAGAATCTGCCTGTAATGCAGGAGATCCGGGTTAGATCCCTGGGTCGAGATCCCCTGGAGAAGGAAATGGCAACCCACTCCAGTATTCTTGCCTGGAGAATCCCATGGACAGAGAGCCTGGTGCGCTACAGTCCTTGGAGTCACAAAGAGTCGTACACGATCGAGCGCCTCTCACATCATTTTGAATGCCCGTGTATATTTCACTGTACAGATATACTGTAATTTAACCATCTACTATTGGTCATTTGGAGGGTTTCCAATTGTTAAGGTTAATTTCGGGGGAGGGCGGGTTGTGGGCTTTTCTTTCTTCAAGCTGAAGGAAGGGCTTCCCCAGTGGCTCAGTGGTAAAGAGTCCACCTGCCAGGAGACACAGGATGGCTCCCTGGTCCAGGAAGATCCCGCTTGCCACAGAGCAGCTAAGCCCTTGTGCTACAGCTACTGATCCTGCGCTCTAGAGTCTGGGAGCCACAGCCACTGAAATTCGCACCCCCTAGTGCCCGTGCCCGCGCCCTCAAATGAGAGAGGCCACTGCAGTGAGAAGCCCCCACACAGCAGCTAGAGGGTAGCCCCTGATTGCCCCAAGCAGAGAAAAGCCCGTGCAACTACAAAGACCCAGCGCAACCAACATCCACTCATTAATTATTTAAAAACCTGAAGCGAAAGTCGCTCGGTTGTGTCCGACTCTTTGCGACCCCATGGACTATACAGTCCATGGAATTCTCTAGGCCAGAATACTGGAGTGGGTAGCCTTTCCCTTCTCCAGGGGATCTTCCCAACCCCGGGTTGAACCCAGGTCTCCCACATTGCAGGCAGAGTCTTCACCAGCTGAGCTACGAGGAAAGCCCCACAAAGCCTGAAGGAGACCACTTATGACGTCAGTCTGTTCCCAGCTGGAAACAGGTTCCAGTGCCGCCAGGACTGTCCCATCTCTTGGGTTTGTCGGTGGTGCTGGCAGCCTGACAGGCTCAGAACCAGAGGGAAAGAGGGGCTACTGCCAGGGAGGAGAAGGTTCATGGTCAGGGAGGCTGAAACCTACAGGCAGGAGTGGTTAAAACACCCAGTCCTGTGAACTTCGTCTACACCACCTCAGTGGCAGATGGAGATGAGGCTGGCAGTTGATATGGAGAGGCAGGAAAGGGTCTTGGATTCTCAAGAAGCAAACCTGAGACCCGGGTACAAGTAGTTTATTGGGAGGTGGTTCTGATTCCGGTGGTGAAAAACTAGAAGGAAGGACCTTTATTCTTGTCTTCTTTGAAGGAAGAATTCAGCAGAGACCAAGATTGTGAAAAGATAAAGGTGTTTATAAAAAGAAGCAGAATACGTGTAAAAGAACATGTAGCTGAACTCAGAGTGAGTCATGTGCAACGGGGCTGGCTTAGGTTGCTTAAATCAAGGTAGTTTTCTGCTTTTGTTTTCTGACCAGTCATCTTCATATCTGGTCCTGGTATGGGCGCACATCTCTCAGCCAAGATGGATTCCAGCTGACCTCTTCTCCCTCCTTTTGTCCTTCCCCTCGACTGAGGGCCTTCTCTGGGTGTGTGTTGGGCCAGGAAACCCCACAAGAATGCACCCCGTCTGGGCCCAGTGCTCCCGCTGGTCTCCCATCTCGAAGCATCAGCAGGAGACCAGCTGCAGCTGCTCAGCCAGGGGCCTGTGCACCTCCTACCTCAGGTCTGAAGAGAGGAGCCTGACCCAGATGTTACTGAGTCGCGTCTGCTGTGAGCACCCAGGGCCCGATCCCGCCGGGGACCCTCTGAGAGGAGGCCAGGACTAGGGTGAGGTACTTGGGGTGCCAGATTAAGGAGGGACCCACTCTCGCACAGCCCTGGTAGATGCCGCCTTACATCTTGCACCCTGGAGCCTCTCTTACCTTGTCCTAGTCCCTGCCCTGCTCTGAGAGACTGTGCAGAACTAACCTCACGATTGTTCCGCCCACAACTGGGAGCCAGGGATCTTGTCGCTGACCCCATCCTTCACTGATTGAGCATTTCCCCTGGGTTGTTAAATCTCAGCACTTGTGGCCCTGAGGCAGAGTCAGAGGGAGGAAGAGCTGGTCCTGCAGAGGTCTGCTGAAGGCATGCAGGCCAGGTGTCCATGGCCCCTGCCGTGGACGGAGAGGATGTATTTAGAAACAGAGTTCAGGGAGCCTGAATATATCCCTCCTCTCTCCGGGGCCCACCTTCTTCTGCTTCTGTGACCCTTGAAGCCAGTGAAGGAAACGTTCAAGAGAATCACTTGGAGAACTAGGCTGTGTCTTCGGAATCTGGAGATGCCGGGACTGGTAGTCTTCTCGTACCTCGTGGTAGCCACCTTGTGTAGTCCTTGAGGTGAGGTGCATCTGCAGTACAGCAAGAAGTGGGCCTCCTGGGAAAGACCTGCCCTTCCCAGAAGGGGGGCCTGAGCTTCTCAGGGCCAGAGATGAAGCCCAACCACGGAAGCCAGAGTTTCACTGTCCTGGGAGCATCCTACACGAGAAGACAACCAGCAGGGAAGTCCATGGAAAATGCGGGGGTAGCAGCCAGGCTTAGAACGTATCACCCAGATCAGTGACGGGAGTTCCTTGAAAAACCCACAAAGATGCTCTACAGGAAAGAGGCAGCCTCGGGCACTGCCACACAGAGGACCTCAGTGCCAAGCTGTCCCCAGAGCAGCCATGATATGCCTTTTCTGCTCCCCACCCTGCCAGCCCAGCCCAGCCCTGGCTGAGGAAGGGCAGCAGAGTGAGAAGGGAGGGAGAAGAAGGGAAGGACAAGGAGGAGAAGCCACCCTCTCCCACCTCCCCCAGGCCAGTTTCCTTGGCAGGAGGCCCAGGCTGGAGGACCAGGGAACGTCAGGTGGATAAAAGATCGATGCTTTGATATTTTATTGGACTGGACTTTTAAAAATACCTTTAAAAACAGTATTGACACCCAAGTGTGACTCAGAAAGATGCAGGTTCTGAGCAGTCATCTGTGTAAGAATGGAAGAGTCAGCATTCTGCAGTACAGTTGGCAGGGAGAGCGGTTGGAAAGAAAAATGTCATTTTCAGCTACTGTCCTCCTGGGTTCATCCATTCAATAAACCCGTGTCCTCCATTCTAGCTTTGCCCAAATGTGCTAAAATGGCATTATTTAAAAATTCTGTCTGTATATCTAGAATTCGCTCAGAACCTGGGAGAGACATGTGGTTAATTGACATCCCCCACCCCCGCCACCAGCCAGTGAGAACTCTGGCCCTGCATGCTGACACTGTTTCCAAAAGCAACAGAACAGTTGGGAGCTAAGAAGCCACCCCAGTCATGACTGCTGCAGCCTTCCCCACCTCTCCCCTGCCAGAGAGGCCCTGGAGGTTGAGACGCAATCACGGTAGGAACCTCTAAGAAGCAGAATAATAGTAAGACTGGGATTGACTTCAGCCAGACTTCAACATTGCTGCTATCCCAGCTCTCAATGGCCAGCATTGTTATTAAATAGCTTGAACATCATCCCTGAGGAAAGCTGGACCTCCTGTGCTTGTTGATGGTTCGGTGTTGGATGCCAAAGGAATTTCCCTTCTCATCCAAGGTGATATAAGGAAGGGTCAGTCTTGCTCAGGGCCTTTGGATATCGTGTGCACACAGATCCCCTGGGTCCTTGTCAGAATGCAGAGTCGGATCTGGAGTGGGGCAGGAGTATGCATTTTTAACTAGCTCCCAACTGGTGTCAAGTGCTTTGGTGCGTGGACTACATTTACAGTAGCAAAGATCCAGAACGGTGGTTCTCCACTTTAGCTGCACGTGAGAATCACATGCGGGAATCTGCAAAATCTCAGATTCAGATTTCATTGGTCTGGAGTGGGATCCTGATGCTGATGTTTTTAAAATTCCCATATAATTCTGTAAGAGCCTCCCTGATGGCTCAGTGGTAAAGAATCCACTTGCCAATGCAGGAACCACAGAAGACCCAATGCAGGAACCACTCTCTGACCCAGGGATCCCATCTCTGGGTCAGAGAGATCCCCTGGAGGAGGAAACAGCAGCCCACTCCAATATTCTTTCTTTTTTTTCTCACTCCAATATTCTTGCCTGGGAAATCCCATGGACAGAGGAGCCTGGCGGGCTACAGTCCACAAAGTCACAAAGAGTTGGACCCATCTTTGCAAGTGAACAACAACACAATTTTATAAACAGCTAAGATTGAGAAATAGATTTATAATAAGAATTGTGACATTTGTTTATTCTATAACTGTTATTTATTTATGGAAGATAAAAGTGGTTACGGAGTTAATACCAACATAGACAAAGAATGATTCTTCTAAATCCACCTGAGGTTGAAAACACCTAGGAAGAGTCACCCCACCTGAACCCTAGTATGTCGCACCAGTGCAGGAAATGGCTGCTGATAAAATCGCCACCTAACCTCAACCAGAAAGGCTAGGACAGCCCCACTGAGTGGATTGTGGGCACTCTGAATTGTCTGTGCAGAAAGAAGGGGAGGCAGGGTACGTGTGAGTGCGTATGCTCGAGAGACATGTATGCATGTGATGGAAATTCAGCGTCGACCAAAATGTCCCTTCCTCCCTCAAGTCTCAGTTTAAAAGTAGTTTTGTCCTTTTTATTCATCACTCAAGGTGATGATGGCAGTGCTTTGAGACTAGTCACTCTGTATTAATTTCCCAGGATTGCATGACAAGTTACCAAAAACTCAGTGACCCAAACGATAGAATTGCATTTTCTCACGGTTCTGGGGGCCAAAGTCCAAAATCAAGGTGTAGGCGGGGTCGCGTTCTCTCTGAAACCTTTCGGGGAGAATCCATTCCATGTCTTAGTTTCCAGTGGTTGGTGGCAAGTCTTGGCTTGTGGCACTCCAATCTTTGCCTCTGTCACCCTGTGGAATCCTCCCTGTGTCTGTTCACTTCTTCTAAGGACATCAGTCATATTGGATTAAAGGCCCACCGTACTCAAGTATGACCTCATTGTAATGAATATCATCTGCCATGATCTGATTTCTAGATAAGATCATGTTCTAGGACTCTGGGAAGAGCATGAATTTGAGGGCAGGATGCTCTCCAACCCAGTACACTCTTCTTACCTAAAGATGGGAAGATTCCTGAGGCCATCACAGGTCCATTTCGGAAATACCTTGCCCAAATCCCCCTACAAACAGGAGTTCTTTGTTTTACACCAGAGCCCAGCCTGTTCCCTTTCCAGCACTGCATAATGGGAAGTATGCCGAACATAGAGCCTGGTGGACCTGAGGTCAAATCTCCACTTAGAGAGTGGAGGTGACTTTCGGTTAAGTTGCTTATACCTTCTTGGGTTGCATCTTTGTAACTTGGGGCAACAGGACAAATAACCAAACATTTTGTGGAAACTTTCTTCTGCACGACACAACATATTAGAACCTTTATAGATGTTATTTGATTAACAGAAATATCATCTTCATGAAGCTGTGGGGATAAATTAGCATATAGACTGTACCTGATCCGCTATAGGTGCTGAACAAATACTAGTCCTTTTTACATCCTTCCTCACTTTAGGAGAAGGCAATGGCAACCCACTCCAGTACTCTTGCCTGGAGAATCCCATGGATGCAGGGGCCTGGTAGGCTGCAGTCCGTGGGGTCGCTAAGAGTCGGACATGACTTCACTTTCACTTTCACTCAGGTGCTGACAGTTTCTGATAATCCCTAAGCGGAGCCACCCAGATAACCTGCCCTTGCATTTCTGATGGACAGCCTGGAGCCGGAGACTTGGGAGTCAGCTCTGCCAGTAACTCCACTGTGACTTTGGCAAGCCACTTAAACACCTTCCATCCAGTGACTCACTCTGCTGCCCACTCAAGAACGAGCAGCATCTGAGAGCAGCATGCCAGTGTGGGAAGTGGAGCCCAGGGCCCGGCAGGCAAGAAGGTTCACGGGGCTGTGGAGCATCTCTGGTCCTGAGTTCCAGCATCAAAGTGGTCCTGAGCTCACCTGCCCCATCTCACCATCTGCCCCTCCATGCACCTGCCCTAATCTTTACTGAGCTGTGTTCTTAGCTCTCTGTGGATCTGCCAAGGGTTAAATAGCTTCTGACCTTTAAAGAAAACGTGATATTAACCCAAGAGTCCCTCTCTGGGTTTGGATAGTGTGTGTGTGTGTGTGTGTGTGTGTGTGTGTGTGTGAATGTGTGTTTCCTTGCTCTCTTGCAGGACTTCCTGTTTCTGCAGACTCTTTGCCCACACCATTAACTCTGGAAGTGGCTGGGCACTTGTGCAAATCTGTCAGCTGCCACATCACATCCTTGATTTGCTCTCTCCTTCTTCTCCAGTTCAGTTCAGTTCAGTCGCTCAGTTGTGTCTGACTTTTTGCAACCCCGTGAACCGCAGCACGCCAGGCCTCCCTGTCCAGCACCAACTCCCGGAGCCTACCCAAACTCATGTCCATTGAGTCGGTGATGCCATCCAACCATCTCATCCTCTGTCATCCCCTTCTCCTCCCGCCCTCAGTCTTTCCCAGCATCAGGGTCTTTTCAAATGAGTCAGCTCATTTGAGTCAACATCATGTGTCAGCATCAGGTGGCCAAAGTTTTGGAGTTTCAGCCTCAACATCAGACCTTCCAATGAACACCCAGGACTGATCTCCTTTAGGATGGACTGGTTGGATGTCCTTGCAGTCCAAGGGACTCTCAAGAGTCTTTTCCAACACAACAGTTCAAAAGCATCAATTCTTTGGTGCTCAGCTTTCTTTACGGTCCAACTCTCACATCCATACACGACTACTGGAAAAACCATAGCCTTGACTAGACAGACCTTTTTGGCAAAGTAATGTCTCTGCTTTTTAATATGCTGTCTAGCTTGGTCATAACTTTCCTTCTAAGGAGTAAGTAAGTGTCTTTTAGTTTCATGGCTGCAGTCACCATCTGCAGTGATTTTGGAGCCCCCCCCCTCCAAAAAAATGTCTCACTGTTTCCACTGTTTCCACATCTATTTGCCATGAAATGATGGGACCGGATGCCATGATCTTAGTTTTCTGAATGTTGAGCTTTAAGCCAACTTTTTCACTTTCCTCTTTCACTTTCATCAAGAGGCTCTTTAGTTCTTCTTCACTTTCTGCCATAAAGGTGGTGTCATCTGTGTATCTGAGGTGATTGATATTTCTCCTGGCAATCTTGATTCCAGCTTGTGCTTCTTCCAGCCCAGCATTTCTCATGATGTACTCTGCATAGAAGTTAAATAAGCAGGGTGACAATATACAGCCTTGACATACTCCTTTTCCTATCTGGAACCAGTCTGTTGTTCCATGTCCAGGTCTAACTGTTGCTTCCTGACCTGCATACAGGTTTCTCAAGAGGCAGGTCAGGTGGTCTGGTATTCCCATCTGTTGAAGAATTTTCCACAGTTGATTGTGATCCACACAATCAAAGGCTTTGGCATAGTCAATAAAGCAGAAATAGATGTTTTTCTGGAACTCCCTTGCTTTTACAATGATCCAGCAGATGTTGGTCCCTTCTTCTCCAGGGACCTGTTTATTGAGGGCTGGTGTGTCTTCTTGGCACAGTTGACACTTCTGAAGGGCTCAGCTGCCAAACTGGCTGAGTATGAGTAGTTTTTCAGTTTGTCAAGCAGTGGAAATATGGGGGGGAGGCCCTACCACCAGTTTATTGGACAAGCCTTAGAACATCCCCGCTCTTCAGTAATAACAACCCATCATATTCATAAGGGCTACAAAATTTCCCAAGCACATTCGTACTTATGATCTCATTAAATCACAACATCTGCATGGAGACTTTGTGTCCATTTTATAGATGAAGATCCTAACCCCCTGCCAGCTGACACCCTTGGCATTGTTTGGGAGCCAATTTGACGTGCAGAACCTTGGGCTCAGACCTGCCGAGTCATGACCTGCCATTTAAGATGATTCCCAGGTGATCTGTGAGGGCTTCTTTTGCGGCTCAGCTGGTAAAGAATCTGCCTGCAATGCGGGAGACCTGGGTTCGATCCCTGGGGTGGGAAGATCCCCTGGAGATGGGAAAGGCTACCCACTGTATAGCCCATTAGATCGCAAAGAGTCAGACACGACTGAGCGGCTTTTTACTTTCACAGGTGATCTGTGTGCACATTAAAGAGTGGAAGTGCTGGACTAAAGGGTAGTAACTCTCCCAGCATCCAGGACAGCATGATGGCTCACCTGGGATGAAAACCCAGGCTCCAAGCCTCCCAGAGAAGTGCTTTTCTGACAGCGTTGCTACACTCTCTGCACTTTAGCTGACCTAAAGTAGGCACATACATCCTCTCAGTCAGCTCCCAGGTGACATCCACGTTCTCACCCTGAAGACTGAAGCTGAGTCGGCTGCCCCTGCTTTTGCTCCTGAAGCCCTTGGTGGGCTCCTCTGTCACAGAGGTAGAGGTACTGAGCCCTGTAACAAGGGGGAGAAAAATCAAACCATCAAGCGTCTTCTCAGGGCAACCACTGGATTTGTCTGGAAGAGCTCCATACATCACTCTGGTTGCCCTACTTGAGCGATGGGGGAGCAAAGGAAACAAACTGCTGTGCAAAAGGAGGAATTTGTGTTGATCCTGAGAACAAAGACAAAGATGGGCAGAGAAATTACGAGGAAAAAAGAGGAGGAGTGTGCCAGAGCCTTGGAGGAAGAGGTACAGTAATGTTTCTACATTCTTGGTGGGAATGGATTGCTTTGGAGGGGTTGTTTTGTTTTTGGTAGACAGTGTAAATGTTTTACACAAAGTGGAGTCTTGGAATGGCACAGTGAAGCTGGGAACTGGCTGGTGCCAGAGTGCCGTGAGGTCTCAGTGGGCCCTGGAACCGCATAGTGACTGTCTGGACCAGCTTATTTCCTGTTCTTGGAATCCCTAGGACCTCGCATAATATAGCCAAAATGTTTCTTGTATGAATGAATGAGAGCATTAAAAAATCCATAAATATTATCCTGTCCAACTCCCTCATTTTTTTCCCCTGCCTGTTTGTTGTAGATTGGCTTTAAAATTTTTTTATCATAAGATACATTATATATTATAACATGGAAATACAAATATGCAATTAAAAAAATAATAAAATGAATACCAATATAGTCACCATCCAAATCAAGAAACAGAACATCAAAGGTTTTATACTTTTTTTTACTTACTTTTTCTGGCTGTGCCTCCAGCATGCAGGATCTTAGTCCCCTGTCTAGGGATACAACCCAGGCCCCTTGCAGTGGAAACGTGGAGTCTAAACTGCTGAACCACCAGGAAAGTCTTTACATCTTTCAACAATCTGGAAATGTTTTCTTTTGTAAGGTTGGAGGTAGGAGGCTAAGTAATTTTTTCATATACATAATCAATTTTGACTCAAGATTTGTTGAAAAAGTTTTCCTTTTCTCACTAAGCTGCAGTGCCAACTTGTTCTTTAAAAGAATTCTGTCTGTGAATAGATCTGCTTCTGGGTTCTGTCTTTGATTCTTTGATCTACCTATTATTTTCAGCGTAAAACTATGTGATCTGTTTACCAAAGCTTTATAATAATTACTCATATCTGACATGATGAGACCCCATATTCTTCTTCTTTAGCAGTATCTTGGCTTTTTATAGGCATTTGTATTTCTAAATAAAATTTAGAACTACTTTGTTAATCACAAAAACTATTGTGAGAATTTTTTTATAATTATATGGAAACTTTAAGTCAGTTTAGGGGAGAACTCATATCTTTTGACATCTAGTCTTCTAAAGCATAAATAATATATTTCTCTACAACTTTTATAAATTCTTGTATGTCTTTTAACAAAGTTTTATAATTTTTCTATAAAGATTCTTCCTCATTTATATCACTTCGTATTTATTGATGTTACAATAAAAAATCATTTTTAAAACTACTTTTTATATATATTGTTGCAGAGACAGAAATGCAGTGGAATTGTGTTATCAACTTTTCGTTCAGCACTGTTATGCAATTTTACTGCTAACTTTGATATCTTACCTGTAGACTCTTCCCGATTTCCAAGAGAATGGGTTTGGGCTTTCCCTTCCCATCTCCTTTAAATTATGATATCTTGTCTTCTGTCCCAGTCCTTATGCCATTTATTTCTTTCCCTTGACTTATTGTACAAGGTGAATATCTCTAGTACCAAGTAGAAGTGGTGGTAGAGAAGGCATAGTTTTCTTATTCCTAATTTTAGAGGGATCTGTTTTGACATTTCCTCATTGATAAGGATGTTTGATTTGGTTTTGTAGTTTCAGGTTAAAGAAGCCCCATATTGAAGAACTTTTTAATGAAGAGATGTTGTTGGTTTTTTCCCCCCTTAAAAATGAACTGTAGTCCACATGTGGGAAATGCCTATAACATAAATGTATGCAGTTCCACGCACTGAACCCATCTGTGTGACCACCGCCTAGATCCAGAGACAGCGTATCTCCAGATCCTGAGATGCGCCTTTCCATCTTATTACTCAGCCCACAGTGGTACCCAATCTTGCGACACCACGGGCTAGTTTTACCTGTGTTTTAGTCTCCTATGTAAGTGGAGTCATAGTACTGCCTTTGCGACTGGCTTCTGTTTTTCTAAGTAATTATTTATTTATTGTTGGCTGCCCTGGGTCTTCACTGGTGCACTCGGGCTTCCTCTAGCTGCAGCCAGTGGGGGTGGCTCTCTGGTTGCAGAGCGCAGGCTTTCTGTTGCTGTGGCTTCTCTTATTGTGAGTGCAGGCTCTTGAGTACACAGGCTTCAGTGGTTGCTGCACGTGGGCTCAGTAGCTGAGGCCTGTGGGCCTAATTGCTCCATGGAATTTGGGATCCTCCTGGACCAGGGATCAAACCCATGTCCACAGCATTGCAAGGTGAATTCTTAACCACATGAGTCTGAGTGAACTCCGGGAGCTGGTGATGGACAGGGAGGCCTGGCGTGCTGCGATTCATGGGGTCGCAAAGAGTCAGACACGACTGAGCAACTGAACTGAACTGGACTGAACTGGACCACCAGGGAAGCCTTGTGTCTGGCTTCTTCTGTGCAATGTTATGTTAGTATATTCATCTATACTGTACAATTGTAGATCACTTATTCTTGGCAATGAAACGTAAGCTGTTGTGTGAATATATTGGAATCTATATATCCTATGTTTGATGGGCACTTGGATAGTTTCCTATAAGTCTATTATGAATAGTTCAGTTCAGTTCAGTTCAGTTCAGTCGCTCAGTCGTGTCCGACTCTTTGTGACCCCATGAATTGCAGCATGCCAGGCCTCCCTGTCCATCACCAACTCCCAAGGTTCACTCAAACTCACATCCATCGAGTCCGCGATGCCATCCAGCCATCTCATCCTCTGTCGTCCCCTTCTCAATCCCAATCCCTCCCAGCATCAGAGTCTTTTCCAATGAGTCAGCTCTTCGCATGAGGTGGCCAAAGTACTGGAGTTTCAGCTTTAGCATCATTCCTTCCAAAGAACACCCAGGACTGATCTCCTTTAGAATGGACTGATTGGATCGCCTTGCAGTCCAAGGGACTCTCAAGAGTCTTCTCCAACACCACAGTTCAAAAGTGTCAATTCTTCGGCGCTCAGCTTTCTTCACAGTCCAGCTTTCACATCCATACATGACTACTGGAAAAACCATAGCCTTGACTAGATGGACCTTTGTTGGCAAAGTAATGTCTCTGCTTTTTAATATGCTATCTAGGTTGGTCATAACTTTCTTTATGAATAGTACTGCTATGAATATACTAATACATATCTTTGGTGAAATATATATTTTGTGTTTGATACATACCTCAGAGGAGTATTGAAAACCATTGAAAATGTGCATGTTTCACTTTAGTAGAAAAATGCCACATTATTTTCCAAAGTGGTTGCAACAGTTTCCACTCCCAGCAGGAGAGTTGGAGAGTTTCATTTGCTCCATATACATGCTGAATTTTATAAGTTTTCCTGCATCTTTTGAGATGACCATGTGCTCATAAGATTTTTTTTTCCCATTAATCTGTTAATGTGGTGAATTACACTCCTCATCTTTCCTCATGAAAAAGGAACCTCTCTTTCCTGGGCTAAATCCAACTTGGTCAAGATGTACAAATTGTATGTTGCTTGATTCCATGTGCTATGGTTTTTGTAGAGTTTTCACCTCAGTCTTCATTAGTGGGGTTGGCCTAAATTTGAGGGGGGAGGTTGCTTTAATAACTTTTTTTTTTTTTTACAAAATGAAAGAAAATGGCCTCAAAGAACTAGGTGTATTTAGACAACTGCACAATAGGGTCACAGATCCAGCTCCCAGTTACAGCAAATCTACACCGCTGCTCTGGTCTGGAACTCTTGGAGTAATAATGCTAGTTCCCTGAAAAGCTATGAATGCTAAGATAAACTCTTGACACCCTCCATTTCTAACAATTTTCAACTCCTAGGTTCTCTCATACTGTTTGGAAAACTGCAAATTTGATTTCCTCCTTGTTCACAAGACAAGAGCTTAGCTCAGGAGTTCCCCAGTCAGAGGAATGAAACAAGGCTCTCACAGTAACCCTCCTGGTAATCTTCGGTGATGTGTGCCTCTCTGCTGAGACCCCCAGACTAGATGAGTCTCACATACTCAGAAGGAATGGGTGGAGAGCATGCTTGTAGGGGCAGAGGAAGAAAACCTCTGCCTTTGTGAGCCTGAGGCCCACTCTACCGTGTAGCCTTGGGTTGTCTCTCGCTCGCCTCCACTTTGCAGCAGGGGGCTCCTCTCCCGTCCCCACCGTCTCACTGGTACTGCTGCAGGATGGAGAGCTCCTGGACCACAAGGCTCCAGCTCGCCCACGCCTCCCCGAGTCATTAACCACAAGGCTCCCTCACAGGAAACTGGTAAAAATGAGTATTCATGCCTCCTCAACCAAGGCAGTACAGACCGTCAGTGTTCCATCTTTGAGAGAAGCTTGCCCACAAGCTTCCAGAACAGCAGCTCTGAGAGTCTGATGGGAAATGGGATATCCACATGGCCTCAAAATATCTCTCATAAATGGCTTATTAATAACACAGGGAAAAATAGCAACCTTCCTACTGGCAGACAGTTGAATGAAATGAGCAAGATTAATGTCTTCAGTGCTGGGACTAATGGACATCGTGTGTTCCTGAGAAGGACTCATCGTTTCTGTAGCGTTTCTGCTGAAAACATTTAACCTGGACCTAAGCACAGAGAATTATCAGACAAATCCAAACTGAGGGACATTCTGAAAAATAACTGGTCTGTATTCTTCTAAAAAATGTCAGTGTCTTAAAAGCCAGAAGAAGAGGCACAGTTTCTGATCAAAGATGAGTAAAAGGACTCGACAGTGCAATCCACGCACCACCCTGGATTGGATCCTGAACCAGGGGATGAAAAGTATTATAAAGGTCATCACCTGACATCATTGTCACCTGACATCATCTGACAGTTGGTGAGATTGCAAAATAGACTTCTCAGAGAGTAATACTGTGTTACTGTCAAATTTCTTGATCTTGATAATGGTGCCAAGGTGACCTAAGAGAATGTCCTTGTTTTTTAGAAATTCACACTGAAGGGTTTATGCATAAAGGAATGTGATGCCAATGTGATAGATATTTTATAAAAAAAATCTCTATATCACATATATATGTGTATATATATATATATGTATATATATATATATATAGAGAGAGAGAGAGAGAGAGAGAGAGAGCAAGTGTGTCAAAATGTTAACAGTTGGTGAATCTTGGAGAAGAATATAGCAGTTTTTTCTATATTCTTGCAGCCTTTCTTTTCTGGATATTATTTCAAAACAATAAGCTAAAAAAAATGCTTTTGTATCTAGCAAATGGAAAACCACAAAGGTAAATGATAAGGATCATCTTGGTGGTTAGAATATAGAGTGTCATTATTAATACATTCTTGGCATGAGATGTCTTCAGAGGAAATCGCTTATCTTCTTAACCCTTTAAGAAAGGGTTCATCACTCCACGTGTGCAGATGAGAAAGATGAAGGCTACAGAGATGAAATAAAACATTCAAGGTCACCCAGCAAAGAAGCAGCAGGGTTGGGATTCACTCAGGTCTGTGTGAAAGCCTTCACGTACCACAAACTCCCTGGGATGTGACCCTGACAAAAACCGATCAGAAGAGAAGGTGGCATTTACGTCTTCTTGGTTATAAGTTGTTGGGTCTTAATTCATCTGACCTTTTCCGAGAACTACCTCTTCTTTCCAGGCACTGCCTTGGATGTAGTGAGTAGATAACCCCCCTTAAAAAAAGGCAAGATGTGCGTAGGGTCCAAAGAACACAAGGGTGGACATGGACAAGATCTACAGTGAGAAACGAGGGTTTCTGGCAGCCCAGAGGGGAAGGAAGTTGATTCTGACTGCCCTGATGATTTTGGGTAGCTCACTGTGTTTCTGAAGAAGAATAATGGAGGTAAGAGAAAGGGCATTGGTGTCCACCTGGATGGTGTAACCTGGACTGGGACCAGTCCTGCCTCTTAGGAGTCATGTGGATCTTGGGAAGGTTGTCCAAAATACCTGTAGGGTTGATCTGAGAATCGGATTTAGTATAAGTGAAATGCTGGTGTGGCAGGTTCAGGGCCTCTTTTAGGAGCTGTGGCCTCTGGGGACCTGGGAGTAGCTAAAAAGAAGACAGAGGTTGGTGGAGATCATATTGATGTTACCATGTCTTTGCTCATCAAGAAACTAAAATAGAGGTGTTCCCAGCCTGGTTCCAAAATGGATATGCTTAACCAAACTTTAATGTGGGGGGAAAAATAAGAGCAGTTATGCATTATTTTGTAAACTCTTCTTCTGTGCCGGGAACAGGGATGAATGGTATCAGGAGAGAAAGAGAGAAGCATCTGAACAGTCTGCCTTCACCCTTAACTCAGGAGTGCCTTTCCTGGGGCAGGGGAAGAAGTCTTCCTGGCTTCCCCTCAAGAGCTCTCTGTATATCCATGACTGCCAAAGCATCCTGTCTTTGGCAAACATCCCAGCCCCTAGGCTCCTCCTGCAGAAGCTGGAATCAATAGAATAGACAATAACCATAGGGGCAGAGATGCAAAGGCGCCCACCATAAGACAACACAGCGTGAGCTCAAGTTCACGAGCAGTGGAGATGCCCACTGCCTGAGGGCTAGTTCTCAGTTCTGGGGCAGACTCAACCTCAGGCCACTGACACTTAAAAAAGGAGCTCGGGGTACTCCCATAACCCCAACCAGGGCCAAACATATAAGCTATGGCTGGCCCCTGAGGGGTGCTCACAGAATGGAGATATCATTACTATGTGAAGTCGAATATGCCACTTTGGTGTAAGGATTATTTTCAGCTACAGGCAACTGAGAATCAGCCAACAGAGGAAGAGTTCTTTGCCCTTTCCTGGAGTACCAAAAGTGGGGCATACATTTCCTTCTGAGAAAGGTGCCCGCCCTGTACCAGAACAAATGACTCTTATTATAAAAAATGAGATGCTGACACCAGGTTTAGTCTGCACAAACAGAACTTATTAAAATAGCCCTGTTTTCCTCTGACTTCTGTGCTGGCTCAGATGGTAAAGCGTCTGCCTACAATGCAGGAGACCCGGGTTCAATCCCTGGGTTGGGAAGCTCTCCTGGAGAAGGAACTGGCACCCCACTCTAGTACTCTTGCCTGGAAAATCCCATGGACGGAGGAGCCTGGTAGGCTACAGTCCATGGGGTCGCAAAGAGTCGGACACGACTGAGCGACTTCCCTTTCACTTATTTTCCTTTAGTTCCCTCATAGGTTTCCTTGTCACTCCATCATAGTTTATCATCCCTGGAAGCCCAAACTTCCTTTCCTTCTTTGAAATGGTACATAAGCCTCCAAATCTAACTGCTGTTTTGAGTTTCACCCCTTTTCTGTGAACACCTGTGCACCTAAACATATTCTGAATAAAAATTATGTTTTTTCTCTTAATCTGCTTTTTGTTAGTTTAATTCACAGACTCTCAGTTACTGAGTAAAGAAACTAGAGGAAAATAGTTTTCTCACCAACATACACTTAATAGTGATAAACTCAGACTTCCCTTGTACACCATTTTTTTGTCATGTAGATGCTTTTTGTCACTGGGAGAGAATTCCAAGTGGATTAGTAATTTAATCTATAATTTAGTAAGTTATTTACAAAATGGAAACCTCTCTGCTTTGCTATCAGTGATAGCCATTTTCTAAATGTCTAAAAGCTTATTTTTGAAAAGATACCATATCATTGTTAAAGAAAACTTTCAAAAACTTTCAAAATAAAGAGGAACAGTCTAATATCTGACTTTGAATTTCTGCCTGTTCCATTCCAGAATTTGATCCCATGCATCTGTGTCTTGACAGTTGTACCATATATACCACCTTAATCTGCTTTTCTCATCATAAAGATTTTTCTGGGTTTCTACATAGTTTTCATATGAGTTCTTCCTTTCATTATTCATCATTCTTCAGAGAGCCATTTACCCCCTAGGACTTCTGTGATGAAAGTGCCATTGCTTGCTAAACTCCTTAAAGGGGAGTATAATATATAATTTCATCTTTTTATCTCTTCTAATGACTAGAGCAGTGCTGGGAATACACTTAGTCCTCAGTAAGTGTTTGCAGCCTTGAAAAAAAAAGTTAGTAGAAGACAAATTCTAGGAATAAAGAACCATGTAAAACACTAAGAGGTCTTATCAGTTCTTCTTGCATACAATGTAGCGTAAGTTTCCAGAAACTACAGCTAAAAATACAAATATTATACTCTAAGCCACGCATTTTTCTCCATGTTCAACCCTTCAGAGCAGTATTGCAGTCATACCTTTGACTGTATGCAGGCGATGTTCCTGACCACTCTTATACAGGAAATAAATATTTAGCAGTAACAAAAAAGTCTGTTTATTGTAGCTTTGTGGGGATGTAATCTATGTGATGCTGGGAGGGATTGGGGGCAGGAGGAGAAGGGGACGACAGAGGATGAGATGGCTGGATGGCATCACTGACTCGATGGACGTGAATCTGAGTGAACTCCGTGAGTTGGTGATGGACAGGGAGGCCTGGCGTGCTGCGATTCATGGGTTGCAAAGAGTTGGACATGACTGAGCAACTGAACTGAACTGAATCTATGTGAATCTATATTTAGGTATGACCTAAATCAAATCCCTTACAATTATACAGTGGAAGTGAGAAATAGGTTCAAGGGATTAGATCTGATAGACAGAGTGCCTGAAGAACTATGAATGAAGGTTCATGACATCATACAGGAGGCAGGGATCAAGACCATCCCCAAGAAAAAGAAATGCAAAAAAGCAAAATGGTTGAGGAGGCCTTACAAACAGCTGTGAAAAGAAGAGAAGCAAAAGGCAAAGGAGGAAAGGAAAGATATACCCATTTGAATGCAGAGTTTCAAAGAATAGCAAGGAGAGATAAGAAAGCCTTCCTCGGTGATCAATACAAAGAAACAGAGGAAAACAACAGAATGGGAAAGACTAGAGATCTCTTCAAGAAAATTAGAGATATCAAGGGAATATTTCATGCAAAGATGGGCTCAATAAAGGACAGAAGTGGTATGAACCTAAAAGAAGAAGAAGCCATTAAGAAGAGGTGGCAAGACTATACAGAAGAACTATACAAAAAAGATCTTAATGACCCAGATAACCACGATGGTGTGATCACTCACCTAGAGCCAGACATCCTGGAATGCGAAGTCAAGTAGGCCTTAGGAAGCATTACTATGAACAAAGCTAGTGGAGGTGATGGAATTCCAGTTGAGCTATTTCAAATTCTGAAAGACGATGCTGTGAAAATGCTGCACTCAATATGCCAGCAAATTTGGAAAACTCAGCAGTCATCACAGGACCGGAAAAGGTCAGTTTTCATTCTAATCCCAAAGAAAGGCAATGCCAAAGAATGCTCAAACTACCACACAATTGCACTCATCTCACACGCTAGCAAAGTAATGCTTAAAATTCTCCAAGCCAGGCTTCAGCAATACGTGAACCATGAACTTCCATATGCTCAAGCTGGTTTTAGAAAAGGCAGAGGAACCAGAGATCAAATTGGCAACATCCGCGGGATCATGGAAAAAGCAAGAGAGTTCCAGAAAAACATCTATTTCTGCTTGATTGACTATGCCAAAGCCTTTGACTGTATGGATCACAATAAACTGTGGAAAACTCTGAAAGAGATGGGAATCCCAGACCACCTGACCTGCCTCTTGAGAAACCTGTATGCAGGTCAGGAAGCAACAGTTAGAACTGTTAGACATGGAACAACAGACTGGTTCCAAACAGGAAAAGGAGCACGTCAAGGCTGTATATTGTCACCCTGCTTATTTTTAACTTATATGCAGAGTACATCATGAGAAATGCTGGGCCGGATGAAGCGCAAGCTGGAATCAAGATTGCCAGGAGAAATATCAATAACCTCAAATATGCAGATGACACCACCCTTATGGCAGAAAGTGAAGAAGAACTAAAGAGCCTCTTGATGAAAGTGAAAGAGGAGAGTGAAAAGTTGGCTTAAAGCTCAACATTCAGAAAACTAAGATCATGACATCCGGTCCCATCACTTCATGGCAAATAGATGGGGAAACGGTGGAAACAGTGGCAGACTAATTTTGGGGGCCTCCAAAATCACTGCAGATGGTGACTGCAGCCATGAAATTAAAAGACGCTTACTCTTTGGAAGGAAAATTACGACCAACCTAGACAGCATATTAAAAAGCACAGACATTACTTTGTGGACAAAGGTCTGTCTGGTTAAAACTGTGGGTTTTCCAGTAGTCATGTATGGGTGTGAGAGTTGGACCGTAAAGAAAGCTGAGCACCAAAGAATTGATGCTTTTGAACTGTGGTGTTGGAGAAGACTCTTGAGAGTCCCTTGGACTGCAAGGAGATCCAACCAGTCCATCCTAAAAGAGATCAGTCCTGGGTGTTCATTGGAAGGACTGATGTTGAAGCTGAAACTCCAATACTTTAGCCACCTGATGCGAAGTAGAGACTGATTTGAAAAGACCCTGATGCTGGGAAAGATTGAAGGCGGGAGGAGAAGGGGACAACAGAGGATGAGATGGTTGGATGGTATCACCAACTCAATGGACATGAGTTTGAGTAAACTAAGGGAGTTGGTGATGGACAGGAAGGCCTGGTGTCCTGCAGTCCATGGGGTCGCAAAGTCAGACACAACTGAGCAACTGAACTGAACTGACCTGAACCATCCCTGATAGAGGTAGTCCAGCACTTCTGTGTCATAGAGAATTACCTAGATATGAACTCTGCTGCTGCTGCTAAGTTGCTTCAGTCGTGTCCGACTCTGTGTGACCCCATAAACGGCCGCCCACCCACTCCTCTGTCCCTGGAATTCTCTAAGCAAGAATACTGGAGTGGGTTGCCATTTCCTTCTCCAATGCATGCATGCATGCTAAGTCGCTTCAGTCATGTCCAACTCTGTGCGACGCCATGGACAGCAGCCCACCAGGCTCCTCTGTCCACAGAATTCTCTAGGCAAGAGTACGGGGCTGGGTTGCCATTTCCTTCTCTAGATACGAACTCAGACACCAGCAAATATTTCTAGGAGATGAGACTGCAGACAAAGGAGAATGGGTTTAGGAGTCATGAAGCAAGATGTAGGGGAATACAAAGCCATTCTAAATTGCATTCTATATCTTTGTCAAGAGGTTTTCTTAAAAAAGTCTGTCCCTGAGGGTATTCTTTTCAGGATCTAGTGAATGTTTCTGTGCAACAGAAGATGGACCTGGAGAAAGCATCGATTCTTGAGCCCTGCATGACCTTGGCTGTGTAGTCTGGTTCTGGCTGCCTTCTTCTAGGATGCTGGGATCCCTGCCTTGTGTCCAAAGATGAGGAATGGAGGCTTCTCTTTAACTCCATCACAGTCTAGATCTTTAGAGCCGGGGTATAGTAGCTCAGATAAAAGCCAGTTAAAGATGCTGTGCTGTGCTGTGCTGAGTCGCTCAGTCATGTCCAGCTCTTTGCAACCCCATGGACTGTAGCCCACCAGGCTCCTCTGTCCATGGGGATTCTCCAGGCAAGAATACTGGGAGATCCTCCTCCAGGGGATCTTCCCAACCCACGGATCGAACCGGGGTCTCCTGCATTGCAGGTGGATTCTTTACCAGCTGAGCTACCAGGGAAGCCCCCAACCAAAGATATCAAGTCCTAATCCCTGGAATTTGTAAATGTAAACTTATTAAGAAAAAGGGTCTTTGCAGATGTGGTTAGGCCAAGGAGATTACGATAGAGAGATTATCATGAATTATTGAGATGGACCTAAATGCGCTCTCAAGAGTCTTTATAAGATAGAAGTGGAGGGAGATTTGACGTAGCTCGCAGAGGAGACAGCGATGTAAAGACAAAGGCAGAGATTGGTGTGATGTAACCCCAAGCCCAGGACTGCTGGGACTGCCACCAGGAGCCAGAAAAGCCAAGGAAGGATTCTCTCTGAGGACCCTGGAGAGAGCTCAGTCGTCCAAACTCCGAAAGTGTGAGAGAATAAATTTTTATGTTTTAAGGCACCAAGTCTGCGGTAATTTTTTTTTTTTTTTACAGCAACCTCAGTAAACTTGGATACGTGGCAAGGGCAGACACAGGTCTACAGGGGCCCACACCAGCTCTCTGTGATGGCCCTGGAACTGTGGCAAGAGGCGGTCCTTGGGTCCAGGCTGTGTGGCCCTCTCCCCGGTGCTTCACCTGACTCCCTCATCTTCATAGTGCCTCATACACCATTCAGTTTATTGGAAAACTTCAGTCCACCAGGGGGAATTCCACCCAGTCCCTGAGGCCTGCGTGGCCGAGGCGGGGAGAGGTCCAGGGTCCCTTCCACAGCTTCAGGTAAAGCAGGTATCATAGTTTCCGCCCTTGTGATGTGAATCAGCGGTAACTGGGAGCCCCCAAGTCTCCCTGTCTGTGAGCCATTGATCTTTGCTTATCACTGACAAAACTCTTGTAAAAGATCTGAGGTTTTCCCCAAACTACGTCAGCCCGTGAATAATGTGGGTGAGGGGAATTACCTAGATATGAACTCGGACACCAGCAGTTATTTATATGAGATGAAATTGCAGACAAAGGGAGGATGGATTTAGAGGTCGTGAAACGAGACATGGAGGAACACAGAGCCGTTCTAAATTGCATCTAAAGAAAGAGGTTGAACGGTAGCTGTGAGATGGATGTCGTCTGCGCGGGGGAATTCTTAGCTCGCTCCCTGTTCCCACGAGGAAATTCCACATCCCTCCAGAAGGGGTGCAGTAGCAGAAAAGACAGCTGTGGTTCCACCTCTCTTCCTGACGGAGGAGGGGGGTTGGGGGTGGGGTGGTGGTGATGCTGAGCTCCTAGGACTGGCAGGTGGGGAAATTTTGTCACTTGTATCCGTTGGACCACAAACGCCAGAGGAATGGGCCCCTTTCTCTGTTCCCTTTTTAGGACAGCCTGAACTCCATGGTAAAGGTGCCCCTGGCTGTAGACCTTCGTGGTGAGGTGACCAGGTTGGTCTGGCTTTGTCAGGCCAGGTTACGTCCTTGCTTCTTGATATGGAGGCAGGAGACTGTCCTCTCTGCGGATGACTGAGCTTATCCCAGTGACCTGGTCTCACAAGCAGAAATAAGCCATGAGCTCATCACTTCACAATTCTGTTCCTGAAGTGCCTGTTCTCGACACCGTAAGGAAGAATCTGCCGCTTTTCTGCACACTGAAAACGAAATATCAGAAAGAGCAAGTTTAAAGAAAAATCCCACTTAACATTGCATAGGGATGTCCCTGGCCATCCAGGGGTTAAGACTTCACGCTTCCACTGCTGGGGGTGCAGGTTTGATCCCTGGTTGGGATCAAACCCATATGCCATGCAGCACAGCCGAAAAAATGAATAAGTAACATAAATTTTAAAAAAAATCACTGTAAAGAAAGCCCTAAGAATAAGCTTAACCAAGAAGGCGAAAGACGTATACTCTGAAAACTATAAAATATTGATGAAGGAAATTAAAGAGGATTCAAAGAAATGGAAAAATATCTCCTGCCCTTGGGTTGGAAGAATCAGCCCCCTGTACCACGGAACCCCAAGGCAACCACTGATCTTTTGCTGTCTCTGTCATTTTGCCTTTTCCAAAACATTCTCCTGTAGTTGGAGTCAGAGAGCATGTAGCCTTTTCAGTTAGCAAGACACACTTTAAGGCTTTCAGTTAGCAATACACACCTCAAGGCTTCTCTTTGTGGCTTGATAGCTGGTGTTTTAAGACCACGGAAAAGCATGTCATTGTGTACATTACCACAGTGCTGTTCATCCATTCATCTATCAAAGGACATCTTGGTGGATTCTCATTTTTTGGCAATTATAAATAAAGCTGCTATACATCTTTGTGCTCAGATTTTTGTGTGGATATGTTTTCAGCTCATCGGGGTAGAAATCAGGAGCATGATTGCTGGATTATATGGTAACCCTATTCTAGCTTTATAAGAAATTACCAAACAGTCTCCCATAGTGGTTGTGCCAGTTTGCATTTCCACCAGCAATAAATGAGAGTGCCTCTTAATCTTCTTTTTGTAAAAATTTTATTTATATGCTTTTCTCTTGTTAATCTTTAAAATATTTGTTTTTATTTATTTATTTGGCTGCACCGGCTCTTAGTTGCCGCATGCAGGATCTTCAGTCTTTGCTGCAGCATGCGGGGTCTTTGGTTGTGTTGTGTGAATCTTGGTTGCCGCATGTGGGATCTAGTTCCCTGACCAGGGGTTGAACCCAGGCCCTTGCACTGGGACCATGGTCTTAGGCACTGGCCCACCAGGGAGGTCCCTTAATCTTCTTCCTTTCCAGTATTTGGTGTTTTGATTTTAGCCATTCTAACAAGTGTGTAATGATAATTCACTGTAGCTCTAATATACAGTTCCCTCATGTTCTTTCATATGCTAATCTTCCATCTGTATGTGTTCTTCGGTGAAATCTATTTTTGAAATTTTGGGGTTTTTTTTGTTATAGGGTCTTGTTTTAGCATTGTCATTATATGTGATTTTTAAGCATTAAAAAAATAGAAGTATAGTTGATGTTCAATATTACATATGTACAATATTACATATCACGGGTGTACACTAAAGTGATCCACAATTTTTAGAAGTTGGACTCCAGTTATAGTTATTACAAAATATTGCCCTTATTCCCTTATTATTAATATATCCTTGTAGCTTATTTTATCGGAGAAGGCAATGGCACCCCACTCCAGTACTCTTGCCTGGAAAATCCCACGGGTGGAGGAGCCTGGTAGGCTGCAGTCCAGGGGGTTGCTAAGGGTCAGACACGACTGAGCGACTTCACGTTTCACTTTCTTGCATTGGAGAAGGAAATGGCAACCCACTCGAGTGTTCTTGCCTGGAGAATCCCAGGGATGGCGGAGCCTGGTGGGCTGCCGTCTATGGGGTCGCACAGAGTCGGACACGACTGAAGCGACTTAGCAGCAGCAGCTTATTTTATACCTGATAGTTCCTACCTCTTAATTCCCTACCTCGACCTTGCCCCTTCCTCTCCCCACTGGTAATCACTAGTCTGTCCTCTAAATGAGATCGATTTGTTTTTAAACTTTAAAAATCATTGTAGGGCGCAGCAGTAGACCCGCCCCTATTTTGCCACTGATCACAGATAGATAAGATACCTGCAGAGAAGCTGTTCTCCACTGAGCTGCCGACACACAGCAGTGCAGACTCTGAGGCAAAGAAACTAGCAACACTGAAAACCTCCAGAAGGCAGGCTCTCATTAAGGTAGGTATTAATAAGCATCCTTGGGAGAGGAAGACGTAAGAAGCAAGGATAGTTTTATGTCCTTGGGGGGGAGGCCGGGATTTCAGAAATCTGGCATGAGAGGGGACGCTTTTCTTTGCATATCCCCAGTGTTTACAAACCCTGCTTATGTCTCAGTGCCTGTCCATAGCGGTCTACTGGAGAAAAGCAAGCCATGCCATTCTCCTCTGCAGGATGCTAGGAGGGTGTCAAAGCTCCTCCAAGAGTGGGAAGGTGGATAGCAGAAGATTCTGCCTATCCCCAGGCATCTGGGGAGGAATCTGTCCTAACGCTGCGTGCATTGCGTCTATGACAGGAAGGCACGTAGGTATTGTTCTGAAGGAACAAAGCTGGCAAGCAAATTTCATCCCTGACTAGATGCTTTCTTAAATGACCACAGGCACATCCCACCAAACCCTGAAAAGCCTTCTTGGCCTCCTTCTCACAAACTGAAAAGCCTCCTTTTCAGTTTGAAAAGCAAGTCCAAGTTTACTCTGCTACAAAGTAATCCAGAACTTGGAAGGCAGATGGTCTAGATGCTAAAAGATTGTAGCTTTTTTACTCTTTTTTTTTTTTTTTTTAACCCACAGTGAAGTACAGAAAAGAACAAGGATTTGGAGAAGACAGATGCAGCTTTTGAGTCCTGGCTCTGTTGCCTCACCCTTTGTGTAACTTCAGGTACTGGACAAAAGCTGAGACTCAGGTATGATTGTAACTCCAGAAAGAGAAAGGAGATGTTAGTGCCTGCTTCACAGGGATGCCTGAGGAATAAATGAGGTGATGTATGTAAAATTCTTGGTGCACTGTGATAAATGCTAGGGCTCGCTAATACTTTCCACAGATTTTAATGATGAAGGAACAGAGCTGGGAATGTGGAGTGGATAGGAAGGATCTAGGGAAGAAAATGAGTTGAAGACTTCCTCTTATCTCAGGATATTAGGAGAGCAGAACAGAAGGACCAAGAACTGAAAATTGTTTTTTAAAGTAACTGTAAAAGACAAGTGAGGAGGAAGATGTAGGAGGGGAGACTCCTGTTTTGAAAGATGCTAGCCACATAAAAAAGAGATCCACCTCCATACTTCAGAAACTGTCTTACAATGTATTTTGTGTATATACTTAGGTGAAATTAATATCTTTAAAAACGGCTAACTTGATTCACATTTCAAATTATAGAAATGTGGCATGGTGGAGAGGGATGTCTGAGTGTCCAGTAAGCAAATGCCTTGGAGAAATGGTTAAGTTTAGATCAAAACTGCCTTGAATGTAAATATCAGTTTGAGGCAAATGATCATGTTTCAAATGTGAATCTTCCCTTCACGTTGTTTATCTCTGTTAGAGAAGGAAGGAAGGGAGGAAAAGGGAAAGAATCAAAAGCAAATATGGCACTATGCTGGCAGTGGCTAATTCTGAGAGGTAGAACTATAGGTATCTAAGTTTTCTTGGCAAATTTTGGTTTTTCTTATCCCACCGAATCCCTCTGTATTAGTTAGCCTGGGAAGTTTTCAACTTTTTAAAATGCAAATAGGCTTTACTTTCTAGAGAAGTTTTAAGTTTACAGAAAATTTGTGTAGAAAAGGCAGAGAGGTCCCAAGGTAGAGGTGGTGGTGGTGGTTTAGTCACTAAGTTATGTCTGACTCTTTGCGACCCCCATGGACTCTATAGCCCACCAGGCTCCTCTGTCCATGGGATTTTCCAGGCAAGAATACTGGAGTGAGCTGCCATTCCCTTCTCCAGGGGATCTTCCTGACCCAGGGTTCGAACCCAGGTCACCTGCATTGCAGGCAGATTCTTTACCAACTGAGCCACCAGGAAAGCCCCAGAGAGGTTCCATATAGCCCCTGTATTATTATTCTGTTTAAGCTGCCATCACAAGATGCCAGGTGGCTTAAATGACAGGAGCTTATTTTCTCACAGTTCTGGTGCTAGAAGTCCAAGGCAAGATGCTGACAACCTGGATTTCTGGTGAGAGCCTCTAGGGCCGCCTTTACACTTGGTTGTCGTCTCACAAGGACACGGGTCCAGTTGGATTAGGGCCCCATCTGGTGACCTACGTTAGCTCCTCATTGGACTGTCTCCAAGTTGAGTGACACTGGGGGTGTCCTGGTCAGTGTGGGCTCCTGTAAACAGAATGCCATGGACTGGGTGGCTGACAACAACAAAATTTATTTATCACCCTTCTAGAGTCTGGGAAACGCACGATCAAGGCACCCAAGCAGTCAGGTTCTAGGGAGAGCCCTCTTCCAGGATGCTAACTGCCAAATTCTCACTGTATCCTCACACACTCTAGAGCAGAGAGAGGAAGCAGGCTCTCCTGTTCTTCTCATCAGGGCATTCATCCCATTCATGAGGCTGGAGCTCTCATGTGTGTGGGCGTGCTAAGTTGCTTCAGTCATGTCTGACTCTTTGCGACCCTATGGACTGTAGCTCACCAGGCTCCTCTGTCCAAGGGATTCTCCAGGCAAGAATACTGGAGTGGATTGCCATGCCCTCCTCCAGAGGATCTTCCCAACTCAGGGATCGAACCTGTGTCTCTTACATCTACCTGTATTAGCTGGCGGGTTCTTTACACTGGCACCTCCCGGGAAGCCCTGCACCCTCCTGACCTCACCTAATTCGATCACTTTCCAAAGGCTCCACCTCCTGATACCACCACAGTGGGGGTAAGGTTTCAACACACAAAGTTCGGAAGGACACATTTAGTCCATAACAGGGCTTTAGGGCTTCAATATGTGAACTTGGTGGGGAGCGGTGGGGCACAATTCAGTCTGTATTTTTAAATTAAAAATGTCGCTAAGAAATGAATGTCTCTTAGGAGCCTCTGTGGCTGGCCTCCTCCTGCCTTGATGGATTACACACTTGAGCCCAATTTGACAACAGTAACTGACTTCTACTATCCCGACATCTACTCGAGCCCCTGCGATGGGGAGGGGAGAGACAGCAAGCTGCTTCTCGCCGTCTTCTACTGCATTCTGTTTGTATTTGGTCTTCTGGGGAACAGCCTGGTCATCCTAGTCCTTGTCGCCTGCAAGAAACTGAGGAGCGTCACGGACGTGTACCTCCTGAACCTGGCCCTGTCCGACCTGCTGTTTGTCTTCTCCTTCCCCTTTCAGACCCACTATCAGCTGGACCAGTGGGTATTTGGGACCATAATGTGCAAGGTGGTCTCTGGCTTTTACTACGTCAGCTTCTTCAGCAGCATGTTCTTTATAACCCTCATGAGTATGGACAGGTACCTGGCGGTTGTCCATGCCGTCTATGCCTTGAAGGTGAGGACTATCAGCATGGGCACAGCCCTGAGTCTGGTGGTGTGGCTGACTGCCCTCGTGGCCACCAGCCCGTTACTAGTATTTTACCAAGTGGCCTCCGAAAATGGCATCCTACAGTGTTACACGTATTACAATCAGCAGACGCTGAAGTGGAAGATCTTCATCCACTTTGAGGTGAACATCTTAGGCCTGCTGATCCCGTTCAGCATCCTGATGTTCTGCTACATCCGCATCCTGCACCAGCTGAGGAGCTGCCAGAACCACAACAAGACCAAGGCCATCAAGCTCGTGCTCATCGTGGTGGTCGCCTCCCTACTCTTCTGGGTCCCTTTCAACATGGTCCTCTTCCTCACTTCCCTGCACGACATGCACATCTTGGATGGATGTGTCATGAGCCAGCAGCTGACCTATGCCACGCATGTCACAGAAACCATTTCCTTCACCCACTGCTGCGTGAACCCTATTATCTATGCGTTCATGGGTGAGAAGTTCAAGAAACACCTATCAGAACTATTTCGGAAGAGTTGCAGCCACATCTTCGTCTACATTGGGAGGCAGGTCTCCAGGGAGGCCTTGGAAAAATCATCCTCAAATCATCACTCCACTCGCTCGTCTACCATAGACTACATTCTGTGAGTCTGTGCAGGGCAGAGCATCCCTCTGCCTCCATCACCCACCTTCTTGAAATAGAAATGATTCACGCTGGAGGTGGAGGCTACATTGAAGGGAGACCCTTAGAAAGCTGGCTGGAGACGCAAGACTTCTTTCATGATATTCGGTGAATTACTACTATTGCAAGTCAACCCTCTCAACTTTCAAAGACTTTGTCACTATTTTCTAAAAATAGTCGATAAGTTTCACTGTGTTAGCTATAGGGATTCCCCCCCGCCCAGGTTTTGGAGTATCTTTATCAAATACCAGCTTTAATTTTATCAAATGCCTTCTCCTTATCTATTGAGGTGATCATGTAGTTTTCCTCCATTATTCTGTTAATTTCGTGAACTATATTGATAGGTTTTCTTATTTTAAATCAACCCATGTTTTCCCCAGAAAAAAATGACCTCATGTTTATGATCATTTCAACAATAAACAATTGGATTCTCTTGGGATTTCTGTATCTGTGTTCATGAGCGACACTGACCCGGAACACTTGTGACGTAGGAAGTGCCTCGGATCTTGAACCATGCTGGCCTCGCTCAGGACATTGCAAGGGACACCTTGGATTTCCCGGCCTGGACCCTGCTCCTCACTTACAAGCTGGCCTGAGGTAGCATCTCTGCATGTCAAGGCAGACACGTGTGAGATAAGGTTGAAGATGGTGATGACGGTGCTTTCTGTCTTGCCTGCTCCATAGACCTACCCGATGTCCCACCTATAGCCTATAAATATCTTTGTGCACATAAAAGGTTGTTATTACTATAATAAAAATGCACAGCCTTTAGCATTTTACTAGCTCTGCAGTTTTGGGCGATGTACTTTACCTGTTCTCTGCTTCAGTGTCTTTATATGTAAATGCAGATATTAACAGCAATAACGATACCTCTGATTTCTGTGAGACAGTTATGCAAGGTTACGAAGCTGTGTTCTAACGCCACCTACTGTTCACTCACTGGGAGTAGCAAGAGTCCCCTAAAGCAGGGTGGAAAGAATGGGAGCTCATTCCTGCGTGTATCTGGTGTGTGTGTGTGTGGTATGTTAAGAATGTGTCAGGGAAAGGCTGAAAAACTGTTCCCGATTAAAGGAGGCTAAAGACATGACAATTAACTGAAATATATGATCTTAAACTGGATTCTGGGTTGGTGGAGGGGGAATGCTCTGAAAGACAGTTTGGGAACAACTGGTGAACTTTTAATTTGGGCTGTTTATGAGATAACATTGGAGAAGGCAATGGCACCCCACTCCAGTGTTCTTTCCTGGAGAATCCCAGGTGGGGGAGCCTGGTGGGCTGCCGTCTATGGGGTCGCACAGAGTCGGACACGACTGAAGTGACTTAGCAGCATGAGATAACATTAAGTATTAAAATTGATAAAACAGAAACAGGTAGAACAGCAGCTGGGGGTAGAAAGTGCAACAATCAGCATTGCTTGTTAACTACCTACTTAGGACATAAACCCCATGAGGTCATCGACTTCGTCTCTTATTCACCCCTGTGCCTCCAGAGTCTGGAACAGTTCCTGGCACGTAGTATGCGCCTAATTAACATTTGTCAGATGAATAAATGAATGGGCCTCTGAAACAAGACACAGTTAAGAACAGGGTGAGGTATCAAAGCCATCTGTCCTTCCACATAGAGACTGAGGTTATCCGCTCTGGCTCCTGGTTACTGTTTGTCATCCCGGTGAACCTGGCCTGCAAAACATTCTGATTGACTCAGTTGTTCCAGGCACACAGCCAGAAATACATCTGGCAACTCCCCAGGTCAAATACATGTGTAACTTACTAATCCACAATTGCCTAATGTCCTTTCTAGTTCCGCTCCCCACTGCTTGGCCTGATGCAGGAGAGGGACGTGGGACGGCCTGGCCCTCAGAGGACCCACACAGGCTCTGATTGGCTGAGTCCGAGCCTCAGGTCTGTGCTCAATTACCAGGAGAAAGGCTTGCCTTTGGCAGAAGGTTCAGTTGGTACGTCTCGGTTAGACATCATGCTGCAGAGAGGTCTCAGGTGGCTGGCGAGGCCCCAGCAGGCAGCACGCCTTCTCCCAGCCCTGGCTGGCCAGCCCCGGATGCTCTGGGCAGCCTGGATGCCAGCCCCACTCATCACTGTGAGTACCCACGTTGCATCCAGATGCGGGTCACTGTGAGTGTGGTCAGAGTCTCAGATTGAGGGAGCTACAAGGGACCTTAGGCTCCTTTGACAGATGAGAACTCAGAGCCAGGACTCCTGATTCCTAGAAGATGCTTATGCCACTTGGCCATTTCATCCTGTATGGAGGGGTGCACCCTCAGACTGGGAACTTAGTGACAATATCTGGAGGCCCTCCAGTCTTACTGACTCTGCTGAACCTTTCCCATATGGTTAAGTGGGGTTGCCGAGCCCCAGAGTGAGCAAGTGAGCAGAATCAGGGAAAGAGAATCTCATTAGTGGTGATTCAAGGGAAAGCAGTGGTTACTGTTTAACATAACATTTTCCAGACAAAAAAGAGGCAAGACTAAAAGAAAATTGTGGGTAAGAGTCAAGATGAGGGAGCAGGAGGTCAAGGAGTTCGTGTCTGCTCATAAGTAGGAACACCTGCTAGGCGCTGGAGGGAGGTTCCTGGACAGCTAAGGAGATGAGAGGAATCCCCATATGACGGGGTAGGATGTGGAAGGGAAGGAGAAAAGCAAGAAGGGTGGAGGCGGGATGCCCCTCATGGGGGCTGGGGTAGGGGAGAGGTTCCCATGCTTGGATGGGGCCTACTCATGGCGAGCGATCAGCAGAACAGAAAGGGACCTTCGAGGGACTGGAGGATCATAAGAAAATGTGACCAGCATCTTCCCTGCCCACTTTGGCCCCAGCAAGTCTGCTGTGGTCACAGGTCTGAACCCCCACCCCTCAGGGTCCCCTCTGGCCTCCCGGGTCTTGAGCTTGATTCCTGCCCCCCCCACCCCGGACTCCCCAAGGTCACTTCCCGGGCCTGAGTCCTCCCCCACCCCAAGTTTTCCTTCAGCTCTGCCGGCCCTGTAGGAGCAAACACAGTCAGCTACCTTTTGAACTTCCCAGGTCTCAAGAAGTCACCTCCATTCCGATTTAAAGGATTATTCCCTCCCGAACTCTGGCTGGAGCCCCATCATGGTGAGGCTGTACAATGAACTCATGGAGAAGACTGTGGATGGGACGTGGACGCGACTTCCCGATTACCGTCACTCTTGGCAGTTCCTTAAAGAGGGGGACCTAGCTAGGATCGCTAAAGTTGTCCCTGGTACGTTCACACCCCTGTATTAGGAGCGCTTCACCAGGGTTGGAGGAGGGCTCTGGAGAGTGCAAGACTGTTGGCAAAACTTTGCTTCTGTGTGTGCATTTTCCTCGGGGAGCTCCGCGCTCCAGCCCAGTTCCCACACCTCCCATGTGGCCTGCATTAGCCTGAGAGTCAGGTGTGAGGCAGTCTGGACATGGTGGTCCTAGATTCACACACTATCAGGCTAGAAAAGGAACGTGGAGGCCGTCTAGTCCAACCCGTTCATTTGACAGGTGAGAACACTGAGGTCTGGAGAGGCAACAAAGCGAATTTTTGGTAGAGACTGGACTAGAGTCAGCGATTCCTGGCTCCCAGATTAGTGCTCTCTCCACCCCTGTCTGCAGTCACCCCTGGCGTCTCCTTACACCTGCCAGCCCCACCATCTCCTGTAGACCAGACAGGTGCAATATCAGTGAGGAATTGGGAAGAGGCAGTGCCTGGATTAAGGGACAGTGCCTTCACCCTGGTACACCCAGTTTTGGCAGCTTAGCGATGCTACAGGGGGCAGGATCTTACTGACCTCTGGGGCCGGGAGCCAGAATCTGCTGGGGACAGAACTCGCGCTCCCTCTAGTGGTCAGCTGAGCTGAGCTCTTGAACCAGTCGGATGGAAAACAAAAGATGAAGAGAGACGTTCAAGAGACAGGAGGAACCAGCCGGAAGTCTTTTATTTATAGTCTATACTTATATACTGGAGAAGGCAATGGGACCCCACTCTAGTACTCTTGCCAGGAAAATCCCATGGACGGAGGAGCCTGGTGGTCTGCAGTCCATGGGGTCACTAAGAGTCGGACATGACTGAGCGACTTCACTTTCGCTTTTCACTTTCATGCATTGGAGAAGGAAATGGCAACCCACTCCAGTGATCTTGCCTGGAGAATCCCAGGGACGGGGGAGCCTGGTGGGCTGCTGTCTCTGGGGTTGCACAGAGTTGGACATGACTGAAGCGATTTAACAGCATACTTATAGACTCTGTTTATAGTATATAATTTTATATACCTAAGCTGTCATTCAGAATTCTGCTTTGAGGGGAATTCCCTGGTGGTCCAGTGACTGGGACTCTGCCTTTTCACTGCCGAAGACATGGGTTCAATACCTGGTTGGGGAACTAAAATCTCATAAGCCATGCTGCCAAAAAAGAAAGAAAAGAAAGAAAAGAAATTCTGCTTTGAGATTCTTGGCAAAAAAGGTGTTTGATAAGTATTGGATGTGCTGTGTTAGTCGTTCAGTCATGTCCAACTCTTTGCAAACCCACGATCTGTATAGCCTGCCAGGCTTCTCTGTCCAAGGAATTCTCCAGGCAAGAATACTGGAATGGATTGCCATTCCCTTCTCCAGAGGATCTTCCTGACCCACGGATCGAACCCTGGTCTCCCCTGCATTGCAGGCAGATTCTTTACCCTTTGAGTTTCAGGGAAGTCCTTAAGTATTGGATATTGCAGGCTTAACCTCTAATTGCTGCTGCTAAGTCGCTTCAGTCATGTCTGACTCTGTGCGACACCATAGATGGCAGCCCACCAGGCTCCCCCATCCCTGGGATTCTCCAGGCAAGAGTACTGGAGTGGGTTGCCATTTCCTTCTCCAATGCATGAGAGTGAAAAGTGAAAGTGAAGTCGCTCAGTTGTGTCTGACTCTTAGTGACCCCATGGACTGCAGCCCACCAGGCCCTCCACCCATGGGATTTTCCAGGCAAGAGTACTGGAGTGGGGTGCCATTGCCTTCTCCGTTAACCTCTAATTACGGCCTCTAACTTATCCCCATTTCCCTCGGAAGTCATACAGTATAAACAAATCTCACTGAGAGCTCAGGCCTGTGGCAGTGAGAGGAGACACATACGCGTGTTCTACAAAAAGGACTGTCGCCGGCTTACTCCTAGATCTGCAGCAATCAACGCATTCGGATTAGCGATTGTTATTGAGCTAAAGGGAACAGTGGTGTCCTGAATTCACAGGCAGTTGGCTCCTCACTGCCCCTCACACCGCTGACCTCATCCTCCCCTTGGAAGCTGCTCTTCTCCATTAGAAGTTTATGGGACCACCATGCCCGTGTTGGCGTGCCCATGGGAAGGTGAGGGTGGTGGGTTTCCTGGGACCTCCTCTGGTCGGGTGCTTTCTGCCCCGGAGACCACACAGCCCTGAGGATCAGACTCCTGCTTGAGGTCTTTCTTATCGAATCCACTCTTCCCTCCAGTCCAAATGGTAGAAGACGCCCGCCTCTTTCTCCGGATCACAGAGATGGAGAGACTCGGCTTTGAGTATGTCGTCTTCCACAATAACTCTGAGAAGAAGTGCATCTGCTTGTTCCAGCCTGGGCCCCTCCTGGAGGGGCTGCCTGGGTGAGGCATGCAGGCTTGTCCCAGCCAGCGGCTCAAATGGGCTTTATCTTGGTCCAAGAACAGGTGGCGGGTGAGAGCCCAGCTGGGGGCCCCCGGGTCCCTTCAGCAGGTTCTTGGTGGGTGGGTGGTAGTGTAGTCACTAAGTTGTGTCTAACTCTTGCAACCCCGTAAGCAGTAGTCTGCCAGGCTCCTCCGTCCATGGGATTTTCCAGGCAAGAATACTGGAGACGGTTGCCATTTCCTTCTCCAGGAGATCTTCCTGACCCAGGGATCGAACCTGGGTCTCCTGCATTGGCAAGTGGATTCTTCACCAACTGAGCCACCCCTAGATTCTTGGCTACCTCAGCCTTATTCTGCTGGCTCCCTGGGCAGCGAGGCTCTGCCAGTCCCTCAGTGATCCACCCAAGGTGTGGCCTCTCCCTGTTAAGAACTTCCTTAACCTCCTAAATGGCAGTGGAGTAAGCCATGGAAGTTAGAAATGAGAAGGGGGAAAGCTATTCTTGTTTGGTGCTAGTATATATCAGACCCTTTACATGAAGCTTTGGCTGTATTAATTTCATACTCACAAAAATTCCTAGGAGATGTTCCTCTCTTACAGATAAAGACGCAGATGGCTCAAGTGGTTCTGTGACTGAGATCACATGGCTAGAAACGTGAGGTTTAGAGTTAGGGCCCTCTGCCTGTAAAGCCCATGCTTTCTTCACGGTACCATGCTAGTTCCCCCAACACCCACCCAGAAGGGAGTACAAGGTTCATCAGAATTTGTGGTTGGGGCTGGTGGTGGGGTGGGGGCTTCTCCCGCTTCTAGTTCATTCTCTTCTAAGCTGGTGTGACTCACTTCAGACAGCAGTGTCTGCTCCCCCTGCTCCTGCTCTGCACTCACATCTCTGCTCTAAACGGATCGATAGAAGGATCTGGTCCTGGATTGCAGGGAACCCTTCAGTATGTTGCCTCACTGGAAACTGGCCATGTGGAGTGGAATCCCGGGTGACTCTCTCCTTCCCTTTCTCCCCTTGTCTGGCCCTGCAGGATTACCCATGGTGGCGCACTGGGGACCATGATAGACACCACGCTGTTCATGACGGCCTACTGCAGTGCCAATGCGGTCTTCACCGGGACCATGACCATCACCTTCAAGAGGTCTGTCTCCTTCCCTGGGTTCCAGCTAGGAGTAAGCTGACACGGGCTTATTCCAGGGGTTCCAGCTAGGAGTAAGCTGACACGGGCTTATTCCAGGTGTTATGATGGAAGATAAGAGCTCGTGTAGCAATCCTGAGTACAAAAAGGAGTTTCGACTTTTGTTTTTCTCATGGACCAACCTAAACTTGTTGGATGTTCCCTTTTCATCCAAGTTCAAGGTGATGAGCTTGAACGTGGGTTACGTGTTCTGACATAAAAATACACTACACAGGACAATGATAAGCTACTTTTGGCCACCTCTGATTTAAAGAAAGCCAACCCATGTGCCTGTAAATACTTAACTCAGTCCACAAATAATTACTGGGCTGCTACTGAAATGATAATTCCTGACACGTGATTAATTTGTTGTTAAACTCGCACACATTATTTTGTCCAATCTTTATTATAATCCTGGGAGGTTGGTACCATTATCTCCAGCTTGACGAATGAAGAAGCTGAAGCAAACAGACAGCTAGCAGGCGACAAACACAAAGGCCCTGACATCTTGGCCCTTGGAGTAGACGTCCAGGACCCCGACTCCGGTAGCCTCCAACCCCGTAGGGTCATCCCCCGCAACCTTTCTCAGAGACCAGGCTACCAGCCACTCGCCCCCACTGCCCTCTCCTAGCCCGATCACCCTCGGCTCAGTGGTGAGGCTGGAGGCAAACATCACTGGCGTGGAAGGAAGAAAGGTGTTTCTCTCTTGCGAAGCCCAAAGCAGCGACAGGACCGTCCTCTTTGCCGAAGCTTCTGGTAAGGCCATGAGAATTCTCGTTTCCTGCTGTTGGTGCCCATCCTTGTGACAGGCACAGAGGGTGGCTGTCGCAGCACCTGCCCTGGGAGACTCTTACAGGTGTGTGTTTGGGGTTCAAAGGGATGCTCACATGGAGAGGAGCCTCTGTAAGTTATAGGACAGAGGCCATCATAACATTCCCACTCACCGCCCTGGGAGAAAGGGGCTTATGGCGGGGGGGCGGGGGGAGGGCGGCTATGGCAGCAGAATGTACATGGTATCTCCTCTCCTGGCTTCCAAAAGGCAAAAGCAGGCTCATTGCTTTGACAACAATAGAGGGAATTTAGTTATTTCCAGAAGCAGCTCTGGCTCCAGGCAGACAGGAAAGGTCTCCCTGAACTGGTTTTTCCCGAAGGCAAAACCTGGGAGCCTCTTATCTCTGTGTTCTTCACCATTCCAGCCATCTTCTTCCAAATGAAGTGATACAGGTGCAAGGCACCGTAGGCTCATCTCCTCCTGGCCCAGAGGGCAGGAGACCAAAACTTCCTTTGGAACAGAGTCTGTCTCTCCACCCACCTCCAGCTGCCAGTGTTTACCCCAGCCCTTTCCTCCTCGGATGGCGAAAACTCCTCCAGCTGTCCGAGCTTGTTATGAATAAACTTTGAAAAGGGATATCATGTATCCAAATGGACATACGTGCATTTCTTTCTGCATAGAGATGTCTATGGTCAGTGGGATGGGAAAGTGTAGTGTGACATTAACACCCAACTCAGAAAACAGAAAAAGGGCCAGACTGGGTTTGAGGGACCCAACGTGTAACTGCAGAAGGGAGTGAGGTCACCGAAGCAAAATCATGTTCCACCGGCTACAGACACGTCAAGGGAGACTTGCCCAATGTTAATTAATGATCTTGTTTTGAACTGAGGTCACACACAATGTTTTCACCAGGTATTTTTCCTTTTCTTTTTTTCTGTTTGCTTTTTTGTTTGATTTTTTAATTCACTCCTCTAAATTCTACTATGGAGTACTGCCCTAAAACCTTTACTCATCTGCTGATGGGTAATACTCCTTTTACATGATCTTATATGTGGGGGGAGGATTGAGGAGGTGGGGGGACTCTGGGCTCCAGCGTTGTGAGTGTAATAGGAACAGATACACAGGAGGAAAACCCAGGCCGGCACCAACCATCCTTGAAAACCAGCCCATTTTATCTGAGCCCAGAGCCAAGCCAGTACCTGCTGAGGGTGGGGCAGTGGGCAGCAGGCTTTCATTCTGGGTCCTACCTCTATCCCATTCTCAGAGTGGCCAAGAAGAGCCTCTAAAACACACCAATTGATTATTTCTCATAAGTAGGAATTCTTGCCCTGTGAGGACAGAAAAGTAGGCCTTCCTTTAAAGACAAGTTTCAGCCTAGTTCAGCATCACACAAGGAAAATGAGCCTTGCAGCTTAGAAGAAGAGGTGGCAAAAAGTATACAGCAGTGACCCGGCAGGCGTGCCTCTGTATTTTTTATATTCACTCTTTGCTTAATCCCCTCTGATGATAAAAAGCCCACACTTTCTTGCCTGTTCCTTGTGCCTCGGAAGTACAGGAATCTAAGCCTTAAAACAAAACAGCATCTTGCTCCCTGAATCATCAGTTTCTTTTCTGACCTATATTTCCTGAGTGAAGAATGGATGGTGGGAAGTAGTGAAGGCTGCCACTATGAAAAGTCTGGACTTCATTCTGCAGATAATCAGGACTCCTGAAGATGTATGCCTGCCTTTTCCAAAAAGAGTGTCAGGATTCTAGCAGTAATAGTTTTCCACCAATCAGCCAGATAGGAATAATGGGAAGTTGAGAGACCAAAATGAAGATTATTGATAGGGTCCAGATAAGAGGAAGGAACCATAATCTTAACCATCTAGACCAGTGCTGTCCAATAGAAAAGTAGTTCAAGCCCCAAGTGTAACTAAAAAAATTTTTAATTGAAGTATAGTTGATCTACAATGTTGTGTTAATTTCTGCTGTACAACAAAGTGACTCAGTTATACACACATATATATATATATTCTTTTCCATTATGGTTTATCACAGGATAACAAATGTAATCTTAAGTATTCTAGTAGCCAATTAAAAAAGCAAAAGAGGTAAAATTAATTTTAATAATTATTTTACCTAATACATCCAAAAAAATCATTTCAACAGGTAAAAATGAAAAAAATTGTTTATGAAATTATTTTATCTTATTGCCATGCAAAAAATAAGGTGTGTGGATGACTTACAGCACATTTCTGACATCAAGCTCTCAGCATTTTTTAAAGGAAAATGTGGAAATGCCAAAACAATAGAGTCATGGTTACGGAAAAATATTCCATACTGCTTCAGTTTTTAATACAAATGAATTACAAATTCAATACAAATAAATACAAATTAAATCAAGTTTAAAAGTCTGGACTTCAGTCATACTAGCCACTTCTCGAGTGCTCAGTAGCCCCAGGTGGCTACTGGCCACTGCACTGGGCAGAGTTAAGTCTGGACTGTAACTATGCACAGACGTGGCGCCTGAAAGCATCCAGCACTGCAGACTTCCCTTGAAGCTCCGGGCTCAGGGAAGCCGCCGATCCTGCAGTCCCGGACGTCTCCACCAGGAGGCACTAAGGAGCACATCCAACCCCGGAAGCTAAATCCCGGCATTCTAGCTAGTTCTTCCGGCTTTCTTCACCCCTGGTACACCCTACCATCCTCAAGTCCTGAAGCCCCTGACTGGGCAGGATGGGCCGGGGAGCAAAGCCGAAGAGTCTACGGCGCAAGTGAAAAGCGGCGCTCGGAGCCACCCACTGGCGGTGGACACGCAGGTCCCGACCGGCGTAGACTGCAGAGTAGGCCCTGCCGTAGAAAGCGTCTCCCGGCCACCGACGTCGCGTCGTCTTCCTCCAGGATCGCCAGTGCCGGGCCTGCGCTCCTACCAACGGCACCCGGGGCCCAGTGCATTCACAGGCCTCCCCTCCAATGATTCAAAAGTCACGCCCGGCGCTGCTGCAGCACCAAGATGTCGGAGACCGGGTGGAAACGCTTATGGTAAACTGCAGGGAAGGGAAGGCAGGCATTCCGGCGTCGCAGGCTCGGGGAAGGGAATTCGGAAGGTTGCCGAGGGTCAGCGGCCCTTGGGGGACGTTTTTTGCACCCGGGGTGCGCTCATAACGGGTTGGGGACCTGGCAGAGGTGGGAGTTTGACTAAGGGATTAAAAGGAGGGTAGGGAGGAAGGAAGGGAGTGGCAGCGCAACTCTTGGACAGGCAAGCAAAGGTCTCATTTCTGTGTTAGTATATGGATAGAGGTAGGCGGGATTGCTGCGGCCTTGGGGGCCGTATGGGGAGTGCCTTTCTGCGGCAGGTAACGACGTGCGAGCGCTATGGGAAGTTGCTTTGAGTTGTTTTCCTAGATTGAAAGATGAGAGGGCACCTGGGTAGATAATTTGGACCGTTGCAAAGCCCGGCAATGAAGCTAAGCCTGAAATGCGATCCTTGCTCAAGCAAGGTAGGTTAGGACTACACAGGGCCGCCGGTCTGGGCCAGAGGGAGTTGCTGGGAAACTGGTGTGGTTTACCCGCGCCATGAGGCCACGCCCCCAGCGTCTGGATTGGCTGCCGTGGTCGTCTGCGGGCCTGCCATTGGTGGAGGCGGGGCTGGAAGGCGGGCGGAGGAGGACTGTTTGGGAAAGTCGCTACTAGAGGTGGGTGGAGCCGGGAATGCGGCTTCCTTTAGTTCGCGAGGGCCAGTGGCAAGCCTCTTTCTCCCGCAGTTGAAGGTCATGGTTCAACTGCGGCAGGCGCTAGGCGGGGTTGTGGGCACTTTTTTTTTTTTTAGTGTTTTGTTTTTGTTTTTAATCTTTAACAAAGGCGGAGTTGGGGGCCGCTTTTAGTTTACATCTTTAATCAGGTGCTTACCGATTTCTTTCTGGGTCCTCCAGCTCTGGCCTGGAGATCTAATTTAATTTTTTAGGATTTAGTTTTGTCAAGGGAAGTAGGATTTGCTTGTGGAACTTTTTAGAAACAATTTTGTTGCCTGTTTGTTTGTTTTTTTTTAACTCGAGGTTAATCAATACTGCTGGTATATATTTAGCATCTGCTCTGTGGAGCCTGGTGGGCTGCCGTCTGTGGGGTCACACAGAGTCGGACACGACTGAAGTGACTTAGCAGCAGCAGCAGCTATGCTAATAGACTTGGAAAGTTAGTTAAAAAGGTTATAGGCTCTATGTATGGATGTATTCAACAAATATTTATTGAGTCAGTAAAATGTCTAAGCACTGTGCTATGAGATATGTTCTTGTAATGGAGGACAGTGTGTTGTGGGAGAGGGGAAGGGTACATGTGAGTGTGCTCAGTCGTGTCCAACTCTTTGTTACCCCATGGACTGTAGCCTGCCAGGCTCCTGTATCCATGGAATTCTCCAGGCAGGAATACTGGAGTGGGTTGCCATTTCGTCCTCCAGGGGTTCTTCCTGACCCAGGGATCGAACGGGAGTCTCCTGTATTTCCTGCATTGGCAGGCAGATTATTTACCACTGAGCCACCTGGGAAGCCCAGAGGGGAGGGGTAGTTCCAGACAGCACCTGTGAGAACACTGCGGAAGCAGCTCCAAAGAGAACTGCTTAGAAGTGGTAACTGCAGGTCGGTCCTACAGCCTTACTGGAGCAAAGAGCTGGAGGGTGCCTGGGGTGATCCCGCTGCCCAGGGATGGGGCCTGCCGGGCCCACTCAGCTTTATCCTGTGGGATTGTTGTTAAGGGAGAGCCACGGCAGATTTCCTGTTCAGCTCAGTTGCTCAGTTGTGTCCGACTCTTTGCGACCCCATGAACCGCAGCACGCCAGGCCTCCCTGTCCATCACCAGCTCCCAGAGTTCACTCAGACCCACATCCATCAAGTCAGTGATGCCATCCAGCCATCTCATCCTGGGCCGTCCCCTTCTCCTCCTGCCCCCAATCCCTCCCACCATCAGAGTCTTTTCCAATGAGTCAACTCTTCTCATGAGGTGGCCAAAGTACTGGAGTTTCAGCTTTAGCATCATTCCTTCCAAAGAAATCCCAGGGCTGATCTCCTTCAGAATGGATTGGTTGGATCTCCTTGCAGTCCAAGGGACTCTCAAGAGTCTCTCCAACACCACAGTTCAAAAGCATCAATTATTTGGTGCTCAGCCTTCTTCACAGTCCAACTCTCACATCCATACATGACCACAGGAAAAACCATAGCCTTGACTAGATGGACCTTTGTTGGCAAAGTAATGTCTCTGCTTTTGAATATACTATCTAGCTTGGTCATAACTTTTCTTCCAAGGAGTAAGCGTCTTTTAATTTCATGGCTGCAGTCACCATCTGCAGTGATTTTGGAGCCCAGAAAAATAAAGTCTGACACTGTTTCCCCATCTATTTCCCATGAAGTGATGGGACCGGATGCCATGATCTTTGTTTTCTGAATGTTGAGCTTTAAGCCATCTTTTTCACTCTCTTCTTTCACTTTATCAAGAGGCTTTTTAGTTCCTCTTCACTTTCTGCCGTAAGGGTGGTGTCATCTGCACATCTGAGGTTATTGATATTTCTCCCGGCAGTCTTGATTCCAGCTTGTGCTTCTTCGAGTCCAGCGTTTCTAATGATGTACTCTGCATAGAAGTTAAATAAGCAGGGTGACAATATACAGCCTTGACGTACTCCTTTTCCTATTTGGAACCAGTCTGTTGTTCCATGTCCAGTTCTAACTGTTGCTTCCTGACCTGCATACAGGTTTCTCAAGAGGCAGGTCAGGTGGTCTGGTATTCCCATCTGTTGAAGAATTTTCCACAGTTGATTGTGATCTGCACAGTCAAAGGCTTTGGCATAGTCAGTCAAGCAGAAATAGATGTTTTTCTGGAACTCTCTTGCTTTTTCCATGATCCAGTGGATGTTGGCAATTTGATTTCTGGTTCCTCTGCCTTTTCTAAAACTAGCTCGAACATCAGGAAGTTCATGGTTCACGTATTGCTGAAGCCTGGCTTGGAGAATTTTGAGCATTACTTTACTAGCATGTGAGATGAGTGCAGTTGTGTGGTAGTTTGAGCATTCTTTGGCATTGCCTTTCTTTGGGATTGGAATGAAAACTGACATTTTCCAGTCTGGTGGCCACTGCCAAGTTTTGCATAGGTACCTGGAATGTCGGGTCCATGAATCAAGGGAAATTGGAAGTGGTCAAACAAGAGATGGCAAGAGTGAATGTCGACATTCTAGGAATCAGTGAACTAAAATGGACTGGATTGGGTGAATTTAACTCAGATGACCATTATATCTACTACTGCGGGCAGGAATCCCTCAGAAGAAATGGAGTAGCCATCATGGTCAACAAAACAGTCCGAAATGCAGTACTTGGATGCAATCTCAAAAACGACAGAATGTTCGTCTCCAAGGCAAACCATTCAATATCACAGTTATCCAAGTCTATGCCCCAACGAGTAATGCTGAAGAAGCTGAACGGCTTTATGAAGACCTACAAGACCTTTTAGAACTAACACCCAAAAAAGATGTCCTTTTCATTATAGGGAACTGGAATGCAAAAGTAGGAAGTCAAGAAACACCTGGAGTAACAGGCAAATTTGGCCTTGGAATGTGGAATGAATCAGGGCAAAGACTAATAGAGTTTTGCCAAGAAAATGCACTGGTCATAGCAAACACCCTCTTCCAACAACACAAGAGAAGACTCTACACATGGACATCACCAGATGGTCAACACCGAAGTCAGATTGATTATATTCTTTGCAGCCAAAGATGGAGAAGCTCTATACAGTCAACAAAAACAAGACCAGGAGCTGACTGTGGCTCAGATCACAAACTCCTTATTACCAAATTCAGATTTCCTGTTAGATGATGTGATTCCTTCATTCTTGACTACCGAGCCCCTGATGTGGACCAGGCTTTGCGATCAGTCCTGAGGAGGACCACCGTGGGTTTGAACACCTAGCTCATAAGAGCGCTGTGAGATTTCCAGGCAGTTCATATGGATGCCTCACCCCAGGCTGCTCCATGGGCTTGGCACTGCTGAGGCTGGAGACTCACAGGGAGGTTACTTGGATCAGTGGGGGGCAGGCTGTGGGAGGAGAGGGGTCAGCGGCAGGAGTTGGTCTTGAAATGGTAGGTAGACCAGGCATCTTCCTCGTCTCCTGAATGTCCTGCTGGAACATCTCAGTGTGGACTGAAGGAGAGGCAGGCATCTAAAGAACTGGGGACCGAGTTTCCATTTGGGGATGTTGAGCTTGAGATGTCTGCAGGCCATCTGAGGGGAGATACGGGGAGTGTGGGCTGAACTGGGCTGGAGATGTGGGCGTTGCTGGCATGAGCGTGTGAAGCGAGGTGTGGTCTGGGGATAAGGGTGCCCTGCGAGGGGCAGCTACGGGGAGATAAGAGGAACAGCAACATCTGTGTGCTGGGGAAAGGAGGCTCAGAGTGGGAGAGAGAAGCCAGAGGGGAGCGGCCATCAGCAGGCGTTCCAAATGCACCAGGGAGGCCAGGTAAGAGAAGGGCACGGGAAAGGGGTCCCGGGCTGCTCGGGTCCTCGGTGAGGCAGCTTCAGCGGAGGGGCTTTAGCTGGATGGCAAACTGGGGGAACGTGAGGGGTGACTGGTGAAGAGGGAGTGGAGGTGATGTGGCCTCAGGCTGGAAAGATGGGGGCTTTCAAGCTTGTTCCAGGCAAAGGAGTCAGCGGGAGTAAGAGGCAGAGTGTGCAGGCAGGAGGCCCTCGCTGCGAGCCCAAAGTCTCGGATGAGCCTGAGAAACAAAGCTCGTGGGAGTGCCGGTTAGCACACAGCTGATGGAGCGCCCACGTGACTTGGCCGTGCTTACGGTCTGACCTCTGCTTGGAAAGCTATTTGAATGCGGCTGTAAGCGCCAGTATTTATTATCTGAACTTACTTAGACCTTTAAGGAATTCCAGTTATTAGTTGATAATTGCTGGTTTGGTGGAACATGGAATTACCTCTTTTCTCTGTGAAACAAATACCACAGATTACAAACATTTTGGTTCTAGGTAGGTAGTTATGTACTGTAGGTAACAAGCAACTTCATCTTAATAGCATTTTAGGATAACAGTATGCCCTGTGTTACAAAATAATGGTGCAGTTGCCATTTAGTGAGGAGAGAGAAGATCTTTGGATGGAGTTTGCCCAGTGTCTCCTACGGAAAAGAAGACTTTTCTCTCCTGCTTGAATTTTTAAAAGTGTGTTTGCACAACCACTTGAGTGTGTCTGGACTCCAGGGCATGCTGTGAGGCCCTGGAGGGCGCTTGGGAAAGTACAGTTAGTCTGTCAAGCAGTCCTGCCCTTCTGAATGCTGCCTGTAGGTTAGCCAGTGTGCGTGACTCTCCCAGAACTGTGAAATTCCAGATGTTGAAGCTGGATTTAGGAAAGGCAGAGGAACCAGAGATCAAATTGCCAACATCCGTTGATTCATCAAAAAAGCAAGGGAGTTCCAGAAAAACATCTGCTTTATTGACTACGCCAAAGCCTTTGACTGTGTGGATCACAACAAACTGTGGAAAATTCTTAAAGAGATGGGACTACCATTAGACCACCTTATCTGCCTCCTGAGAAGTCTGTATGGAGGTCAAAAAACAACAGTTACAATCGGACATGGAACAACAGACTGGTTCCAAATCGGGAAAGGAGTATGTCAAGGCTGTATATTGTCACCCTGCTTATTCAACTTATATGTGTTGAATATAATTAAATAGAGCTCATTTACAAAGTAACCTCAAAAATATTACCCAGAGACAAAGACATACCAAGACATTTTTAGACAGACAGTGCAAGATCTAGCTTCATTTTCGAAGTTTAGTCATGAATTAGGTATTACAATATAAAATTTACTAGTTTATAAAAAAACAGTTGAAATAAAAATTTTAAAGGCTTTTTTCCCCCTTTCCCCTCAGTCTCAGGAGTTAGAGATGGTCTAGGTAAGTGTTCCTGAGAGCCCTGGTCTCAAGGCACAGGGAAAGAAAATCAAGTTCTAACACAATGGCGGCAGGTCTAAACCAAATGGTGGCCAGACAAAGCAAAATGGCCATCAAAAATCACAACACAGAACAGAGTTAAAGCACACATATATAAACCGGGCAGTCCTCCTCAGACACTCCCTTGAATATACGAACACAGTCTCTCAGAAAGCCTCCTATATAGAGAGACACAGAGCTGCAGATCCAAGTACTAACAGAGTAAAGGAAAATATCTCAGGTCTTCAAAGATTTCAAAGGGAGGGAAAGGAGCCAGGTTGAAAGAAGAAGGGCGAGGAGGCGGGAGAGGGGGGCAAAAGGGGTGGCCTTACAGACGTCTCCTGCCACCTGCAGATACCCAGGCGTTATGGGAGTTTACCCGGGACCTCCAGAGAAGGGAGGACTGGAACTCGGCCCTACCAGAAATAATTCGAGTTCTCTGCCAAGAGGAGGTGATCAGTCTCCAATCGTCAGCTCAGGCTGAGGGCCCTTCAACCAGATTCCTGCGTCCAGGACGGGGGACTAGAAAAACAGGGAAGGATACGAAGGGTTAAGGAGAGGGGAGAGAGAGGGAAGGGAAGAGAGGTCAATAAAGTCTCTTGTTCCTTACCGGCCAGGGCACTCTGGCCAGTTGTCTGCATCAGGAGGAGACCAGGGACAAAAGGGTCCCAGTTGCGGCCTCTGGGTCTGGTCCATTGGCAGGCAAGCTGGCCCCTGAGTACCCTGAGTGGTCAGGATGTCAGTCTCAGTGAAGAAGAGTCCCCACCAGAGTTGCCATTTGTTGCAGGAAGGCGGATCCCTTCCAGGACCTGAAACTGGGCCCTTGTCTAACACTCGGAAATGAATTGTCCAAGGAGACACATGTGCTGACAAAGCAAGAGATTTTATTGGGAAAGGGCACCCGAGTGGAGAGCAGTAGGGTAAGGGAACCCAGGAGAACTGCTCTGCCGCGTGGCTCGAAGTCTTGGGTTTTATGGTGATGGGAATTAGTTTCCGGGTGGTCTTTGACCATCATTCTAATTCAGAGTCTTTCCTGGTGGCGCACGCATTGCTCAGCCAAGATGGATGCTAGCAAGAGTGATTCTGGGAAGTGGACGGACACGTGGGGTCTCCTTTTGACCTTTCCCGAACTCTTCCGGTTGGTGGTGGCTTATTAGTTCCGTTTTCCTTACCAGGATCTCCTGTCATAAAACAACTCATGCAGATGGTTGCTATGGTGCCTGGCCAGGGTGGGCGGTTTCAGTCAGTGTGCTTCCCCCAATATATGCAGAGCACATCATGTGAAATGCCAGGCTGGATGAAGCACAAGCTGGAATCAAGATTGCCGGGAGAAATATCAATAACCTCAGATATGCAGAAGACACCACCCTTATGGCAGAAAGTGAAGAGGAACTAAAGAGCCTCTTGATGAAAGTGAAAGAGGAGAGTGAAAAAGCTGGCTTAAAACTCAGCATTCAGAAAAGTGAAGATCATGGCATCCGGTCCCATCACTTCGTGGCAAATAGATGGGGAAACAATGGAAACAGTGACACTTGCTCCTTGGAAGAAAAGCTGTGACCAACCTAGACAGCATATTAAAAAACAGACATTACTTTGCCAGCAAAGGTTTGTCTAGTCAAAGCTGTAGTTTTTCCAGTGGTCATGTATGGATGTGAGAGTTGGACTATAAAGAAAGCTGAGCACCAAATAATTGATGGTTTTGAACTGTGGTGTTGGAGAAGACTCTTGAGAGTCCCTTGGACTGTAAGGAGATACAACCAGTCCATCCTAAAGGAAATCAGTCCTGAATATTCCTTGGAAGGACTGATGGTGAAAGTGAAGCTCCAATACTTTGACCACCTGATGCAAAGAACTGACTCATTTGAAAAGACCCTGATGCTGGGAAAGATTGAGGGCAGGAGGAGAAGGGGACGATGGCAGAGGATGAGATGGTTTGATGGTATCACCGACTCAATGGAAATGAGTTTGAGCACGCTTTGAGAGTTGGTGATAGGCAGGGAAGCCTGGCATGCTGCAGTCCATGGATCCGCAAAGAATTGGACACGACTGAGCGACTGAACTGAACTGTGACTGTCCCAGTATATAGGACCGCCAGCAAACCCAGGAGTGGCTGTGACCTGTGGTGCACCTATGGTCTGCTTCGGTCCCAGTGAGATGAATGGGTGTACAACAGAGGGGAAAGTTTTAGATTAAAGAAACTTTTACAGGAAGTGGCACTTACATTTCTCAGCGCATCGGCTCACTTACGGTTTCACTTCCTTTGTCTTACTCCTGTAAATAATCTACCGGTTCCACAACCCGGGGAACCTGAAACCAGCAGTCCAGGGTTAAAACATACTGCTCAGTTGATTTTGCTTTTGTCACGAGAGGAAGTTGGCCAATAATTTATGTTCAGGAAAATTAGGGAAGTGTGGTCAGTGGCATAATTCACAGGTGGAAATAGCCATGTTGCTCAGTAGGAGAGAAGTTATCCGCAATTTTTTTTATACTGTATTTATTAAATTTTGGTAGTGCTGGTCTCTGTTGCTGCACTTGGGACTTTTCTGTGGTTGCAGCAAGCGGAGTCTGTCTCCAGTTGCGTGAGAAGGCGTCTCATTGCCATGGGTTCCCTCTAGGGCGCTTGCGCTTCAGTAGTTGCAGCACATGGGCTGCGTACTTCCTTGCTTCTAGGGAAGTGGATCTTCCCGGGCCAGGGATTGAATGCATGTCTCCTGCACTGGCAGGCAGATTCTTTACCACTGAGCCGCCAGGGAAGCCCTACCCGTAAGTTTTTAATTATCAGTGATTACTAAAGTTGTTATCAGTAAGACAAGAGAGCTACTTCTTGGAGTGTGCAGTGTTCTCAACAACATTCTAACGCTGTTCATCCCTGACTACATTTTGCCCTTCTCTAAAGTCAGAAGCTGTTTCTAATACAGGGCACCCCCAGGTGAGTTTCTAAGCAACCCTTAGGAAGAACTGGCTGGTCCAGGTGTGGTGAGTGGTGGGACAAAGCTGATGACACCGTGTTCTCTTGCCCTGCAGTTGCAGCCAGTGATCAAAGCTTTCTTGTGCGGCTCCATCAGTGGGACCTGCTCTACCGTCCTCTTCCAACCCCTGGATCTCCTCAAAACCCGCCTGCAGACCCTCCAACCCTCGGCCCATGGGTAAGGCCTGCTGCCCACCTGCCCACCCCCATTTCACTGAGGAGCTGGTTTCAGCGGGAGCATCCTTTCTGTGTTCAGTCACCTTCCATTCTGTGGGGTGATCAAAGAGAAACACAGACCAGGCCCAGCTCTCCTGTGTTTTGTGTATACTCTTTTGTGTTTGACGTCTCTCTTAAGTAAACGGGGTCCTTTGCTCAGTTGCTTTCTGGCATCTGCTTTGGTGACGTTCGCATTCTACTGTGCTGGTCTGTAATGTCATGACTGTGCTGCCTGGCGCCAGCAAGGGGTGGTTTTCTGGAAATAAGGGAAGTATTGAGTGCCTCTTGTGAGCCCCCTTGTTGGACTCAGCACTGTGGGAAGTGTGTGAAATGTATGGAAAATGAGGAGTTATCCCATTGCTTGCAGCCTGAATGAACCAAGAATCACTGACCTGCCACACTGTGAGTGCATAGGAACTCAGAGTAACTCCCCGATGCCTAGCAGAGATCATGAAGTGTTGTAGAAAAGAGGCCACACAGAGAAGTCTTTGAGCGGGGAGTCCTTTCACAAGGACGTAGTCTCAGTGATTTTTCCTTCCTTCTCTCTATCGGGTCTGCCTTCAGGTCCAGACGTGTTGGCATGTTGGCTCTGCTCCTGACTGTGGTTCGCACGGAGAGTCTGCTGGGCCTCTGGAAAGGGATGTCTCCCGTAAGCTGCCTTTTGGGTCTTGCACCCCTTTCTTTACTCACCAGCCATTTCTTGTCCATCTCACACATCCTTGCTTTTAAGAGTGCATGCGGGTTGGAGACTGAGCAGGCCTCTGTTGTCCCCCTGCCCATCACTTTCCCTGGCTTCCGCTTGAGGGCCCTGGGGGACGTCGCCCGTGTGTGCCCTGGGCACGGCTTCTTAGCAGCATCAAGTCCTAGAGCAGAGGCATCCGGTGCCCCACCTGTCAGCAGATCTTCCCCCCCACTCCCCGCCCCTTCCTCCCATGCCTCCTACCTGCATTTCCCTACCTGGAAGACTTTTTCTGGCCTTCAGAAGTCATTTTGCTGGAAAAGCCAGGGAATTCACTCTCACCCCAACCTCAAAGCAGCTCTTAACCAGTGAAAGATGAGACCTGATGTTTAGAACCCCCATCCCTCCTCAGGTGGCAGGGTAACCGAGGCGTGTCCACACCGATTCCCAGAGTTCCCCAGAGGGACTCCATTGCCCATGGTGAACACTGATGAGACGATATGCCCTTTATCGGCTACCTTCTCTCCTGTCTCATGTCCCCACTCTCCCATTGATGTTCCCTCCACACCTTAAATCAACTCCTCGCGTGCCAATCCTGGGTCTCCTTTGGGGAAATCCACCCGTGGTGGTCTTTGATTGCTGTTCCCTCTCCGACTTTTCCTGCAGTCCATCGTGAGGTGTGTCCCTGGCGTTGGCATCTACTTTGGCACCCTCTACTCTCTGAAGCAGTACTTCCTGCGAGGCCATCCCCCCACCGCCCTGGAGTCAGTCATACTGGGGGCGGGCTCCCGCTCGGTTGCAGGGGTCTGCATGTCACCCATCACTGTGATCAAGACACGGTACGAGGTGAGTTGGACAGCCTCACGGCCTGGGAGAGGGCAGACAGACGCACTAGACTTCTTGAGTCAAGTGCCCACTGATGCCACCTCCTGCGTTATGACCCGACACAGAGGTCAGTGTGCTCGGAGAACCCATCTGTGTAGTCAGGCCAAGCACGTGGGAACCAGGGCCCCGGCCATGCAGCCTGAGGATAGCTCGGTTCAGTGCGCAGCCCCAGGGCCCCTGAGGCAGCCACGGGTTCTGTGCTTCCTTCGCAGAGTGGGCGGTATGGCTACCAGAGCATCTACGCCGCCTTGAGGAGCATCTGTCACAGCGAAGGGTTCCGGGGCCTCTTCAGTGGCCTGACAGCAACACTGCTGCGCGATGCCCCCTTTTCCGGAATCTACCTCATGTTTTACAGCCAGACCAAAAACGTTGTGCTTCACGGTACGGGTAAGGGAAGGTGTGGTGGGAAGAGAGATCCCTCAAGGGATCACATCCTCAGCGCTTTCTCTGAGATAGGACACTATTTGTTGTTCTTAGCAGCTCTGGATTCTTAGCCTAGTTTTAAAAACTGAGCCATATCTGCACTGTGTCAGGCGTGGGGCCCCATGCTGGGATGCAGTTACAGTCCCTGCCCTTTTGAGTTTATAGCTTCTTAAGGAAGAGTACTGATAGTATGTAATTCCTGAGTCGGGGGTGGGGGTGGAATAAACCACGTTTTGCGTAGGCCATGCAATAATACTTCCCACATTTGCCTGATCTTCAGATTTCTGGGTCCTACCCAAGGAGTCTTAAATCAGAAGCTTTGGGGTAAGAACTGGGGAACTGTATTTTTCAAGAAGCACTTATGATTCTTAACAGACACATTTGGGAAACCTAGTGGGTTCAGACCTAGAAGAAAAATTTTATTTTCATTTACCTGCTATGCTCTCAGTTAACGACGAGAGCCCTCTGTTTGGATGGAGAGAAGGCTGCCAAACCTCCCGCATTCTAGCAGGCCCACCCTACTAGTAAGCTCGTGTTGCAAGACTTGGGAAAAATCAACAATCAGCAAATGTTCGCCCAGGCAGAGTCACACACTGATAGTCACACACACACACCCTGTAGAGTGAACCAGCGTTCGGTCAGGTGTCTGTGGATAATCTGAGCAAGGAATTGCGGCCGAGGTCATTTAATTGGGAAAGCCAGAATGCCACCCTCATGACCATGTTGTCAGTTGGGGTGCTGTAGGAGATTTGCTGCTTCGCCCCAAGTACCAGGAATTGTGACATTGCAGGTCACAGCCTTACTTTGCAGTAGAAGGTTAAGGCAATAAGGGAGCTTGGATATATGTTTTTAACTTCTTCATTCATCCTAAAAAATTTTTTTTTAATTTGGTATTTAGAAATCATTCTACGCTTAACAAAAAAGCCACAAGAATAGTACATATAACTCCATAGCCCTGTATTATTCTCTTTCTATATGTATAATTATTTTCTCCAAACCATTTAGGAGTAAGTTGTAGGCATGATGCAACTCTTTACTCTTAAATACATCAGTGTGTATTTCCTGAGCATAAGAGCATTCTTAATAACCATCTTATATTTAGGAAATTTTACATAGATACACTTCTTGCATCTATAGTCCAATCTATACTCTTAATTTCTCCAATTTTTTCAATAATGTATTTTGTGGCCATTTTTATTTTTTATTTTCAAGTGTATAAGCCAGTTATATAACCTCAGCCTGGGTTTATCCGATGATTCTTTGCAGCTAGGTTCATTTATGCTCTACCTTTTCAGCAAAAGAAGCATGTAACAGTTGTGTCTTCATTGTGTGATGTCAGGAAGCTCATGTCACCTTTTGACCCGCTGTGGGTGATACTAACTCTTTATTGCTTGGATAAAAAGAATGTCTCCAGTGAAAACTCAGTTATTTGTTCTTTTGTCATTTCTAAGTATCTCTGTGGGGTGATACTTTGAATCTATGTAAAACGTCCTGTTATTTCATCCATATATTTTAGCATCAGTTAATGACTTTTGCCTGAATTATTATGCTGATGATTGTAAAAAGGTAAACTTTTAGTTCCATTTTTCTGTTTACATTGATTAGTTTAGATTTGGAATTCCTAGCTTTGTTTGAATACCTAGACCCTTCTGGCTTTCAGGAAGAATTAGTGGCAACTTGGCACTGATATTTATCTGGTAGACATGAGATTTATTTATAACCAAAGACTGCCTTTGTCCTCTTTCAGACCAGTTGGATGCAGTCCTTGTTCCCGTTGTGAATTTCAGCTGTGGGATATTTGCTGGGATTCTGGCCTCGCTGGTAACTCAACCTGCAGATGTGATCAAAACTCACATGCAGCTCTCCCCAGTGAAATTTCGGTGGATTGGCCAGTCAGTCACGCTCATTTTCAAAGTAAGGCTTTAGGGCATTCCCTAGTGGTCCAGTGGTTAGGACTACGCAGTTTTACTGCAGGGGACATGGGTTTGATCCCTGGTCAGTGAACTAAGATCTCCCATGCCTTGTGGCACAACAACAACAAAAAAGTAAGGCTTTAGAATACATATTGGTTTGTATTGTGGTTAAAGCTCTCTCTCTTTCTAAGGCAGTAGCTGTCCTTTACTGGTAAATCACCTGGGGAGCTTTTCAAAATCCCCATTCCCAGAGCATAACTTGAGCTCTCTGGAAGACATGAAACCCTGGCATCAGTATTTTAAGTTCCTTAGTGATTCCAATGTGTTGCCAAGGTTGAGAATCACTGCTAAGAAACTATGGTTGTGGGGGTCTTTTTGTTTTCTGGGTTTTGTTTGTTTAGGGAGGGGGTGCCCAAATTAGGACAACCTGTGATATTTGTTAAACGTGCATATTGCTGGGCTCTACCCCAGACCTCCTGAGTCAGGAGTTCTGGGAGGACTCATTAACCTAATCAAGGACCTGCTGCTGCTGCTGCTGCTGCTGCTGCTAAGTCGCTTCAGTTGTGTCCTACTCTGTGCGACCCCATGGACAGAAGCCCACCAGGCTCCTCTGTCCACGGGATTCTCCAGGCAAGAATACTGGAGTGGGTTGCCATTTCCTTCTCTGAATCAAGGACCTAGGAGGAAATGTAGTCAGAAAACCCACAGGCACATTGTTTTGTTTCTAGGAGTTTGTGCTAATACAAATGTGCAGATGTGTTGAAGATAAAAGGTAAAGTAGATGTCAGGTACACTAAAATGCTGTTTAAAAGCCACTGAGTTGGCCCTTTGGGAACATGTTTGATTATCAGATATTCTCTTTCAAGGTAAATCTGTCACCTAGATCTTTAGATTTTTCTGTGGCTTCTTCGTTTTTCCTCGTAGCAGAGGAAACATGTTAGCATCTGCCAACACTTACCCTAGATGGAAGCAGTGTTTGTGAATCTGATCATACTTCTCACACTGTGTAGGTTGCTTGCTTTCTTATTCGTGATACCTGAAGCCATGAAGTTTGAAAAGAGAGTCTCCATATATCTTCCATGTGAAAATGGAAGGACTGATAACAGTAGGGAAGAACAATCCAGATGATGAGGTGTTTCGTCTTTAATTCTTATTTAGGGCCACCAAGAACATCTAGTGAGTTTAAAAAATAAAAAGGGTTCTCCCTCCAGGCAGACGGATTGCCAAGAAGGTACCTTTTCCTTCAGCCTGGAGTTGGGGCCCAGGGCTTGGCAGAGACACTTTGGTCTGCATTTCAGCTGCTGCTCGGGCCTTCTGGCTTCTGTGGACTGTACAAGTTGCACACTATATAGAGTAAGCCTCCAGCAGATTTTCATCTGAGAAATAAAGTCCCCTGGATAGAGCACGCCTAAAACATACAAAGCTTAGCAACAAAGCAAACATTTTTTTTTTTCAGTTCATCCCTTTGGACCCAGTATTCATAGTTTTAATGGTGTTTGTAAAAGTCTATAACGTTAAGACTTAAGAATGGAGTAACGCAGAGGGACATCCTCACTCTGATGGCAGGTGTGTAACTGTATTGCTGCTTTAATCCCAGCGTTTGGGCTTCCATTTTCCCTCCTAGGACTATGGGCTGCGTGGCTTCTTCCAAGGCAGCGTCCCCCGGGCCCTCCGCAGAACCCTGATGGCAGCCATGGCGTGGACAGTCTACGAAGAGATGATGGCCAAGATGGGCCTGAAGTCCTGACCCAGCGGGGACCGGGCAAAGACGGGACCTGTTGCCCTGCTTGGTTTCTGCCAAGGGCCGCTTCACCTCACCACGCTGGAGTCGGGTGAAGTCCTAGCAGGAGAGCCTGGCAGACACATCGCCTTCAGTTACTCAGTTCAAGAAGAGAATAGGTGGGCCCAACTGAAATAGGTGGACCCGACTTAAGCCTTCTGAACCTTCCAGAAGAGGAGTCCCTGATAGAGCACGGTGGGGAGTCAGGAAAAGGGTCTGCCTACCTTACAAGGCCATGTGAAAGGGCATTTCCAGAGAGTGCTGTCGGTGGTCCCGCTCAGCCACCCACTACACCATGCCACCTCCTTGGATCTGCTCCTGGGCAAGAAATCACAACCCTAGAGATGCTGTGAGCTGTCCCTCGTGTCTGAGGAGTTCCAGCAGCGAGACTGGATCTGCCAAGCGAGGAGTCACACTCATCAGGCTGAAGTCTCCCTCTGAGGTGATGTTAGAATGAAGAAGAAAAGATGTCATGACTTAACTGATTCCTTGTTAATTTCTAAGAGGCTCCAGGGAAGCAGGGAAGGGAAGTAGCTTCCTAGCCTCTAAGTGTCCAAGTAATACTTTTTGGTCTCGGCCCGTGCACGGTTTCAACTCCCAAGTTGATCTGGCATTTTTCTGCAGCTAAAGTTGGGATAAATAAAGTGGAGCACTTTATCATTGGAAAACCTCAAGTGCCATGAGTCCATCCTACAGTGACAAAATAAGGTGGCTAACACTTGATCTGTATAAGTCCTCAAGCTTAAAATTGTTTAAAATAGCTTTATTTTATATGTTATATGATCTGCCCATTCCAAATACACAATTCTGTGATTTTTTAAAGTAACTTTACTGTCTGGTGCCGCCATCAGCAGAAATCAGTTTTAGAACACATTCACACCTCCAGTAAGAGCTCTTATTTACGATGAACCCTCATTCCAAGCCCAGCAGCCACTGATCTGCTTTCTGTCCATAAATCTGCCTTTTCTATGCACCTCCTATAAGGGGACTAATACAATGTAGTCTCGTGAAGTCTTTCATATGTAGTCTCTTGTGTCTGGCTGCTTTCACTTAGCATAACATTTTGGAAGTTCATCTATGATGTGGCATCTTCAATACCTTATTCTTTTTTATGGCCAAATATTGTGTGCCTATTTTATTTATCCACTCATCAGTTGATGAATGTGAATTGTGAACACTTTTTGGCACTTAGGAATAACGCTACTATGAACATTCCTGTATGAATCATTTATGTGGATATATATTTTCATTTCCCTCGTGTACATGCCTCGGAGTGGTGTTACTGGTGGTATTACTCTTATGGTTTCTGGTGGTTACTGGCAGTTCTTGGCTTTCATCACTCCAGTCTCTGTCTGTCTTCACAGTGCTTTCTCCCCCATGTATCTTTCTGTCTGGATTTCCGAGTTTAAGATTATACTTTATATTTTAAGGTTAGAATGCCCTGTGTACAGTTATACTATGTGGAGGAGTACAAGAGAGGAAAAGTGGGATCCTAGTCTCGTGGAACCTAAGCCACTAGTGCTTGGCTGCTGTGTGTGAGGCTGTGTGCTGGGGCAAGCGGGAAGCACTTGCAGCTGGCAGCGGTGGACTTGGGGCAGGAATGCAGGGCGGGCAGCTTAACCCAGATGATGGATGGGGCGTCTGCTGCCTGAGGACTGACAGCCTCTGAGGCAAGATGCTCAGGGTTCTTGGCCTCTTCAGTCTTCTGTGACCACCCGCACCTTGGGCTCTGGGAGCCTGGAGCCAGTGAGGGCCCTGCCAGGGACTCGGGAGGGAAGGAGCAGAGATGAGGCCCAGAGGTGCAGGCTTCATCCAGTACAAATTTGCTCATCTTACACACACTGATGAATTTCAGCTACCAGAGTCCCATTCCCCACTCCTCATTTTTTCTTTTGGGGGCATATCATCTTAAAATTTGGAGAAATCATCTCATTTTCTCTAAAAGTGGGGTAAAACTGAAATTCACCTTTACGAAATCTGACTCTAAGAGTGAAGGCTCCTGGCCTGGGGTCTGCATATCCCAGGCTCCAAGAATTTTTTCCACTCCCACTGTCTCCCACAAGTATTGACATTCAGGCAGGAAGTGGGTAGGGAGCTTCAGCTGACTTTGGAAGCATTGCCCAGTGCCCACCCCCTCTCCTTTTTTTTTTTTTAATTAAAAAATTGTTAACTGCCCAGAGTTTAAGCAAATTATTTTGGGGCGGGGCTTTGTGGGAATAAACAGTCATCTGGCAGCTAGAGATAAGGCCTAGTAAGGCAGGAGGCAAAAAGGACTGAAGCCAAGCTTTCAAGCTGTGTTATACTGTTTCCAAGAGTATATTATGAAATAGCTCAATCAGTCAAAAAAGTAAATAGTACACTGCCCCTCACTCAACATCATTGAAATGGAACAGTCATCAGAGTTTACTCACTGCTGCTTGTCTCTCCTCTCTCCCCACTACTTCCTTTATTGTGCAATGAAGCTTTTAAAAGCAGATCCCAGACATCATACCGTTTTACCCTTCCACATTTCAATATGCATCTCTAAAAATCAAGGACATTTTTCTTCAGTAAGTACCATGTTATTACCCCACCAGAAAAACAGTTAACAGGTTTTTTTTTTTGCTTATCATTCGGTACCCAGCCCGTATTCACAGTTTCTCTGATGGGCTCCAAAATGATTGTTTACAGTTGGTTTAATTGAGTCACGATTCAGATAAGTCCTGAGATTCTTTCACCAACTGTTTGAAAGGGTAAGTAATTTGGGGGCAGACCATGGTTTAAATGAGTCATCACTTCCTGAGAACCCCATCAAGTCAGGGAACAGAGGAACAGCAGGAAGAGGGCGGTAAGTGCTCCCCAAGGCAGTGCTCCTTTCACACCCCTCAGGCTGAACAGTGCATTTCCGACATCTTATTTATTGCATTCAAATTACTAGTTTTTGTCACCAGGTCCTCTAAAAAACTAGTTTTTGTCACCAAGTCCTCTGAAAAAGCTGGCTCGATCCCATAATCTGTAGGTGTTTTTTCAGTTTCCAAGTTTTCCCCTGCTCCTTGGGGACTGGCTTAGGTAGCTGATAGACGCTCTAAGATGGGTGGTTCTCAAACTTGGCTGCAGGTTGGAATCACCTGGGAAGCTTTAAAAACCACTAGTACCTGGGTCGGCCACCCAGAAGGTCTAGTGTAATCAGGTTATGTTGTGGCCTGGGCATGAGTAGTGTCAAAAGTCCCCCTAACGATTCTAACGTGCTGCCAAGGCAGAGAACCATGTAGAAGCCTTGCGGGGCGGGCACCACTCAGCTTTCCCATCCCAGGCTCTAGGGGTTAAACCGTAGACGAGCTCCTGTGGGCGGAGCGTGGCTCAGGATAGCGGGGCGTGGCCCTGGATCGGGGGCGGGGCCCGGGCCGAAGCGGAGAAGGCGGGAGCTTCCAGGCCGCGCTGGGCGAGCTGAAACGCCTCCAGTTTTCAAAACAAAGAGGAGAAGCGGGAGGCGTGTGTGGCGCGCAGGGTTCAGATAGGTCTCTTCTGCCCGGGCGCTTCAGCATCGCTGGGGGACAATGGAGGGGAGCCTGGGAAGCGGCCGGCTCTCGAGGTCAGACGGTCAGCCGGCGCCTCCGAAGATCTCGCCGGCCACAGAGGAGCTGCAGAGCCGCTTGCTGGAGACCCTGGACTTGCTTTCCTCGCAGGAGCTGCGCAGCTTCCGCGACCACCTTAAGAAAGTGGAGCCGCGCGTGAGCCAGCTGAAGCTGGAGCTGGAGGGCAAAACCCCGTCGGGGCTGGCCAAGCTTCTTGCCAAGCACTACTACCCGCCGGCCGTCGCCAACGGCGTCCTTGTCCAGGTGCTGCGGCTGCTACCCCGCGCAGACCTGCTGCCGCGCTGGCAGAGCGCCCCCACCGACTGCCCTGGTGAGTGCGCGGGGATTCCCGGAGGAGGGGGTGCTCGGGACCGCGGGGTTTGGCCCCCGCCGCCCGGGGATTCCCGGACTGGGGCAGGGGCGGGGGTGGGGTGGGTACTGACCTAGGGAGGGGGAGACTGGCGAGCGGAGGGCCCTAGGTGAGGGCCGGCTTTGGCCCTGGAGCCCAGGTGAGCGGCGGGGGACCGAGTATCAGTGAGGGGCGTTGGGGGAGGCAGAGCAAGAAGGACGAGGGCCTCGAGGAACGGAGAGAACCCGCGGCGGAGGCTGGGAGCCCGGGAGTCAGCGGGAAGAAGAGAGATCGTTCCCAGGCACGGAATCCAAGTGACCAGTCCAAAGCAGCCATCAGGGTTTATTCTGGGACGGCCTGAGGTATCCAGATTGACTCAGCAAGACTGAGGTGCATTTTGAACAGTTACCTCCGGGTGGTTATGATGGAGAAGGTTTTTAGATGATTCAATGAGAAACTCAGTGTTGGAATACACCGTTAGAACATTTGCCATAAATCTGGGAAAATGTGGTTTAGGAGCAAGAAAGGTAACAAGCTAGGGGAGGTTAGCGTTTCCCCTGCTAAATTTAATAAATGTATGTGTGTATAATATATGAGGCAGTTTGTATATGCCTATGTAGAGAGATAGAGAGAGAGAGTGAGAAAGAGAAGGAGAAAGAGAAAGCAGCACTTAGCTTGGACGTGTTGAAGTAGACACCAAAATATACTATGGCTGGGCTTATGATCTGATTAAGTTTCCAGGTATGTTCCTTTGCTGACATTTGAGTTTGTAATGGGTGACCCCGGTAAACCACCACAAAACATGGCCTGTGGGTAGATACTGGCCCGGGGAAGCCTTTGATTCTCCCTTGATTGCATCTGCACAGCACTTACACTGTCTCTCCATGCATAGTTATCATGCTTTAGACTGAATCTCTTGCACTTGGTAAAGTGGGTTTTTTGGTTTTTTTGGTTTTTCAGAACCAACCACGCAGTATCATGACTACACACTGTAGATGCCCCCAAAATACTTGAATGCTAAATTTGTTTAATTAAAACATCAAATAGGGTCTTTAACTTCATTTGTCTCTTTATCAAAGTCTTGGTCTCCTTTTCTGGAGGTTCATGTGCAGTAATGTTCATTGGTCCTTATCCTTTCCATCTCTGGCCTGCCTCTCCCAGCCCCTGAATCTGACTGAGGCCTAGAGGAGTTCTGTTAAGTTTCCATTCTCATGAGTTTGGGAGAGGGTTTTCATGATCCTGGAAACCTGTATCTGAAACGAGATTGAAACCTGCTGGGCCCCAAAACGAAAGAGGCAACTGGTTTTCTTGGGAGTTGCTTTCTGTTAACAGGAACCACTACAGATCATAATTAAAGAGAAAAGTGAAAAAAAAAATGCTCTTTTCTGTTTTGTCTTTTCACAAAAATTCATTCAGTGATTCCACGAAAGAGTCTAAAGAGAAGCTATGACTGTGTGGATGGTGAATTGGTAAGTATCTGGACTTTTATTCTAACACTGCACGTTAGTCGGCTTCCCTGCCGGCTCAGTGGTAAAGAATCCGTCTGCAGTGCAGAATATGCAAGAGACGTGGGTTAGATCCTCGAGTGGGGAAGATCACCTGGAGTACAAAATGGCAACCCGCTCCAGTATTCTGGCCTGGAGAATCCCCATGGACAGCGGAGTCTGACAGGCTACAGTTCATGGGCTTGCAGAGAGTTGGACATGACTGAGCTCAGCTTAGCACACGCACACACTTTAGTCAGTTCAGATAGTATTTAGACAGCATTTGAATGGTTTTTGTGCTGCTTCTGTTGGGCTGAAAATGAACATCTTTGTGGTTGTCTCAAGTGGTCACATCTTTCTGCTTTCTGTTATAAATAGAAAAAGCAAAATATTAGCCAGTTAAAACCATTTTGCATGCATTAACCAAATTAGGTAAGTATGGTTAGTATCTCCATTTTACAAATCAGGGCACCGCAGGTTGTATGGCCTTGCGCAACTACATAAATTGCTGGCTTCTGACTCTTCTCTGTTTGTTTTATTATGAACATTTAAAACATAAGCTAAGTGAAAGTGAAGTCGCTTAGTCATGTCCAACTCTTTGCGACCCCATGGACTGTAGCCTACCAGGCTCCTCCCACCATGGGATTCTCCAGGCAAGAGTACTGGAGTGGGTTGCCATTTCCTTCTCCAGGGGATCTTCCCAACCCAGGGATCGAACCCTGGTCTCCAGCATTCCAGGCAGATGCTTTAACCTCTGAGCCACCAGGGAGCATTTAAAACATACGCTAAAGTCGAAGAAAAACATGAATCCCCAAACTCCAGCCCCACCTACCTAGAGCCCTACTTCAACAATTAGCAATGTAGCCAATCTTGTTTCATTTGCTCCCTCAACGCTGTTATTTTAAAGCAACCCTCTCCCACACCCGGATATGTTATCACTTTTATACATACAGTACTTGAGTATGTATTTAGCAAGCCTAGAAACACATTCCTTAGTCTTGGTAGAGATGCAGTTAGCCTACAGATGTCCTTGGCTGCTTCCTGTGCCTTGTACAGTTGGATTGTTTGAGCTAGGCTCCGATTCAAACACAAATACATTTGAAAGTCTGTCTTTTAACACTCTTAATTTATGATACCTTTCCTTTTAACCTCTTCTCTTGTTTGTTGACGAAGCCAGGTTATTTGTCCTTTAGAATATCCCACCTTCTGGATTTCCATAACTGCATTTTCCTTACACCGTGTAGTTATGTCATTTACCATTTCCCACTTTCCTTCAACGGGTAGTTATGGCTATGTATAGGAATTTAGAGATGAGATTGGCCTGTTGGTCCAAGTTTGACAAAGGTATTTGAAAGAATTATAAAGGAAGTCATGACGAGAGAGGAAGTCAGTGTTAAACTCATTTCACATATTAAGGCACATTTGGATTCAGTTTGGTTTTAACATTGTTTCTTGGCTTTCCTTGCAAGCAGTACCGTTATGACCTAAGTGGCAAGCGGAAGGCCTTCCTCATGTGTGTGAAGAAGAACAGGCCAGGAGCTCACCAGGATGTCCTACTGATGAAGAATTGGCTTAACGAGTGCAAGTTCGAAGAGACATTGTGCATCGATCCTGACAAAATGGTACCAAGTTAAAAGTGAAAATTTGTAGCTTGGGACTTTCCTGGTGGTCCAGTGGTTAAGACTCTGTGCTTCCGCTGCAGGGGGCTCGGGTTCGATCCCTGGTCAGGTAACTAAAATCCCACATGTCCTGTGACATGGCCAAAAAAAAAAAAAGGAAAACTTGTAGCTTGGATATTATAATCTTCCTTTCTTCTTTAAAAAAATTGAGTTTTATTACCTGGGAACCAGGGCGCGCTGAGCGATGGACCTGAATGTCCTCATGAAATTCTAACCGAGCTTCCCTGATGGATATAGGAGCTTTTGTCATGTTCAGTTCAGTCGCTCAGTCGTGTCCCACTCTTTGCGACCCCATGGACTGCAGCACGCTAGGCTTCCCTGTCCATCACCAACTCCCGGAGCTTGCTCAAACTCATGTCCATTGAGTTGGTGATGCCATCCAACCATCTCACCCTCTGTTGCCCCCTTCTCCTCCTGCCTTCAATCTTTCCCAGCATCAGGGTCTTTTCCAATGAGTTGGCTCTTCGCATCAGGTGCCCAAAGTATTGGAATTTCAGCTTCAGCATCATTCCTTCCAACGAATATTCAAGATTGATTTCCTTTAGGATTGACTGGTTTGATCTCCGTGCCATCCGAGGGACTCACAAGAGTCTTCTCCAACACCACAGTTCAAAAGCATCAATTCTTCCCCGCTCAGCTTTCTTTATAGTCCAACTCTCACATCCGTACATGGCTACTGGAAAAAACAGCTTTGACTAGATGGACTTTTGTTGGCAAAGTAAATGTCTGTGCTTTTTAATATGCTGTCTAGGTTGGTCATAACTTTTCTTCCAAGGATCAAGTGTCTTTTAATTTCATGGCTGTAGTCACCATCCACAGTGATTTTGGAGTCCAAGAAAATAAAGTCTGTCACTGTTTCCATTGTTTCCCCACCTATTTGCCATAAACTGATGGGACCGGATGCCATGATCTCCATTTTTTGAATGTTGAGTTTTAAGCCAGCTTTTTCATTCTCCTTTTTCACTTTCATCAAGAGGCTGTTTAGTTTTTCTTCACTTTCTACCATAAGGTGGTGTCATCTGCATATCTGAGGTTATTGATATTTCTCCTGTTAATCTTGATTCCAGCTTGTGCTTCATCTAGCCTGGCATTTCACATGATGTACTCTGCATATAAATTAAATAAGCAGGATGACAATATACAGCTTTGATGTACTCCTTTCCCAATTTGGAACCAGTCTGCTATTCCATGTGTGGTTCAAACTGTTGCTTCTTGACCTGCATATAGATTTCTCAGGAGGCATGTAAGGTGGTCTGGTAGTCTCATCTCTTTAAGAATTTTTCCACAGTTTGTTGTGATCCACACAGTCAAAGGCTTTGGCATAGTCAATAAAGCAGATGTTTTTCTGGAACTCTCTTGCTTTTTTGATGATCCAACAGATGTTGGCAATTTGATATCTGGTTCCTCTGCCTTTTCTAAAACCAGCTTGAACATCTGGAAGTTTTCAGTTCACATACTGTTGAAGCCTGGCTTGGAGGATTTTGAGCATTACTTTGCTAGCCTGTGAGATGAGTGCAGTTGTGCAGTATTTTGAACATTTTTTGGCATTGACTTTCTTTGGGATTAGAATGAAAACTGACCTTTTCCAATCCTGTGGCCACTGCTGAGTTTTCCAATTTGCTCACATATTGAGTGCAGCACTTTCACAGCATCATCTTTTAGGATTTGGAATAGCTCAACTGGAATTCCATCACCTCTACTAGCTTTTTTCGTAGTAATGCTTCTTAAGGCCCACTTGACTTCACATTCCAGGAGGTCTGGCTCTAGTTGAGTGATCACACCATTGTGATTAACTGGGTCATGAAGATCTTTTTTGTACAGTTCTTCTGTGTATTCTTGCCACCTCCTCTTAATATCTTCTGCTTCTTTTAGGTCCATACCGTTTCTGTCCTTTATTGTGCCCATCTTTGCATGAAATATTCCCTTAGTGTCTCTAATTTTCTTGAAGAGATCTTTAGTCTTTCCCATTCTGTTGTTTTCCTCTGTTTCTCTGTATTGATCACTGAGGAAGGCTTTCTTATCTCTCCTTGCATTTCTTTGGAAGTCTGCATTGAGCAGGTATGGAGAGGGATTACTTAGAGCCCTGGGCAAAACTGCATTGTGATTTAACTAGATGACAGTGAAGAAGATGAAGGGGAAGAGGGGCGGTGGATGGGTGGGAGCTTCATTGTGACCTCTCTGACCGCAGCTGAGTCCAGGTCTAGCCCTGCCCATGTTTTGGATTAATAACAGAGGAGAGTCCTTCATAGACCCCAGGAGTCATTGGTAGTGAATATGAAGGAACAGCATGGCAGGAGGGCTAGGAAAACAGCACACGCCAACAGAGGTGAGTCCTGTCTCTTACCAGTTGTTAGTCTAATCCCCCGTGGGGGCTACTTCTGACACTGTCTGGAGACATTTTGGGGCTTCCCAGGTAGCATAGCAATAAAGAACTCACCTGCCAATGCAGGAGACACAAGAGACGTGGGTTCGATCCCTGGGTCGTGAAGATCCCCTGGAAAAGGAAATGGCAACCCACTCCGGTATTCTTGCCTGGAGAGTTCCATTGACAGAGGAGCTTGGCGGACCGCAGTCCATGGGGTCACAAAGAGTCGGACATGACTCGGCGTGCACTCCTGCCAGTGCACAGAGACATTTTTGTTTTTCATCATTGGAGGGTGCTCTTGGCATTAGTGTAGATGCCAAGGTAGAACCAAGGTGTGGCTGAACATATGACGATGCACAGGACAGCCCCCAAGGCAAGGAGTTACCTGACACAAAATGTCAGTAGTGGGGTAATTGTCTAGAAATTCTGCCTTAAATTAATGGACGGCTTTCTTCTCTCTAAAATGGGGAGGTTATAGTAATTTATTATGTAGGGCTGGGGTGAGGATGAAATGAGCTGCTCTTTGTAAAAGTTCTCAGGATAATAGCTGGCCTATAATAAGTACTCGATAAATTTAGATTTTGTTTCAAAGTTAAAAGCAAACTCCTTCATGTTTTCCATGTTACCAGAATTTCTTCTGTGTTATGTGATTTTTTTTTTTAAATCCATCTTTTCCTTTTAAGTGACAGATAATTGCCAATGTTTTTCTGGTTTATTCTCCCAAAGGTCCAGAAGTGACTTCTTTCTCTACATCCTGTCAACATTTATTTGTAAATAATTAGCAATCTTCCTGGTAAAATTATTTCACTTCTTCATTTTCTTGACTGTCGTAGCATGGTTGAACATCTTTTGGTCATTATTTTCCCTTCTGCAAATTACCTGTTTATATCCTTTGCCCTTTTTTCTTACCGGATTTTCTTTTCTTATTCTGTAGTTCTTTTCCCTGAATTTTAGACAGAACAGACTGCACATATTTTTCTCCTGCCTTGTTACTTGCCTTTTGACTTTTTGTTGTCTCAAGTCACTTGGAAGTTTTTGCTGTAAACTTGTCAGTCTTTCTGTTTGTCAGCTTCTTGGTTTTTCTGTCTTGATTAAGCCCCATGATTTCCCAGCGTAAAATGTATTGTTTATTTTGGCTGCCCTGGGTCTTCGTTGCTGTGCGGGCTCTCTCGAGCTGCAGTGAGCGGGGCTACTTTCAGTTGCAGGGCTTGGTCTTCTCACTGCTGTGGCTCCTCCTGTTGCAGAACACAGGCTCTGGGGCGTGCGGGTTTCGGGGGCTGGGCTCCCGGGCTCTGGAGCACAGGCTCAGTAGTTGTGGCAGATGGACGTAGTTGCTCCTTGGCATGTGGGTTCCCGGATCAGGTGTCAGACCCTGATCCCTTGCATTGGCAGACGGATTCTTTACCACTGAGCCAAGAGGGAAGCCCCCCAGTTAAAATTTTTTTCAATTATTTTTCTTTTTTTTTAAAATTTATTTTAATTGTAGGCTAATTACTTTACAATATCGTATTGGTTTTGCCATACATCAACATGAATCCGCCACGGGTGTACATGTGTTCCCCATCCTGAACCCCCTCCCTCCTCCCACCCCGTACCATCCCTCTGGGTCATCCCAGTGCACCAGCCCCAAGCATCCTGTATCCTGCATCGAACCTGGACTGGCAATTCGTTTCTTACATGATAGTATACATGTTTCAATGCCATTCTCCCAAATCATCCCACCCTCTCCCTCTCCTACAGAGTCCAAAAGACTGTTCTATACATCTGTGTCTCTTTTGGTGTCTCGCATACAGGGTTATCGTTACCATCTTTCTAAATTCCATATATATGTGTTAGTATACTGTATTGGTGTTTTTCTTTCTGGCTTACTTCACTCTGTATAATAGGCTCCAGTTTCATACACCTCATCTATAATATCTTTATAGTTAAGGTTAGCCTTCTGTTCACGGAAACAGTGAGGTGGGAGGCCTAACGTTATTTCCAAGCCAGTTCTCATTTGTTGGTGGTACATCCTTTCCCCACATATGTGAAATTCCATTCTTGTCATATATTAAATCCCTGTATGTGTATTTGGATTGATTTCTGAATTCTAAAATATCTATTCATATATTTGTTTATATTTAACACTGGTATATCTGTATTTTGTTCATGATTTTATAGTGCATTTGGACAGCTGAGATGATCTATCTCCCGTTCATTGTTTTTTTTTGTTTTTATTTGTTTGCCTTTGTTTTTTACTTCTGAATGTGCTTTGCTATTCTTGAGTACCTTGCTATTCCTGAGCATCTATTTTCTGTGACCTTGAGAACCATCTAGTTTCACAGAAATCCTTTGAGGTTTTAACTCATATGACATTGACTAGAGATTAATTTGGAGTTAATTGACAAATTAATAGCATTGAGTCATCTCGATCAGGAACTTCAGGCTGTCAGAGTTTATGTTGCCTCTTCACTGAAGATTTTTTAAATAATTTTCTTCACTTAGATAATGTTCATTTCTTGTTAGGTTTATCCCTAGGTAATGTTCCCCTTTTGTTATGACCTTCAAAGGATCCCTTTTCCATTATCCAGTTTAAATGTTTTATTCCTGGGTAATTAGGGAATGTCTGTGGGGGGCTGCACAGAGTTGGACATGACTGAAGCGACCTAGCAGCAGCAGCAGATCTTTGTAAATTAAGTTTGTATCTGATCAACTTGCAGATCTCTACTTTTAGTAGGTTTTTATTGAATATATTTCTGGCAGGTCATATTTTCTGTAAGTAATGAGGCTTTGTTTGCAGTATCTGTAGTTCATTTAATTTTTGCTGTACTGTATTGAAATGGTCAGGATCTTTGGTACTACATGGTAAGAGCAGCCATTCCTGTCTTGCTTGTCTTTATAGGGGAATTGATTCTGCTGATGCCTCTTGATAGATTCTGGCAAGTGGATATGATTGGGTAGACTCTCCATTCCTTGCCATTTCTAGCTTACTGAGGGTATTAATTTTATAAAATAGTTTTTATATTAAAATAAGTTAAACACATGTACACCCATGGCTGATTCATGTCAGTGTATGGCAAAAACCACTACAATACTGTAAAGTAACTAGCCTCCAATTAAAATAAATAAATTAATTTAAAAATAAATAAATAAAATAAGTTAATAATGTGGCATTTAAATACATTAGTTCTTTGGGGAAGTATAGTTTTGTTATATTTTATGGTAGAGAATCAGAAGTGCCATAATTTTGTCAAACAAGAACCACCATTGGTAAAAGAATAAATCATACGAAGTCTGAAAGCAACCAAAAGGGAAGTGATAAGCCATATTGACACTTCGAGAGATGTAGGTATTTTCACATTTGTCATCTCATTTATTCACCTTGTAAAGAAGCCATTTCTTGGATTTCTGTTTTTTTCTACGTCCAGTTCTTTTTTAATATGTTATCCTATTTTACAGGACTTACTTGAAAAAATAACATCTTTTCGTGATGAGCTAAATGAAATTAAAGATAACATTGGATGTTGCCTCGTTACTCTTATGTCCCATGGAGAAGAAGGTTTTATCAAAATGAAAGATGGTGAAAAAGTCAGCCTGGAAGATATTTTTGAAATGTTTAACAATAAAAATTGTCCAGCACTTCAAGAGAAACCAAAAATCTTTATAATCCAGGCCTGCAGAGGAGGTAAGTGGAGATGTCTTTGTATCATTCTCTTTCCAGGAAATTCTCATGTTGATGATTGAGGAAAGAAAAGTGAGTTTAAAAAAATTATTTTTTAATAATTATATCAAATTATATAACTGAAGATACATCAGACCCTTAGCTGATGTATCTTACGTTATATAGCATACTAGGAACTTTGAGCTGGGAGAAAGGGATGGAGTGACAGCTTACCTGGGTTAGGATGGTTAATTTAGGCTGAAGAAGGTCTAAGTCATTAAAATCATAAGGTGGATCTGAGAACCTTAAATTCTGGGGGAGAGGTGGACAATTTTCTGGGGGATGTCCCATCATTCATGTGATTCTAGATGGCTTGTGGGAGTAATTTTTGATTTATGTAACTTTGGTTTTAACTATTTCTCTTGTGGAGATACAAGCTTCTTGTGACTTTTATTAAAGGTTATTCATGTCAATGGTATATTATTGTAGTTTGTATTTTCATTCCTCAAAAAACAGAGAGAAGAGACAGTGGTGTTGAAACAGATGATGAACCCATGGACTTAGATGATGGATCAGAGAAGAAGAGGCTGCCTACATTCAGTGACTATTTCATCATATATCCCACCCAAGCAGGTAAGATAGGCTTGAAGATACACATTCATCCAGAGGGTTTAGGTTATTCCTACTGATTTTTGAAAATCCTTTTTTTTTTTTTTTTTTTGCCTCTCTGTAAAGCTTGTGGGATGTTAGTTCCTTGACCCTGGACTGAACCTGGGCTCTTGGCAGTGGAAATGCAGTCTTAACCACTGGACCACCAGGGCATTCCCAGAAATCTTTCTTAAAAAAATTATCTGTGCTTTATAGATCGATGTGCATGGGAGAAATTTTCATTATCCCATCCATCTCCCTTCAGAAACTATTCCACTTTCAGAGATGACAGGTTTGCATCTGACTGTTTATCTCTTCCAGGAAGACACCATCCTCTTAGCAGAGTATCACATATGAAATAAGATCATTGGCTTTCATGTGAGAAAAATCTTGACCCAAAGCCAACTCTGCTGTCTTTGAGACCTTTATATTTTCTAGCCTCTAGATATGTCAGTTTCTTTATGCAAAATAAGAATGATAAAGTTTACTTATGTCATTGGGATGTTTATAAATTAAATTATGAATGCAGGTGTTGTGCTTATTGTAATAACTGACATAATAAGTTAAAATTAATCTTACTACTAATATGATGTTGATTACATTATTATCTTTATTATTAATACTAATAAAAATCCAAAAGAGTGTTGTGTGCTGAAGGAGTGGACTTTATTTAGTCATGGAAGGGAAATAGGAAAATGTAGAGAAGATAGAAGTCAAGGGCATATATTTAGCTGTTTTTCTACTGACTTTATTAAAAAAGGATTAAAATAGCTTATGTATGTATATACGCGTGTGTGTGTGTATATAAAACATATAACATATACAGATGTACATATATATATATGTATAATTCAAGATAAAATGTTAGTGAAGCAATGGAAGCAAAGGAAAATAAGGACAGAAATGTAAAATGAAAATGTCCCCATTAAAGTTAGATGTAACTTTATTCACCCAAGAGAGATGAAAGCATATGTCCTGATAGATACTTGCGCGTGAATGTCACAGCAGCTTTATTTGAAATAGTCAGACTGGAACCAATCCAAAGGACCAGCAGGTGAAAGAATAAACAAATCGTGGTAAATCATACGTGAAGTACTACTCAGCAATAAAAGCAGTGAGTTCCTAACACATGCTAGAGCGTAGATGAAGGTCAAAGTTTTCCTGATGCCTGAAGGAAGCCGGGCAGAATAAAGCAGGTAGCTCTGTGGTTCCATGAATATAAAATTCCCCAACGTACAAACTAGTCTATCAGACAGCAAACCAGTACTACTTGCAGATGGGGATGAAGAGGTAGAGAAGGACTACCAGGGCCGTGAGAGCGTTGGAGGGGGAGGACTGGATTCATTATGTTGGTTTTAAGTATACACATGTCAAAGCTTACTAAACCATTTGCTTAAAATAGGTATGAATGATATAAGTGGTCAATTATACTTTCATGAAGCTGAAAATTTTAAAGTTATGTGTAAGGCAAGCAGGTGTGACCCAAATAGCTGTAACCCATTCTCACTCCTGCTCTTTAACATGGCATTGGGTAGTCCTAGCTAAGGCATTAAGAACAGAAACAGAAGGATCAGTATTCTAGAAATCAATAGTTTTGAATACAGTAACAATAATCACGTAGGACATAAAAGAGAAAAGAAAAAAGATACCATATGACTTTGTCTTGCTTTAGTGAATGATGTCTAGGAATGCCTAACAAGAGACGAGCAAGACTTCATTAGGGAAAATGAGAGAACATTCTAGAAAGACATAAAGGAAGACCTGAATCAGTGGTGGGACGTACCATGCTCATGGTTGAAAATTGTAGTACAATGGAAATGACTGTTTTTTTTTCCCCCCAAATTAGTTTGTAAATTGAATTCTAAAGTGTTTTTTCATGGAATTTGACAAACTAATCACAGAATTTTTATGGAACAGTTAAGGGTCAAGACAATGTAACTTGGCCTCCAATTTTGTTGAATGAATGAATTTTGTGACTGTGTGCTGGCTATTTATGTTGAAGACTAGAGATTTGGTATCAAACAAAAGAATCTGCCTCCAGGGAGCTTACAAAAAATCTCTGCCTCCAGGGAGCTTACATTCTGGGGAGGGAGACAGAAAATAAACACGTACAGAAAGTGGGCACTGGGTTGCTTTATGATTCCACTTCTATGAAGTGCAAAAGCAGGCGAAACTAGTCAATGGTGGGAGGTGGAAGTCAGGGTGCTACTCATCGTCAGGGTGTGGTGTGTGGAGTGTTATGGCCACAGCAGCAAAAGGGTACTTGTGAAGTGCCGGTATCGTCGTGTTTCTTGATGAGGGGGCCACGTCTAGGACTGCGTTCATCTGATGAAAATTCATTGAGTTATTATGTACCCAGAGGGCTTCCCTTGTAGCTCAGTCAGTAAAGAATCTGCCTGCAGCACAGGAGACCAGGCTCAATTCCTGGGCAGGGAAGATCCCCTGCAGAAGGAAATGGCAACCCACTCCAGTATGCTTCACACACTTTTCTGAATGATGTTTACCCTTCAGTGAAATAAATGCCGGAAACAGAATATGTTAGATGGTGATAAGCGCTGTGAAGAAAAATAATGCAGGAGCAAGGAGAGGGAGTATTGAGGGGCAGGATGGAGGTTGTAGTTTTTCAGAGAGTGATGTGTAGAGATGTTCCCGTTGAGAAGCTGATTATTGCGTAGAGCTGAAGGCCGTGAGAGCGTGAGCTATGCAGATTCTTGAGAAAGCGTGTCTTCTAAGATAAGGACACCTAGTAGCGAGCAATGACCTAGCAACCACTGAGATACTGTGTTAGCGTGTCGTGTTATCATGGTGGATATGTCAATCTCTTCTGTAGTTCCGTTCTCTATTTCTGTTTTGTCTTGAGGCAACTTTAGTCGAGGGATAAGATTTTAGAATTGTTATACTGGACTTCCCTGGTGGCGCAGTGGTTAAGAGTCTGCCTGCCAACACAGGGGACGTGGGTTCGATTCCTGCTCCGGGATGATTCCACATGCTGCAGACCAGCTAAGCCTGAGCGCCGCAAGAACCGAGCCCGTGCTCAGCAGTAAGAGAAGCCACACATAGCAACAAAGACCCACCACATCTAACATAAATTAAAAAAAAAAAAAATTTAGAATTGTTATACTTTGTGGTGACATAGATATTATAATCTTTGTTTAGTGAACCTTCTACCCCCAATAATGCTTTTTTTTGGTATTAGTTTTTCTCCGATATTAATATAGGTACTGTAGAATATATTATTCTGGTTCTATATTTGCCTGGTATATCTCCTTCAGACCTTTTCTATTAACCTGTTTAGGTCTTTATGTTTTAGGTGGTCTTTTAAAGAGAATATAGCTGGATTTTGTTTTTTAATCCAATCTGATATCACTTTTTCCTGGTGAGTTAAGACGAGTTATCTTGATTGTCACTATTGATACATTTACACTTTTACCATTATACCTGGTGCTATTTATTTGCTTTATTCCCCCTCCTTTATTGCTTTTCTTTTAAAAAATTGAAGTGTAGTTGGTATATACAGTAGCATGGTAATTTTATTGCTCTTGTTTTTGACTGATTATGAGTTTGATTTGTTACTATTACATTTTATCTCTCTACTGACTTGGAAGGTATGAATTTCACATCTCTTTTTCTCAAGGCTCCCCTTGAAATGTTATATGTGTGCACTTAACCTAAAGTTTATAAAAAGCTTATTCTTACTTCCTGATGATACACAGAACAACCTTAGAATGCTAATTCTTTCATGTTTGTATCTTTATTTATATGAAATTACTTATGTATTCTTATATTCCTTTTATCCTAATTTTCTTCTAAATGAAGACATTAACCCAACACATTTTCATCAGATAGGTTGGCAGGTACTAGGGTGACAAGCACTGTGCTGCTGCTAAGTCGCTTCAGTCGTGTCTGACTCTGCGACCCCATAGACGGCAGCCCACCAGGCTCTGCCATCCCTGGGATTCTCCAGGCAAGAACAGTGGAGTGGGTTGCCATTTCTTTCTCCACTATATGTTTGCTTATTTACTGCTGTGTTTACCACTTCCTTTGTTCTCTAGTCTCTCCTGGATCTCAGACCATATTCTTTCTTCATGAAGTATGTTCTTTAGAAACTCATTTAAGGGAGGTTTATAGGTGGTAAAATCACTTTACACCCAAATCTGGCTGATCACGTAACAGTGTCTTTGCTGATCCTCCTTGTGATTCATTCATTTCTTTAAGCATTTCGTGCAGTTGTTTCATATTTTGTATCTTATACTTCCAATATCTAAAGTCTTTGGGAATCTCTCTTACGGTGGTTTCTGTTGCCTGTCACTCTTGGGGGTTTGTTTCTTTGTGTGTGTGAACTCCTAGCTCATTTGTTGAATCTTAATCTCTTACTCCCAGAGACATAAATCTGGCATAGTTGCCTTTAGAGAGCATCATCACCCATGTGGGCCTCTGTGAGAATCTTAAATTTATCTCCCTCTGCCCCAGGCACATCTTTCAGGTTTGACACTTCTCCTTAGGCACAGCACGACTCTGGTGTTCCTGTTCACTTTCTCCTCCTAGTTCAAGTTTCAGTTTCTTCGTTTGGAGAAATGGTTTGCCTTGGGGATTTCCATTCGTTTCTGTTAGCCCAGAATAGCATTTAGCTTTTTTGCTTTAATCAAGAATTAAGTTTTATAACTGGAGGAATATTTAAAGTACCCAAAGGCTTCCCTGGTGGCTCCGATGGTAAAGAATCTGCCTGCAATGCGAAAGTCCCCGGTTCAATCCATGGGTTGGGAAGATCCCCTGGAAAAGGGAATGGTTACCCACTTCAGTATTCTTGCCTGGAGAATTCCATGGACAAAGGAGCCTGGCCATTTACAGTCCATGGGGTCACAAAGAGTCGGACACAACTGAGTGACTAACATACTTTCCAAGTGCTCAAAGTGGAAAAACTTGGAATATGTAGTAAGATGAATCTTTTGGGTCACCCCTTTTTTTTTAAAATTTCATGATCCCATTTCTTATCTTTTTATTTTGGCCATGGTGTGCGGCATGTGGGATCTTAGTTCCCTGATCAGGAATCAAACTCGTGCCCCCTGCAGTGGAAGCTCAGAGTCCTTATCACTGGACCACCAAGGAGTTGCCTTGGGTCACCCATTTTTACCCGATGGAAGGAGGCGGTACCAAATATGTCTGGGGTTGTGAGGCAACGAGTACGTCCATATACCATTGATGAGAGCAAGTTATATTGCCTCTTTGGAGATTAATGTGTGATACCAAGAAAATTAAGAATATATTTATAACCAGCAGTTTCAATTCTGGGCACACACCCTAGTGTTGTAGTCTCTAAATCAGGGGGCCACAGTGAAGTCTCACAGCTATACTTAACTCTGTGAACCACCAGCTCAGATAAGTTACGATTCCAAAAATTAGATGGTGCTCTGTTTTTTTTTGATATCATATTTTAGGGGTACCTAGTTTTGAAGGGTTGCTGAGCTAAAGAGCAAGCACCATTATGGTGTCCTAAGGGGAGGAGTCATGCAGTGCCCAACAGGGACACACAACCCGGTAGCAACTGTGGTTATTTAAGAATGAAGGACCTCCCTGGTGGTCCAGTGGTTAGGACTCCGTGCTCTCACTGCTGAGGGCACAGGTTCAGTCCCTGGTTTGGGGACTAAGATCCCACAAGCCCAGTGGTATGATCAAAACTAACTAAATAAATAAAAATATTGTTCTTTCTATTTGTATGGGCCCTTTTTTGACCACCTGTTCACGTGCCTGTTGGCCATTCACGTATCTCCTGTTGCCCAGTATTGCCCTGGGTTGTTTGTTTTCTTATTAAGTTACGTATATTCTGAATACTAGTCCTTTCTCTGATACAAGAAACAAATATTTTCTCCCACTCTGTGACTGGCTTTTCATTTTCTTAAAAGCAAAAGTTTTGTAAGCATTCAGTGGTGGTTCAGTAGTAGAATCCTCGCCTGCTGCAAAGCAAGCATTTTATGTTTTTAGTCCAGTTTATCAACTTTTTTCTTTTATGGTTTATGCCTTTTGTGTTGTAAGAAACCTTTGCATACCCTGAAGTTGCAAACATGTCCTGTGTTTTTTTGTGTTCCAACCCAGGTTTACTATGACAGAGTGCCATTTTCACATTCCTTCCACACTATACAGACATATTTTGTGTTTTTCAATCTAATAATAAGCATAATTTCAGTAGTCAAACCCTTGAATACCCCCAAATAAATTCCATATGGCTATATTTAGGGTTAGCTTAAAATGCTAGAGCAAAAGTCAGCAATGAAAAAGTGGAAAGGGGATGTGTGCGTGCGTGCTAAGTCACTCGGTTGTGTCCAGCTCTCTTTGACGCATGGGCTGTAGCCCCCCAGGTTCCTCTGTCTGTGGGATTCTCCAGGCAAGAACACTGAAGTGGGTTGCCACACCCCCCTCCAGGGGATCTTCCCAACCCAGGCACTGAGCCTGCATCTCTATGTCTCTTGCATTGGCAGGCGTTCTTTACCACCAGCGCCACCGGGAAGCCCAGAAAGGGGGTAAATAAAGCAAATATGACGAAAACTGATAACTCTAGAATCTGAGGGATGATTATTCAAGGGGGGTCATTCAACTTTGGTTTTTTGTGTATATTTGAAAACTTTGGAGCTAGATAAAAAATGCATATTTAAAAGTTTCCTCTTGAGAGGTTGTGTGCATTTGGTCACACACGTCTTCTGTCTCTGCTTAGTTGCTCAGGTGTGTCCAGCTCTTTGCGACCCCATAGACTTGAGCCCATCAGACTCCTCTGTCCGTGGGGATTCTCCATCTTAATGCAGTGTTTCTTTTTTAAAGTTTTTATTGAAGTATATTCGATTTACAGTGTAGTGTTAGCCTCAGGTGTACAGCAAAGTGGTTCGTATATATTCTTTTTGGAGGCTTCCTTGGTGGCTCATATGGGGAAGGATCCACCTGCAATGAGGGAGACCTGGGTTCGATCCCTGGGTTGGGAAGAACCCCTGGAGGAGGGCATGGCAACCCACTCCAGTGTTCTGGCCTGGAAAATCCCCGTGGACAGAAGAGCCTGGCGATCTACAGTCCATGGGGTCATAAAGAATCGGGCACAACGGAGCGACTAAGCACGCACATATTTTCTTTTTTAGATTCTTTTCCGTAATGCCGGTATTTCTGTATTATCAGTTCAAAGCCATTTTCTAGGTTTTAACTATGGAGTAAAGAACAAGTTTGCTGCAGGTAGAGGGGGGAAATGGATAAAGTGTTGTTTTTTTTTTTCCCTTGATAGATCATGTCGCTTTACGGGATCCCCGCACCGGCTCTGTGATGATCAAGGAGATGACCGAAGTCTTTAAGCAGTATGGGAATAAGTGGCACCTCGCTGACTTCTTTACCATAGTAAGTAAATCCCAAGTGAACACGTGCTCCATCCACTCTAAAGCGAATGCGCTTGATGAGAACATCTTCGTGAGAAGATTGCCTTCAGCCATGAAAGCATGAGGGAGGTTCAGAAGTGGCCTGTAAACAGTGGGCGGGTGAGAGGGCTGTGGCGAAAGTCATGGCTGAGCCAGGCGCCAGTGGAGAAGGGACAGTGACACTTCATTCAGTAGAACACGAGTGAGTTGGCTATCAGCGAGCTTGGAAGTTCTGCCCGCACTGTGGTCCTGCCAGCCTGGTTTATCTCCCCCAGGAGGAGGGGAGAACCAGAGGGCTTCTTTGAGGACCAACACTATCTTACATTTGTCTGCCCAGCGTGTAGCCAATACTGAATGGTCAATGAATGAATGCGGGGCCAGGAATTATAGCAGATTTATGTACACACTGTAGTTTGGAGGAGGGCCTGATGATAGTGGTTTACCATATCAGGATTAAAGAGTTATTTTCTTCTTAATCTGGGAGTTTTATCTCTGAAGAGAGCTAACTGGAAAAGGTTGTAAATGAGCGCAGTAACAGCAGTACTAGCACCTCCTAAACAGCTCACCCTGCCAGTTACTGTTCCTTGCAATTGACAAATATTAGTACATTAAGTTTGTCAACAACCCTCTGGCAGGTGCTTTGATTCCCATCCCCTGTTACAAATGCAGAGCTAGGAAAGTGGCGGCCTCGGCTTCCTAGTCCAGACAAAGTGCTTTTAGAGCTCATGCCTTAATCACAGTCACGCAGTATTACTCCTTAGGAGCTTCCCAGGTGGTAAAGAATCCACCTGCCAATGCAGGAGATGCAGGAGAGGAAGGTTCGATCCCTGGGTCAGGAAGATCCCCTGGAGAAGGAAATGGCAACCCACTCCAGTATTCTTGTCTGGGAAATTCCAGGGACAGAGAAGCCTGGAGGGCTATGGTCCGCAGGGTTGCAAAGAGTCAGACACAACTTAGTTACTAAATGAACAAACTTACTTCTTACCTCCCAAGGTATGGTAACAATTTTTATTTCTTTAAAAAAATATAATGTTAATGCTTTACATATGATGCTTAAGAGCTTTCAGAATTCTTTTTCACCTCATTTTGAGGTAAGCTTTCGGTGAGGGGGGAATGTTCAGTTCAGTTTAGTTCAGTCGCTCAGTCATGTCCGACTCTTTGCGACCCCATGAATCGCAGCACACCAGGCCTCCCTGTCCATCACCATCTCCTGGAGTTCACTCAGACTCACGTCCATCGAGTCTGTGATGCCATCCATCCATCTCATCCTCTGTTGTCCCCTTCTCCTCCTGCCCCCAATCCCTCCCAGCATCAGAGTCTTTTCCAATGAGTCAACTCTTCGCATGAGGTGTCCGAAGTACTGGAGCTTCAGCTTTAGCATCATTCCTTCCAAAGAAATCCCAGGGCTGGTCTCCTTCAGAATGGACTGGTTGGATCTCCTTGCAGTCCAAGGGACTCTCAAGAGTCTTCTCCAACACCACAGTTCAAAAGCATCAATTCTTCGGCGCTCAGCCTTCTTCACAGTCCAACTCTCACATCCATACATGACCACAGGAAAAACCATAGCCTTGACTAGACGGACCTTTGTTGGCAAAGTAATGTCTCTGCTTTTGAATATACTATCTAGGTTGGTATTTTCTTCCAAGGAGTAAGCGTCTTTTAATTTCATGGCTGCAGTCACCATCTGCAGTGATTTTGGAGCCCCCCAAAATAAAGTCTGACACTGTTTCTACTGTTTCCCCATCTATTTCCCATGAAGTGATGGGACTGGATGCCATGATCTTTGTTTTCTGAATGTTGAGCTTTAAGCCAACTTTTTCACTCTCCTCTTTCACTTTCATCAAGAGAATTTTTAGCTCCTCTTCACTTTCTGCCATAAGGGTGGTGTCATCTGCATATCTGAGGTTACTGAGATTTCTCCCGGCAATCTTGATTCCAGCTTGTGTTTCTTCCAGTCCAGCGTTTCTCATGATGTACTCTGCATATAAATTAAATAAGCAGGGTGACAATATACAGCCTTGACGCACTCCTTTTCCTATTTGGAACATTAAAGGGAAGAAATATGATTTTGACAGTCATTCCAACCATATTCCCAAATCTCTTATATTATTCCATTTCTCTCTTTAAGAAAATAGTTTCTTGTCAGCATCTCAAGAATATAATAATAAAGACAGATTTAGCCTAAGTAGAAATCCATTTTAGTTAGGCTAACTGAAAAATTGTTTTGCCAAATGGTGTTCATTAAGTCTTTTTTGAACAGCATTCATTTTTTAATTGAAAGCTGACTTGTTTAATTGAATGAAAGATTCTTTAAATTCTATAGTGCTTTACAATTTTCAAATGTTTTACACACGTCTTCATTTCCATAACTTTTCATTTCATACACATCTTCAATTCCAGAACTCTTTTTTGCCCCAGCCCTATCTTGCCCCTCCCCACTTTCCTGTCCCCACTGGTAACCACTAGTTGATTCTCTACAGCTGTGAGTCTGCTTCCAGCCACTCGGCATGCAGGCTCTTAGTTCCCCAACTAGGGATTGAACCCATGTCCTCTGTAGTGAAAGCACGGAGTCTTACCCTCTGGACTGCCAGGGAATTCCCTCTTTCTTTTTTTTTTTTTTTAATTCACCAGTTTGTTGTACTTTTTAGATTTCACTTCAAAGTGGTGATATACAGTATTTATCTTTTTTTGTCTGATTTATTTCACTTAGCATAATACCCTCCAAGTTTATTCATGTTGCTGCAAAAGGCAAAGTTTCCCTTTTTAATGGCTGAGTAGTATTTCTGTCTCTGTGTGTGTGTATGCATCTGCGTGCGTGTGTACACACCTCGTCTTCTTTATCCATTCATCTGATGATAGACATTTAGGTTGCTTCCATACCTTGGCAATTGTAAATAATGTTGCTATGAACATTGGGGTGCATATATCTTTTCAAATTAGTGTTTTTGCTTTTATCAGATATATACCCAGAAGTGGAATTGCTGGGTCATATGGTATGAACACTTTTCATTTTTAAAGTCCTTGCTGAGCAGACACTGGCAAGAAAGTCCAAAAACGAAAGTGAAGTGACATTGCATTAAAGGCCCTTACAGCTTCACGAGGCAGCAGATGATAGGTGAGCCTACAGCCAGCCCTGGAATTCACAGTTACTGAATACTTTGGACATCACATAACCCAATCCTTTCAGTGTGCCGTAAGTTACCAAGGCTCAGAGAAGGTTACTGTCTTGCACAATGTTACCAGGGGCAAGCTGAGACTGGAACCCAGGGCTGTGCACACTTGGGCTTCCTAGGTGGCGCTAGTGGTAAAGAACCCAGCTGCCAACACAGAGGACGTGAGAGGCAAGGGTTCAAACCTTGGGTCGGGAAGATCCCCTGGAGAAGGGCTTGGCAACCCATTCCGGTATTCTTGCCTGGAGAATCCCATGGACAGAGGAGCCTGGCGGGCTGCAGTCCATGGAGCTGCAAAGCGTGGCACACGACTGAAGCAACTTAGCACGCTGCGCACACTTCACTTTCCAGCCACAGTGCCGCCTTCGGTGGGATGTGGGTGACCTTTGCTTTTCCTGGTGCAGTCAGAGAATTCTGCCTTCACCTTCTGTGGGGTTTACTAAGAGCCTTTTGAGGGGTTTACAGTTCATTTGGACGGTTTGTTCTTTTATCTTACAGGTGAATAACAGAGTGGTGCACCGTGACTTTAGTCTGTATAACAAACCAGTAAAAATATCGCTGGTAATGGAGTCGACTTTAACAAAATTTGTATACTTTTGACACAAGGATGATTCAAAACACAAGGACTGCTTTGCAACACAGTTTCTAAAGAGCCCTGAGCGTTTGTAGCATTGTACTAATGGTTACCATTTTGCATTATTCTTGGCACTCATGTTTCTTCGGTTTGTTTTGTATATATATGTATATAATTTTTCTAAGATTTAAGTCTGCTTACTTGATACTTGTGAGTCTTCTTTTCTTTTTTATAAGATCGCTGTTTTCTGAAAAAAAAAAAAAAAAAAAACAAACACTTTCCTGAACTGTTATCAAAACATGGGCATCCAACTCCATTTGTGTGCTGTTTTTATCCCGCGTTTCTCTTGGTGATTACCCCACCCTCGGCACCCTCAGTTTGGTGCTGGTGTTACGGCTTATTTTCTTGGTTTAGTCAAGAATTGCTGGGTCTTGTCCTTGTGGTCTTGTCCTCTTATTTCCCCAGACTGTTGTCTGTAGCCAGTCTGATCTCTTGGAATCCGCAAGCCATTCTCGGGTCTTAACCTGGGTCACTCTGGGCCCTGATGCCCTCGTGTGTTTACTGTGCTCCTGCTTCCCGCCTTCCTCCTTGCTCCTTATACCTTTGAGCTGCTGTTTTCTTCACTTGGAACCCTCTATTCCACCCCACATAGGTAAGTCCTTGCCATCCTTTAGAATTTGGTTCAAGCATCACTTACACAGGGAAGCTTTCCGTAGCTCCCATGCTAGGTCAGCCTCTTCTAAGTGCTCAGAGACTCTCTGCTTCTCTTCTGTAGCATTGAAATGACTCTCTAGTGCCTCCTTTCTCTCTCTCTCTCCAGTTTAGTCATGAGCTCCAAGAGGCAGAGGCTGCGTGTCTCATTCATGGCTGTATCCTAGCTTCCGTCCGTGTCTTAGGACACAGAGAGGCCATGCAGTGAACGTTTTAGTGAGTGACTGACCCCTGTGTTTTAATTATTTTACCCATTCCGCAGACCTGGCCTCTTGCCTATCTAGCCACCTGCCATTCATCCCCACACACATGCATGTCTCATGGCTGCTTTTACTCACCAAGTTGGAAGTTAACCTGAGTTTCCCTGAAATCCTTTCATACAACCCATCCCATTGTTCATAATCCTTTGACTCCCCACTGCCTGCAGGATATACCCCCTAAGTCCCCTGGGAGAATATTGCACGTCTTTCTCTGTCAGGCTCAATCTTCACTACTCATGTCCTGCCTGTCTGCCCTGGTAATTCACCCTCCCTTAATAATCCTGTCTCACAGAATTGGGCTTGTGAATTAGTGGATGTGGATGAACTCTCCTGGGTATGCCATCGTATTGGAGTTCAGTCCCTCCTTTTGGTCTGAAATGCCCTTCCTTTCTGTGCGCGTCCCTTCTACTGTGTATTCTTCAGAAGCAACTTGGGTCCCATCCCACAGTAAAGAAAACTGTATGTATACTAATGTTTTTAGAGTAACAAACTGTGGACTGAGCATGAATTTTTGTATGCAAACTTTTGTTGTAACTGTGGACTGCTTCTGGACCTCGGTTTCCTCGTCTGTATGAAAGGAGGTTTGGCTCAGCAGACCCTGAGAACTCAGGTCCCTGGTCTTCAGTGAACTTGGACTGCTTCGTGAACTTGCGTCTGAACACTCTGCAGGTGGGACTGTTGCCGAACGTAAGGGTTCAAGCTGGCAGTTGCATAAGACCGCTGGGCCTATGTGAGGATGCAGGTGGTTAGTGAGAATCCTCTGAAGATTGAGAGCCAAATGAACGGAAGCAATCTGGAATCTCCAGGCCTATCTCCATTTCAGAGATCATTGTGTCCATTTTAGGTAATGTGATTTCTAAAGTGTAAACATATGTGATTTAATTTTTAAGCATTTGCATTCTGATACTTGATATGTAGCTTTGGTTTTGTATAGAGCATTAAAATGTCTCCGGTTCATAAAACATGACCATCTGGTGAGCCTTCTCTATTCACTTGGGTTTTGGAGGACTTCTAGGCACAGAGCCTTGTTTCAGGGAGGCAGCATCAGCTGAAATATCCACAGCTGTTATTTTCTGGGAGAGGTTAGGTTGTTCAGAATCACAGTTAGCATGTAGTGAAGCTGGGATTTCAATGCGTGAATAATATAAGAGATGAAATGCCAAATGACAGAAAAGTTTCAAGACAGAATGTTTTTGATGGGTGGAAGGGACCATTCCATTACCACTGAATTGATGGAATGAGGGCTTTGGGACAACAGAGGGAAAAGTTATTTTGGAACCCTGCTCAGACCACTACAGGCAAGTTAGGGTCATGGAGAGAACCGTAGGACAGCTAGGTACCAGACAAACAGGAAAGGAGGAATTCTGGTTACAAAGGTAAGTGGCCTAAGATGAACTTGATGCCTGGGGCCAGCTAACTACCCCATAATTCTCTCAGCTTCAAATCAGTACAGAATCTTCTAGCCATCCAATGTCATGTGAAATATAACCATCCCCCTGCCCCCCCACCAAATAGTCACTGGCACAATTTTATATTTGAAAAAAAACCTGAAGCCCAGTTTTTATTATTTTTTAAATACAGACCCAAGGAACCAAAGTTTGCCAAAAAAAAAAAAAGGCTGAGATTTTTATTTTAAATGTGTATGAATAAAAAATAGTGGAGAAACTTGAGCAGAGGACCAGGAGGCTGAGGTGGAAAGGAGGACACTTGGCTGGGGAGTTACCACAGTTTGACAAGTGCACCCTAGGCTGAGGGCTCCTCACTCTGGCTTACTATCACTATAGTTCGTTTTCACCTTTGAAGATAACTCACTTATCTTAGACCACTTCTCAAGGACAGAGTTGTTTTGTGGGAAAAAAAAGTATTTTGTGGAGAAACAAAACCTAATTACAGCACAATTTTCCAGTTGTTAGAATGGAAGTATTTTGGAGATTCTATGGTGCACTGGGGAGGGAGCTGAGATCGTCTGGGAGTGTCCCAGAAGACCCTCCAGGAAAGTCCTGCAGTGACTGAAAACTGTCCCTAAAAGCCAGCCTTTCAAGTTTCCCCCCTTTTTGTCTACAGATACAAGCACCAGTTTCTAAGGATGCTTAAAGCCACAATTAAGTTTATTCCTTTGCTTGTATGCCAGCTCTTCATTTAAATGCTGCGTTTGTTTTATATCAATTTAAAAACCTCTGTTTCTCAAAGAAAATTTCAAAAAATACTCAAGAGGCCAAGAACCTACCCACTACTCTACCTGTATATCCGTAGTTCCCACCCTGGGTGCACGTTAAAATTATCTAAATTCTTTCTGTTTAGCGTTGGGCATATGTTTAAAACCTCTCCAAGCGATTCCAAGTGCAACCAGACTTCAAACCTACTGTATAATTAACAATCTAGCTACTGGTTATTTCTTTACAGTCGTTTAATACCTAGGGCTTCAAATTTTCAAAATGATCGCCCTCATTCTGTAACTCCTTTTTGAACCATAGAATGTATTTTAATTCTTTCTAATGGCTGCATGGTATTGGGGGGAAAATATATTAATAATTGCTATCACAATTTTTTTTTCTACGAAAAAAATTCTCATGCGTTCCATCCGTGTAGTCTTCATTTTATTTTTTAAACGGGAAACTTCCCATTAACAGAACTCTTTAAAAATCTGAATTAGACACTGCTAATTTATCCTCCAAAAACCGCAAAGTAACTTCTCCAGTTTTTGTTCATCCAACAGAGGTTTGTTCAGTGCTTTCCCACGAAAGAAAAATGCAGTTTAAATAAGGAACCCGCTCAAGCGCATGGGTACAGAAAGCTGGGTGAGAGCACCAATCCCAGAGGGCAGAGCGCCAATCCCTTGCCGGCCTTTCCGGACCGCAACGCTCTTCGAAACCTCAGTGTCGCAATCAACCCTCCAACTTCCGCCATTCGCTAGGGTCCGCGCTAGCCCCGTAGTCCGTCTTCCGGAGGAAGGCCCGCCCCCAGGATGCACGCCTTCATCGCGCTTCCGCTGAGCTTTCGTTGTTATTGGCTGGATGCGGACTATATAAGGACGTCATTTCCGCCCGCCCGTCCTTTCGGCGCTACCCAGAGAGGGGTCCATACGGCGTTGTCTTGAGTGAGTTGCTTTTGGGGTACTAGTGGCTCCCAGGGTCAAGAGGACAAGCTTCCTGTTCAGACGAGGTGTGGGGAGGACCTGGGGTGAAAGTTTGCAGACCGAGTGCATTAGTCTCTGATAGGCGCTCTACCGCCCAGACTGGCGGCCTACACGTGACCGGGCCCGGGCCGGGACGTTCCCACTAGGCCTCGGGAGCGGGCAGAGGTTGCGCTCCCTCCGCGGAGGCCCCGGGCCGGGGTGCGGGTGCCCGGGGCTGCAGAGAGAACACCCTACGCTGCGCGCTAGTTTTGACTCAAATCCCGACGCTCGGTTGTTGAATCCCGAGGTTTATGCTCCAGTTTTCTCCATCTACTTGAGTTGGTCTCTTCCTGGTGCGTGGTGTTAAGGTTCTTGACGAGGTTTTTATTACCGGAAAGATCAAACTTCACGTTTCTCTTCTCTCAGTTCAAAATAACTTGGACAAGGAATGTAAAAAAATGTCATAACAGGCTAAGGTGTAGAGAGAAAGAAATTTGGTAACGAACAGACGCGAAAGTGCACTCGGGGAAGAAGGCAGGTGAGGAGCGCACCGAGAGCTTTTCAGACACACACGCACACCCCATTTCACTTTGGTTTCTCCAGTGGGTGGTTTCTATGGGAGGTTTCTTGAGTAGGGGCGAAGTACACTTTGTTGACATTGGATGGGATCTTGATTGCACCTGGTTCTGGAAGGCACCGCACATGCTAAGAGCCATTTTCCTCCAAGAGCGCCCTTCCCAGAGGTTGAAAAGCAGTCACCTGCAGCTAGTATGCTCCTCCAGGCCCTGTGGATTTGTGGGCAGGGGATCCTATTCAGGTGTGAGGAGCTTTAATCAAAATCTATGTAAACGCCATACTTGACACTTCATGGTCACATTAAGTGCAGAAAAAAGGGGGTGGGAGTTGCTTGATTATCTGCGTTTGAGATTATCCTTGATCTGGCCTTTTCTCATTTTAAGGAAAACTATTAATTTTAGAAGGAATGCTGAAGGTACCACCTTCAATCTGCTTGAAAATAGGCCTATTTACATCACCGTTGGTCACCTCCTGAATATTCTCAGACATGGCTGCTGTTTCACATCTAACTCCTCTGTACCTTGAGTATTAAAAAGTCTCACTGTTTTCCATTTAGTTACCTGGGTTTTTTGTCTGTCTGCACACCACTCTTTCAGCAGGATTTGATTTTCCAAGGTGTTGCATAGGTCTGTTAATGTTCTGTCCTATCCACTAGACTGACCCCGCTGCCTGACACTGTAAGAGGTGTGGTCTGTGGTTGAGATTTAAACATCAAGTCACCTGACTCCAAAGAGTAGAATGTACCATCCCGTTTGAGTCCCTGGAGTTTAAAGGACTTTGGATAACTATTGTTTTTCAGATTCCCATCGTAACTTAAAGGGAAGCTTTCACAATGTCCGGAGCCCTTGATGTCCTGCAAATGAAGGAGGAGGATGTCCTCAAATTCCTTGCAGCAGGAACCCACTTAGGTGGCACCAACCTTGACTTCCAAATGGAACAGTACATCTACAAAAGGAAAAGTGATGGTCAGTCATTGCTTTAGTGCTCTTTGCTTGGTCATTCCAGCTATAAGAACAAGTTTTGACACTACTATTCTGGTACTGAGTTAAAGTGCTTTGTGAAATGTGAGCCTTAGAGGGCTCTCACTAAGTAACTGAGGAAAGTTGATCTTTAGATTGGTAAGAAGCTTTAAAAGTATTAAGTGTTCTGGTTGTTTTTAAAGGAACAATTCTGGACTCCAGTGGAAGAGTAGAAACTGGTAGGTTATGTGTCGTGGGTTGGGCCTTGAATAAGCACAATGTAAAGATAAGGAGAAAGTTTAATAGCTAATAGCTTGAAGTGAAGTCGCTCAGTCATGTCCGACTCTCTGCAACCCCATGGACTGTAGCCTATCATACTTCTCCATCCATGGGATTTTCCAGGCAAGAGTACTGGAGTGGGTTACCATTTTCTTCTCCAGAAGATCTTTCCAACCCAGGGACTGAACCTGGGTCTCCCGCATTGCAGGCGGATGCTTTACCACAGCCTAGTTTCTAATAATTTATCTCCCAGAGTGCCTTATAATTTGTAGCTACCAATACAGGTTTGTAAAGCTGATTCCTGAATTGGGAACAAGCATTTTGGTTTTCATTTATGTATCAGGAAAAGTAAGGTAGCTTTTGATGAGACTGGAATGCATTAAGTTGTTCTGCTGAGATAGAAGTACGGAAGGATTTACACCTGTTGAGTGGCGAGGTTTAAGGGAGTTCGAGGTAAATAATGGTAGGCCGCAAATAAGAGCTTCTTGGATTCTGCATGGAAGGCTTGAGAGTGGTTAACACAGGAGGATAGGAAATGAAAAGATGCATTTTGCACATTATTAAAGCTCAGAGTGGAGGCCAGTCTTGGCCAATGAACTGCTGAGTGTCGGAAGTGTGCTATATTAATGGCAGGATTTTCGCTAACACCAGTAGAGCTTGCCTCTATGACTGGAGTTTGATAGTACTCGCTGCCACATGACTTCATGTTTTTAGAAGAATATTACCTTATAAAGCTGGGTTCGCTCTCAAGAAAACCTTGTGTCCCCTAGGCATCTACATCATAAACCTGAAGAGGACCTGGGAGAAGCTGCTGTTGGCCGCTCGGGCCATTGTCGCCATTGAGAACCCGGCGGACGTCAGTGTCATCTCCTCCAGGAACACTGGCCAGGTTTGTGGCTCAGTATGCTTGGCTTTTGCTGCAAAGCCTACCAGTGTTTTGAGATGCATAGAAAAGCAGTAACAAACCCCAGAATTTATTTAAAAAACACTTGAAACTGGGCTGAGACCGAGGAATTCCCAAAATTAAAGATTGTCGCCATATTTATCACTTCACATCTGACACTGTTAAAATTCGTGTTGTATCATTGTGTATTTTCTTGAGCCGCTGAATTTCAGGAAAGGGAAAAGTGGCTCACTGCCATTTTCAGCAGTGAGCTTTGAAGGTTTAAAATGAAATATTGGACTTGCCTGGTGGTCCAGTGGTGAGAATCTGCCTGGTAATGCAGGGGACATGGCTTCAATCCTTGGTCTTGGAAGATTCCACATGCCCCAGGGCAGTAAGCCCACACACCACCAAGTACTGAAGCCCCCACCCTCTAGGGTCTCTGCTCTGCAGCAGGCGAAGCCACCACAAATAGAGAAAGCCCATGCACACCAAGGGAGACACTGCACCCAAAATTTAATTACATTCAGGTTTTGTTTCTTTAAAAAAAAACTGAAATACTGAGTTAAAAAGTTAGAACTAAATGCCAGTTTTTCAGGAAGGGCTTCTGTTGATAGGATACCACCACACACTGTCACATCAGCAAGAGTAAGACTATTTGCCAGATTAAGTGAGTAAAAATAGCTTCATAAACACTGTCTTTTTTCCGCTCCATTTTTTGAAGCTTGCTCTAGGGCACCACTCCGTTCCCACTGATACCTGCAGTCTTTTCTCCACACCCCGTCCAGTGGTGCTTGTGCACATTTTGATGATGGCCATCTTGAATAGAACCAGCTTCTCAGTATGAGGGGAGTTTACTAGTTGCTATTGGCAAGCTGAAATTCTGCCTTAAATTTATTTTCAGTTACCCACCTCAGACATTTGCTGATGGCAGGTGTCTATTTACATCCCTGCAGGCTCTTGAAGGCTTAGTGCCCATGGCCATGGTTTGAAAGTTGCTATTGTTGGAAACGGCCACAAGGTGGCAGGGTTTCTCTGCTCAAGTTGGTTTACTGGAGGCAGCCACAGCCTTACTGTAACTCCTATTCCTGGGTTCAGCGTTAAAAGTGAAAGATGCCAGAAGAAACGCTCAAAAGCTTGTCTGTTGTTACTTTTATTTTTATTGGAGTCGGGTGGATTTACACTTTGGTGTTGGGTGTAGGTGTACAGCAGCATCTTGTCCAGTAACCATATATGCTTGCCTCTGCAGTTCTCTTCCCATATAGGGGATAAGAGCGTTGGGTAGAGCTCCTGTGCTGTTCAGGAGGTTGTTGACGAATTTAGCATGTGATTCCACCTGTAAGTCATATAATGGCCTTTTGAGTCTCTGACTCAGTTTACTTAGTATGATCCTTACTAGTTTCATCCCTGCTTGCTGCCAACGGCATTTATCGAACTCGCCTTTTCTGGCTGTGTAATATTCCGTTGTCCCTAGCTACCGTTTTTTCTTTACCGATTCTTGTGTGGATGGGCATATTGGCTTCTTGCCTCTTTGGGCTCCATGTGTCTTTGTGAATTCTGGTTTCTTCCTGGTAGACACCCAAGAGTGGGTAGCTCCGTTTGTATATTATTAAAGAACCCCATTGTGGCTGTTTCCAATTTACATTCCCACCGGTAGAATAGAATGAGTATTTTCTTCACACCCTGTCCAGCGTTTATTGTTGGTAGATGTTTTAGTGATGGCTGTTCTGACTGGTGCTGTCTTGATTCCTTGGCTTCCCTGGTGGCTCAGATGATAAAGAATCTTCATGCAGTGTAGCATACTCGGGTTAAATCCCTGGGTGGGGAAGATCTGAAGAAGGGTATGGCTCCCTACTCCAGTATTTTTGGCCTGGAGAATTCTATGGACAGTGGAGCCTGGTGGGCTACAGGCCATGCGGTCCCAAAGAATCAGACACAACTGAGTGACTTAAAAGGTGTTTTGGGCTGATGCTTCAGTGTAGTTTTGATTTGCACATCTCTAGAAATGAGCATACCGAGCCGCTTTCCGTGTGCTGCTTCTGAATGCAGTGTGAGGGAGATTTACCCATCAAAATTGGCATTCTGCATGATTCCTCCTCCCGCCTATTAATTGCCCCAGGCATTTCCTGATGACATGTCATTTACAGCCCTGAAGGCACTGTGACTGTTAAGCACCTGGGGCCCTGGTTTGTGGGTTACTGTTGCCCAACACGGCCACAAGGTGACAGGATTTCTACTGTTCCTGGGTTGAAAATGAAACTGGTAGTTGCCAGAATGAGCACCCAAAGCCTTATGTCTTTATTTTTCTAACGTAATTTTTATTCTTTATTGGAATAAAGTTTTTCTTAGTAACTTTATTTAAATGTTTTTTACCTTATTTTTAAAACAAAAATAGTGATCAGTGATAAGAGGTGCTATTCACAAAGAGGATAGACATCAGAAACTATTAGAAGCCTAACAACAAAGAAAGCAAAACTAAAAAAAAAGGGGGGGGGATAAACATATAGTGAAACATTAACATTTCTCTGAGAATATTTTATCAAGTGCAGAAAAAAACAATTGGAGCAACTTGAATTATGTCATTAATTAGAATAGATTTATATTATAGTAATTTTATATCCTAAGATTTATTTAAAATTTTGTATTTTGCATGTTGCTATCAGATATCCACAGAACATTTGGAAAAACTGGCTAAAAGATAAACATTACTAAGTTTCAGAAGTAGAATTTATTTTTGTGTTTCAGTTATTCATACACACATTTTTTCAAATTGTTTTCCATAATAGGTTATTAGAAGATACTGACTTGAGTTCTCTGTGCTATACAGTAAGCCTTTGTTGCTTCTTGCATATCTATTTTCTAAGTCAAGTGGAATCAAAATGTCATACGTTTTAGTTAAATTCATAAGTCTTCTAAAATATATATGTTATGCATATTATTTATATTATACAAAAGCTTTACTACTATGTTTCATAAATGCTTGAGAAAGATCATTAAGCTAAAAAGAGATGGAGAAATTGGAAGGGAGCACTGAATATGAAATGGAAAAAGTGAAACAAACTGGATAATAGTAAGAGATCCTTACATATAGTCCAGTTGTTTTTAAACATTAGAAACATATCTGGAGCACTGGCAAACAAAAAGCAATACCTGGGCATTTGTACTCAAAATAATTCTGATTTGCATCTGGATTTTAAGAAGTGATTACAGGTTTTTCCATCAAATGGTAGTTTTGGTGGTATAGAATTCTGTTATTTTTCTGTTGGCTAGTCATGATAGAATGGTATTGAGTAATAGCTACATAATTGCAGTAGTGAAAGATGTTTATCAGTTTTCACAATCAAAAAAGATAATTACAATTATAAGCCATAATGGGAATATGATTAACTTAATATAAAATGATTACATGCAGTTTTGGGGGGGTTCAAGCAGAGTGATGTGGTAAGTGGAAGTGGGTTCATGTGTGTGTTTTCATCCAGCTGGCCGATCTGTGTCTTCTGGTGCATTTAATCCATTTACATTTCAGGTAATGTATGATCCTGTTACTGTTTGAATTGTTTCAGGTTTATTTTCTGTAGTTCTTTCCTTCTCCTGTTTCCTGTCTGGAGAAGTTCCTTTAGCATTTGTTGTAAAGCTGGTTTGGAGGTGCTGAATTCACTTTAACTTTCTGCTTGTCTGGAGAGCTTTTGGTTTCTCTATCAAATCTGAGGGAGAGTCTTGCTGGGTAGAGTATTCTTGGTTGTAGGTTCTTCCCTCGTCACTTCAGATATGTCATGCCGTTCCCTGCTGGCTTGCCGTCTCTGCTGAGAAATCAGGTGGTGGTCTGGTGGGAGTTCCCTTGCCACGTTGGTGGTGGTTTTTCCCCTTGTTGATTTTATCTTCTCTGTGTTTAAGGTTTGCCAGTTTGATTACTGTGTGTCCTTGCGCGTTCCTCCTTGGGTTTATCCTACCTGGGACTCTGCTTCCTGGGTTTGACTGACTATTTACTTTTCCATTTTAGGGAAGTTTTCAGCTATTGTCTCTTGAAATATTTCCTCAGGTCCTTTCTCTCTTCTTCGGGGCCTCTGTAATGGGAAGTTGGTGTGTTTAATGTTGGCCCATAGGTCGCTTAGGCTGTCTTCCTTTCTGTGCAGCCTTTTTTCCTCCCGCATTCTGTTCTGTGGCAGTGATCTCCCCTGACCCCTTCTTTCGCCTCTGCTGCTGATTACTGCCAGTGTATTTGTCTGTCTGTATTAGGTCTTTGGTAAACAGTTCTTGCATCTTTTTAACATTTGCTTCCATTCTTTTCCCAAGATCCTGCATCTGCACTATCGTTTTGAATTCTTTTTCTGGAAAGTTGCCTGTCTCCGGTTCGTGTACTTGTTTTTCTGGGGCTTTATGCTGTCTCTTCATCTGGGACATAGCCTGCTTTTCCATGCTGACTGACTTTCTGTAATGTGGTTTGTTTTCGTCGCTGTGGGCCTGTGCTTGATTCTCTGTCTGGCCTCTGATGGAGGAGGCTGTGACTTCTGTAGACTTGTGGTGGCAGGGCTCTGGTCAGTAAAGTTTTAATCCAGTTATCTGCTGATGGGGTCTCCCAGGGATTGCGCTCCCTCCCTGGTAGTTTTTTGGCCTGAGAACACCCAGCCTTGGGTTGCAGACTCTGGTCAGGTTAGTGGCGACCTCCGAGAGGCTTTACATCAAAAAAGGACCTTGCCAGGCTGGTGCCCCCATCCCTGTGAGCCTCTGTGGGCCCACACCTCCACAGGAGGCCCTCCAATGAGGGCCAGCAGTTCTGGTTCCGTCTGCTGTGGGGTCGCTGCACCTCTCCCCTGAGTCATAGTGCACGCAAGGTTTTGTTTCTGCCCTCCAAGACTGTGGGAGTCCTAGAATCAAACCCCACTGGTCTGCAAGGTCAGAGGCCCTGGGGGTTGCCTGTCCCTTTGTTGGATACCCAGCTGGGAAGCCAGATGTGAGGTTCAGAACCTTTGCAACAGTGGGAGAACTTTGGTATTAATTGTTCTCTAGTCTGAGTCACCCACCCAGCTGGTGTGGGGTTTGGTTTTATCGTGATTGTGCCCCTCCTACCATCTACCATCTCGCTGCGGCTTCTTTGTCTTTGGATGTGGGGTATCTTTTTGGTGGGCTCCAGCATCCTCCTGTTGCTGGTTCCGCAACAGCTAGTTGTGTGCTCTTGCAAGAGGAGGTGAGTGCACGTCTTTCTACTCCGCTGTCTTGAACCATGAAGTCAAGTTGATTGGCAATGCAGTGTTTGTTGTAGGTGTTGTATTAGTGTGAATCTGTTAATCCCAAACTCCTAATTGTCCTTTCCCCGATGGTAAGCATAAGTTTGGCTTTTAGTTCTGCGAGGGAGTTTGTCCCTGCTACCAACTTTGTGACTCCACCTATAAGTCATTGTAACAGCAGGATGAGCACAGCCCTTCGCAGGCAGCTATTGGTGGGTACCTCGGGCCCCGCCCACAAGCAGCTGTCAATGGGGGACCATTAGGGAAGCAGTTCAGCCAAGGGTCAGTAGTGTGGTCATTGTGTGGACCATGAGGCAGATTCAGGCCTTGTTATAGAGCCCCTCTGACTCACCCAGCCTTGGGCCGGCAAGTGAGTGGGAGGGCCCAGGGGACAGACTGGGGACTACATCCTGCAGGGCTCCAGAGCCTTCACTAAGGCCCTCCACCAGCTTTGGGCCTGGCCCTGAGGCAGCGGTGACCTCTCCCTCCTGCCTGTTTCTGTGACCTAACGGCAGTGGCCCCTGCCTGGGCTGCGGTCTGTGGCACCTAGACCTCCCTCAGCTTTGGCGTGGCCTGAGGACACCGAGGGCCAGTTGGATCAGGTGCCTGGCTCCCTCAGGGATGGCAGCTGGGGGATGTGGAGACCTGGCCCTGAGGGAGCTGCCAGCTGGGATCTGCCGCCTCTTAGCCAGGGCTGGGGCCTGGCCCTTTCTTGTCAAGACAAAGAATAACGCTCATTTGGTAAAGATTTACAGGAACATTGTTAGCTGAACGAGACCAGACCTCAAAAACAAAGGATCTGACATCAAGAAGTTTGCAACAACTAACCACACCCCTCCCTCACTTTTGCTTTTGCTGAAAGCCTTCAGTAACTTTAGGTGTTCTCAGGGCATGCGCCATCCATCTCCTTGTATGAACCTATAATAAACCTTTCTCTGTTCCAAACTAATGATTAGTATGAGTGGTCTCACTTGGTGTCGGGCGAACAGGCTTGTGATTCAGTAACAAGATGATGTTGGCCTTTGGTGTCTGATTCGTTCATTTAGTATGATCCTCACTAGGTTCATCCAGGCTTGCTGCCAGGGGCATTTATTAAAATCTCGTTTCTGGCTGAGCAGTAAATATTCCATTGTCCCTGGCTGCCATTTCTTTCTCCGTTCCCGTTCTGCTGTGGGTGGCATTTCGGCTGCTTCCCTCTTGCGGCTTGTGTAAATAGCACCGCAGTGAACTCGGGGGTGCATGTGTCTTTGAATTCTGGTTTCTTTCTGGTAAGACACCCAGGAGTGGGGTGGCAGGGTCTTAGGGCAGCTCTGTTTCTGCTTTACTAAGGAACCCTTGGTTTACAATCCCACAAACTTGAATCCACACCCTGTCCAGCATTTGTTGTTTCTAGATGTAGGTGCTGGCCATTCTGACTGGTGCTAACCCATTTCTCAGTGTCGCTTTGATTTGCATGTCTCTACAAATTAGCAGTGTTGAGCCTCTTTTTGTGTGTTTATTTTAAACACAGTGTGAGCGAGATTAAACTGTTGAAATTGGCTTCTTGAGACTCTGCTGCTTTTTTTCCCCAATTACTCACCCCAGACATTTCCTGATGGCAGGTGTCATTTACAGCCCTGCAGGGCCTGTGAATACTAAGTACCCAGGGCCTGGTTTCAAGGTTGCTATTGGCCTGAAATGGCCACATGGGGGCAGGATTTTGTGAAAGTGCCAGAAGCAGCACTCCAAATCTCCTTTCACACTACAGCTTGTTTTTTATTTTCCAAGTTTTTGTTTGTTTGTAATGCTTGTGTGTTCATTTGCTTGGTTGCATTGCCCTGGTTCTCAGTTGCAATCCCCAGGGTCTTTGCCCCTTGTGGCACCGTGGGGTATCTTAGATGTAGCATGTGGGACCCAGTCCCTTGACCAGGGAGGTTTCTGAGTTTCATTTTTATTGGAATAAAAGTTGGTTTCCAACGCTGTGCTTGTTGTAGGTGTACAAGGTCGTGTCCAGTTATGTGTGTGTCACCATCTTCAGACCTGTTTCCATGGGATTAACATATGTACTGATTTACATGAAACCGGTAGGCACTGAGGCCGGCTGTTTAGCCTGGGGAGCCCTCCCTGTGCTGCACGGTAGGTCTCGTTGCCTATCAGTTTTGTATACATTGGTGTGTATGTGTTAACCCCAAACTGGCTTTGGTCCTAGGCCTCGGCTGCAGATCCAGTCCCCCTGGGTTGCGGCAGCCTGGTGGTGTCTGCCGCTGGGCTCAGGAGGCCAAGGTTGCCCTGGAGCTAGTGAGTGAAGGCAGAGGCTGCCCTTCTCTGCCGCTGAGCAGCAGCACTCGTCTGCAGCGGGGCTGCGCTCCTGCCCCTTGAGAGTGTGTTTTGCCCCCACCCCCACCAGTCTTCTGGCCTGGTAGCCTCTGAGGCAGCACTCGGCCCTCGCCTGGCCTAGCGGACACACGCCTCGGGCTGCAGTGTGCAGCGCAGCGGCACAGGCCGTCCGTGCGGGTCTCTGTCCTGCCAGCACAAACCAGTCATCTTTGTACTGAGCTTCGGAACCTCCCTTTTTGTTCCAGTTAATATCCCTGCCAGTGAGGGAATGTTCCAGGGTAGCGGGAAACGTTTCCTCTTTTTCAGCTACCTCCCAAGAGGACTACTGGGAGTCTGCCCCACCTCCTCTTTTTTGCCTCCTTCAGCCCTGTTCTGTGGAGCTCTTGCCTGCCCTTTGAGTTGTTCCTAGGTGTTGTATGTGCAAATGCACATTTATATATACATACAAACACATAACAGTGTTGGTGGAAGGGGGTGAATTCTTCTCAATTCTCATTTTACTCAATTGTCCTGATTAGGCCTCCTTGCAAGAGGTGTTTTAACTGGGCTTTATTCTCCTTGTGGCTGGCTTAATCACTTGAATTCTTTGGTGAGACACATGGTTGATGGTTTTAATTACTGCTGTAGAATGAGCCCAGTGACCAGTCTGTGCTTCATCAGGGAAAATTTACTACCTAGATTACAGAAGTGCTCTGCTGGTGAGGTTCTACATGGTGTGTTTGCATCTTTTGTCATTTTTTTAGTCTTAGGAGGAACTTGGACATACAGGAGTCACTAGCCCGTTACTCGTAAGTGGTACTTGAACCAGGCTGATATGCCTTGGAACCAGCAGAAGTGAGGGTGTAGTGAGCATCAGCTAACCCGAGGGAAGAGCATCCCCAGCAGAGGGCCTGGGTGTGGGATCATGCTTAGCGTGTTTTTGTTCTGATTCTCTGTTTCCAGGCAATAAGTAGAAGATGGAGAGCAATCTGCCTACAATGCAGGAGGCCCGGGGTTGATCCCTGGGTCAGGAAGATCCCCGGGAGAAGGGGATGGCAACTCACGCAGTATTCTTGCCTGGAGAATGCCACAGACAGGAGCATAACAGGCTATAGGCCATAGGGTTGCAAAGAGGCACAACACTTTGACTTTTCATAGGACGATAAAATGCTAGCTGTTTTGAGGAAGGCTTTGGGGGAGTTTCCTGCTAGATAGCTTGCTTGGTGACATTGCGAAACTTGGCGGTGGTCCGTATATCATTGCAGGGCTCCTGCGGCACCGTCTCTGGGACACTTGCTAACCCTTTGTTGCTGCTTCCAGCGAGCTGTGCTGAAGTTTGCTGCTGCCACTGGAGCCACTCCTATCGCTGGCCGCTTCACTCCGGGAACCTTCACTAACCAGATCCAGGCCGCCTTCAGGGAGCCGAGGCTTCTGGTGGTCACCGATCCCAGGGCTGACCACCAGCCCCTCACGGAAGCCTCCTACGTTAACCTGCCAACCATTGCCCTGTGCAACACGGACTCTCCTCTGCGCTACGTGGACATCGCCATCCCGTGCAACAACAAGGTAACCATCCATGACTGAACTGGCGCCGGACCGTCTGTGTCCCACCCGCGGGCCGCCTTCCTCTGCACATTGTTAGAGCTTGGAGTTGAGGCCACTGGCCGGTGAACTCACAAGTGTAGGTAGTGTGCTACACGAGGGGCAAGTTTTTCGCTAACACCACAAGGGTCTCTGGCCCAATGAGTGGAGTTGGATAGTAATACTTGCTACAAAAGTATGATTTTAAGGAGAGATGAAAATATTTTTAAAATAGCCTGTTTTTTTTCTCTTCAATATTCCTAACTCTTTTCTTAATCATGTATCGTGCTCTGAGATCCTAAAAAGGTGGGTTACCTGTGGTTCAAATTGGTGTTTGTCACTGATCTCAAACCTGGCTACGCATAAGAACGGGGCAGAGGTTTTCTTTTATTTCTACCAGTATTCAGGCACTGACCCCATTTTGTTCGGTAGAGTGGAGTCTTAATTAAACACCATGATTTCGTTGGCAGACAAGATTAAGAACCAGAGATAGAGAACAATCTTGGTGCAATCTTTGGGTTTTGTTTTAATTGGAGTACAGTTTTAAGTGTTGTATTGGTTTCTGCTGTACTAAACACTTTCAAATTAACAGTCTGCTGACATGGTACCAAGGGACCTAGACGATGAGGGGACAGGTCGGGTGGAGTGGGGGTGCGTATTACTGTTTGGGGGTTGCCGAGGGTCGCTTGAACCTGGTGCTCTTGCAGGGGGCGCACTCAGTGGGCCTGATGTGGTGGATGCTCGCCCGGGAAGTCCTGCGCATGCGCGGCACCATCTCCCGAGAACACCCGTGGGAGGTCATGCCGGACCTCTACTTCTACAGGGACCCCGAGGAGGTGAGCTCCGTCCACAGAGGCGTGTTGGCACTCACATAAGTACATACTGGGTACTTCTTACTGCCAAGAACAGAAATTAATCTGTCAATGCATATGAACTAAAAGCTATTCTCCTAAACTAGATTGAAAAGGAAGAGCAGGCAGCAGCCGAGAAGGCTGTGACCAAGGAGGAGTTTCAGGGCGAATGGACCGCTCCAGCTCCAGAGTTCACGGCTGCCCAGCCTGAGGTGGCAGACTGGTCTGAAGGCGTGCAGGTGCCTTCCGTGCCCATTCAGCAGTTCCCCGCTGGTACGTATCAGGATCCAAGGGCATCCAGCTGGTGGTTTAGAACTGCTCTTCTCAGTCTGACATATCTGTAGGAATAAAAGCAGATTGGTGCAGTGGGGTTACAAAAGTAACTGGGGATGTGGCTGATGGCCTTCTTGTATTTTCTCAACAGAAGACTGGAGTGCTCAGCCTTCCACTGAAGACTGGTCTGCAGCCCCCACTGCCCAGGCCACGGAATGGGTAGGAACCACCACCGAGTGGTCGTAAGCTCTTCTTCCAAACACTTGTAGAACTTGCACCAAAATGGAAATCTGGTTGATGGAAATAAACTGTTTCTAAAAATTGTGTTCATTTATTTCCGTCTATGGGACAGACACACCTGGTATGAAAGCCTTGCCCAGCCTAGTGTGTGGCTTTGGGGGCAAGAGATGTTTCTGGGCCTAGGTGTCCTCAGCAGAGGATAATATTCACGGGGCTGATTCAGAGCAGCTGGTCCCAAGGCTGGGCATGAGGCCAGTGCTCATTCTATCCCTTTGTCGTTCCTTGGCATATAATTTTAAAATAGTTTCAAATATGTCATGCATGTAGTTGATCTAATAGACATACCTTTGTATTCTTGGAGAACGAAGGTCAAGTTAAAGCCCTCTGAAGCCAACTGAATAGGTTACCAAGTAGAAGGTGTCGAGATTGGGAAACTGGATTCTCACTGCTGGTTCCTGAAGTCCTGAGCTCTGCTCCTGTCATCCTCTGAAAAAGGTAAAAGTGATTGAATCAATCAAAATGCTGCCGTTTGCTTTGAGCAGCGTATAAATGGCATGTTTGCTGCGGCTCTCTTGTTTCCATGTTTCGGCCATTACCAGCAGTGCTGCTCTGAGCACTGTTTACAGATCCTGGTGCACCACCAAAAAAGTCCTCTTGAGAGCAGCCACAGGCTTTAGCACTTGCTATAGAAAGCACTGTCCTTCCTTCACAGCTTGAAACTGCTGCCTCAGAAATGCAGGGTTTGATTTGGCCTCCCCTACATTCTTGGGGATGTTTTCAATTAGTCTTTCACAGTTAGGGATTCTATTAGATCCCTAATTTAAATAACACAGACAAGCAGTGGTGAGTGGCACTGTGGCTGTGGTGGTTCTGACCCTGCCCAAGCAAGCCACACTTTCTGCACAAGGCAAGGGCTATATTACCAGATTATATCCATGAAAAATATGTTGCAAAGCTGCATACCAAACAGCCCATTTGCTATTGGAGAACCCTCTGAACACCTACCTGTGCTGAGTGCAGCGGGCTTCGCTTAGGAATAACCTGAGAGTTACCCTGTTCTGCCTCTCAAGGTAATTCAGCAATTAGCAAATCTAGCACACCGTTCTTCATTGTATCAGCAGTGAGGATGGAAACATGAAGGTTTGTCTAAAATGCCAGTGTCAGGCTACAGGAGGGAGAGAGAGACTCATTTGGGAGAATCAAGAGTCTAAAAAATCCTCTCAGGGAGGAATCTCACCAACTTGAGCTGGGAGAAGTTCTGGGGACTTGGGACCCTTCATCAGAGGACATGGAGTCCCTTGGAGCATAGGTTGTCTGAAGTAGACACATCCTCTGTCCAGCAGTTCTCGACTTCTGAAAATGGATTGGGGACCAGGAAAGACAGCCTGTTACCATGAAGACGTGTATCCCACTTTGTGCCCATGTCTGCCCTCGCTGGCAGACAGCGGCCTGGGGCACACTCCCTGCCCCGTGTCCAGGCTGCATGCATACCAGTGCAGACAGCCCTCACTGCCGAAGTGGCACTGCCATGCCCCAGCTGGGAGTCCTCTGCTGCCTTCTCAGCACCCTGGTCTCTGCATCTCTTTCTACCAATACCTAATGCCAACCCAAGGATTGTGCACAAGGGCTTCAAGCTGGTGTGATACTTGTTTCAAAATAACTTTGGGGAGATTGTTTGTATTAGTGTTTTCATAGAGAAATCTATTGTAGATAGGTTTTGAAACAATGTCTAAAGGTTAATATTGTAATAGTTGCTTTTGTAATTTAGAAATAAAACATAGCTTACTATAACACAAAGGGCAGAAGAAAAAGACTGTTGGAGAGGAAATTGAACTGGAAGAACACATGAATTGATTCAGAGGGACAGAACTTCGGAATGAGCAGTTAAAATATACACAAACATCTAGTTGGAATTAATACATGGAGGAGGAAAGTCAGCATCAAAGAGAAAGGCTTGAGTATTCTGTATAAGTTCACAAATTGAGAAATTCCAGTGTGTGCCAAATGTAATCAATTTGTTTTTAAAACCTACCCTCACTGTTGACTCATGGAAATAGCCAAACACAAAGTGTTCTAGAACATCACCAAGGAGAAAAAGGACTGGCTGTTTGGTGTCAACAGTGACAGCTAGAACACAACAGAATGAGAAGAAGAAATGGGCAATACAGTTCAGTTATCCAAGAGTTAGGACACTAGCTTTCTTTGAAAAACCAAGGTAAATAGAAACCTCATGCCAGAAGGAAGCTGCTGTCACCAGTGTCCACTCACCCTTCCTTCCTAACAGGTGCCTGGACTGTGCGCTGGGTGTAAGCTGAGAAACTGTTAGATATAATTAATATCTGAGGCATCAGTTTCTCAGCAAAGTCCTGTGAGAAAAAGCAACTTGAGGTAAATCTAGGCAGCCTGTAGCAGAAGTGGAAGAACAGAGTTCTGCTATTCCAAGAGGACATTCTGTCTGAGCTGCAGTGCACTCAGGCAGACGTTTATGTATGACCACGCAGCTATGGGCTGTGCATCTGAAGAGGCAGGCTGAAAGAACACGTTATCCTTGAAAAGCGAACAGAAAAGGGTTGGGTAGGATTAAAGGTGTTTTGCAAATGTACTATGAAGATTTTGGTAACCATACCTTCTATCAAGAACTGTCCACTGGCTGGTCAGCCAACTTTGTGCGTGCTCAGTTGTGTCCAGCTCCCGTGGACAGTAGCCCTCTAGGCTCCTCTGGCTGTGGGATTTTGCAGGCAAGAGTACTGGTGGGTTGCCATGCCTTCCTCCAGGGGATCTTCCTGACACAGAAATTGAACCTGTGCCTGGTATTTCCTGTATTGGCAGGTGGATTCTTTAGCACTAGCGCCACCTGGGAAGCTAAATTGGTACATCATGGCATTATTTAGTAACCATCCCTAACACCCTCTTAAAGTGAAAAGAAAGTGAAAGTCAGTCATGTCTAACTATTTGCAACCCCATGGACTATGGAGTCCATGGAATTCTTCAGGCCAGAATACTGGAGTAGGTAGCTTCTCCCTTCTCCAGGGGGTCAAAAAGAGTTCAGATCATAAGTAGGATCTGAACAGTGGTGGCAATGAACTAGTTCACCACGGAGAAGTTTGCAGAAACACACTTTGGATTACTGTAGGGTAAGTCAGGAGTTTAGGATTAACATACACAAGCCTGGCATGCTACAGTCCATGGGGTGCAAAGAGTTGGACATAATTTAGCAACTGAACAAAAACATTGAATACATATGAAGTTGATGATAACCTGTGTACTGCATAGGGAACTTGACTCAACATTCAACCTGTGTGGGGAGGGAACCTGAGGAGGAAGTGATAATATGTATAAATGCAAGATGGTGTACATATACAACCAACACCATAAAGTGACAACTCCATTTAAAATAAGGAAATAGTAATGAGACAAGGTTTGGGGTCTTGCCTTTCTGCCTAGGAACTGGTCTCTAGAGTAACCAGCTGAGGCTAGGAAGAAATCCTGCCCCCTTGTGGCTGTTTTGGGTAGCAGCGACTTAAAAATCCGTACCCTGGACACTTAATATTCACAGGGCCTCCAGGGCTGTAAATGACACCTGCCCTTTTGATCAGAAAAGTGGAAAAAGAAAAAATTCAAATGGGGCACAGTGTCAGGAAGTCAGTTTTAACAGGGAAGTTTCCCTCTCACTTTTTGCTGCGGCTGCTAAGTCACTTCAGTCCTGTCCGATTCTCTGTGATCCCATAGATGGCAGACCACCAGGCTCCCCCATCCCTGGGATTCTCCAGGCAAGAACGCTGAAGTGGGTCGCCATTTCCTTCTCTAATGCATGAAAGTAAAAAGTGAAAGTGAAGTCACTCAGTTGTGTCCAACTCTTCATGACCCCATGGACTGCAGCCCACCAGGCTCCTCCGTCCATGGGATTTTCCAGGCAAGAGAACTGGAGTGGGGTGCCATCTCACTTTTTAATTTTTATCAAACTATTTTGTATTGGGATATAGCTGATTTACAATGTTACAGTTTCAGGTAAAAGGTGAAGGGACTCAGCCATATTCTCACACATATTCGTGTGTCCATTCTCCCACAAACTCCATTCAGGCTGCAATATAACCCTGAACAGAGTTCCCTGAGCTATACAGTACCTCCTTGTTGGTTATCCATTTCAAATACAGCAATGTATACATGGCCATTCCAAACTGTAACTATCCCTTACCCCCATTCTTCCCCCTCGCAACCATGAGTTCATTTTCTATCCTTGCTTTTAGAAGCAGCATATGAAAAAGGGCTCCACATCAGTAATTATTAATATCAGGGTCATGCAAATCAAAACTGCAACCAGGAATCACCTTGCCAGTTAGAAGGGCCATCATCAGCCTGTCTACAAACAGGACTTCCCTGGTGGTGCAGTAGATAAGGATCCACCTGCCAGTACAGGGGACACGGTATCGATTCCTAGTCCATGAAGATCTATACACTACAGAGCCAACTAATCCTGTACACCACAGCTGAGCCTGCGCTCTAGAGCTTGCAAGCCACACCTACTGAGGCCCGAGGGCCTGTGTGCCACAAGAGAAGTCACAGCAATGAGAAGCCGTGCTCCACAACTAGAGGGCAGCCCCCACTCTGCACCTAGAGCAAAGCCCGTGCACAGCAGTGAAGACCCAGCACAGTCAAAAGAAGCCTGCAAGCAATGAATGCTAGAGAGGACATGGGGAAAAGGAAGGCCACACTGTTTCTGTGAATGTAAACTGTTGACAGTCCACGGAGAACACACTAGAGCTCTAGAAACAGAGCCACCCTGTGATCTATCCATTCCAGTCTTGGGTGTCTACAGGAAGAAAACCAGAATTCAAAAAGACACATGCAACTCACCACTCAGCGCAGCACTAATTTACACAAGGCAAGAGAGGGAAGCAACCACCGTGTCCACAAACAGAAGAATGGTACCTAGACATAACGGAATATTGCTCAGGCAGAAAGGAGAGTGAAATAATGCCCCTGGCAGCACCCTGGATGCATCTAGAGAGGATCACAGTAAGTGAACTGAGGCAAAAAGAAAGACCAGTATCATCAGATACCATTTATAAGTGAGATCTGATCATTGGCTAATGAGCAGTAATGAACTGCTTTACCAAGGAGAAACTCACTTGCAGAATTAAAGCACAAACTTCTGGTTATCCTAGGGGAAAGAATAAATCAGGAGTCTGGGTGTAACATACACAAATACATAAAAAATTGATAAAAAGGACCCCCTGTAGAGCATAGGGAACTACACTCAATAGTTTGTAATAACCTATAAGGGAGAAAATCAGGAAAGGAACAGAAATTTATGTATAACTGAGTGACTGCTATATACCTGAATCTAAATTGATACTGAAACTCTCTCAATGAAAAAACAAAAATTTGCTGGAGGATACTGACTAGAAAGCTAAAGCAAAGGTTCTTGAGGGGAATAGACCCCCTACAGGAAAAAAGTCCCTAGTACGTTTCCTTTTTTTTTTTTTGGTAGCTTTTTCCTTTTGATCAACCTCTGCCCCTCCCTAGCAGGACAGCTAAAATCTGGGTAGAATCCAGGGGCTGTTCCAAGTTGAAGAACTAGTCTGAAGCAATTTAACTAAAATCACTTGTAACCCCACTTGTACACATTGGCAATCGTCTCAGAGAAAGAACTGTTTCCTGTGCTTGTCCTCACAGGTGTAAGGACTGTCCAGCTAGTTA